>NC_050573.1:373903721-374244910 GCF_011100635.1 Trichosurus vulpecula
AAAAATTAATTGCTATAAAAATTGGAAAAAATAAAGCAATTTTAAAAAAGCATTCATAAAATAAGAAAACAGTAAAAAAAAACTAAGAAAAATTACAACATATATACAAAACACAAATTAGTATGTCCACAAAAAATCCAATTGGGTGTGTGTGTGTGTGTGTGTGTGTGTGTGAGAGAGAGAGAGAGAGTGTGTGTGTGAGTGTGAGAAAGAGGCTTTTTAAGTGAAATTTTTAGTTAATTTTTTAGAAGTTAATTGATATAACAATTGGAAAAAATAAAGCAATTTTAATTAGCATTCATAAAATAAGAAAACAGTTAAAAAACTAACAAGAATTACAACACATACACAAAACACACATTAGTATGTCTACAAAAAGTCACCTTAAGTGGTGTGTGTGTGTGTGTGTGTGTGTGTGTGTGTGTGAGTGTGAGAGACGGAGACACACAGGGAGACAGGGACAGAGAGAGACAGAGAGAGAGAAACTTTTTATGTGAAAGGACCCTTGGGAAACAGCAAGGGTTATAGCAATTGTTCAGTCCAACCTGGACACCAAAGATCAGATTCTTCTTTTACTCTAATGGATTACATGAATTCATTGATGTAGGTGCTCCCTCCAGTGGTAGAAGTCAAGAAAGCAACTATCCTTATTTTCAGAAAATGACTATCCTGGCTTTGAGAATAGCAGAAAGAGTGAAATCTAGAGATTTGGAGATTTGTTGTGAAGCAGTACATAGAGTGTTGGAATTAGATTCAGGTACCCTAGTTTAAATCCCACCTTGGATGCATACTAGCTGTGGGTCCATGGGCAAGTCATTACAATTTTTCAGAGTCTGGTTTCCTTATTTATAAAATGGAGATAATAATGAACATAACACCTAATTACCTCACAGTGTTTTGTATCCAAGAAAATAATATATGTACGTGGATGATACAAGGCAAAAAGAGCAATCAGAATATCTATATTCAGTATATCATCTCTGATACTTCTATGGCATTACTCTCTGTCTCATTTAAAAATGAAGCAGCTGTACTCAATGACTTTGGAAGTCCTGTTCATGTCTATCAGATCTATGATCCTATGCAAATGTTTCAAAAATTAAAAGTAATTGTACATATTAAATACACCCACACACCAACAAATGTGTATGTGTATATGTGTGTACATATATGCACAAATATAAATACAATATGAATACATACATATACAATACATATAATGTATAATGATCCGAACCATGTACATATATTCTCATATGTGTATACAAATATACAAATATATGTACACATAAGAGACAATTCTTTTTCCATTCTACTTCAAGTCCTTGCTTTGGTTCTGAATAGGGAAGGAGGAATAAATGGTTAGTGAGCCCTCTCCGAAGAAAACAACATGTCAATTAACCTGTCTCCTTAGGCTGGCAGTTTCTATTCATATCTTATTCACATCACAATAAGTTTTCCTCTGTTGCCTTTACACTATTATCGGGCACTTCTTGATTAATTTCTGAGTAACCTATGCTTCCATTTATGGCATATAGATGCGTGTTTATTCTTTGGAACTTGCTCTTAATTGTATCATCAAGACCTTACTTCATCTCAGAATGAAACTGAACTTAACACTCCTAAAAAAGGCTCTGGAATTAGAAGACCTGTGATAAAATCTTTTCTCTGTTACTACCTATGTGACTTTGGGCAAGTCATTTACTAAATACTTTGGTTCTTGTTTTCTTTTTCTGTAAAATGATGGAGTTGGACTAGATGGTGTTTAAGGTCAGCTGTAGATTTATGATACAATGATTATCTAGTCCAGAAGAGCAGAAGATGAGAAATTAAAATTAGCACACTAAGAACATGCCAAAACAAAACAAAAGATAAACCCTAAACTAATTCCTTTTTTTTCCTTAAGGCTTACCAACCTGCTAGATCATAAAAATACTACAGATGTAATATAGTGTCTAGATCCTTCCATATTTCTTTTCTCTCTTTCTCTTTTCTTTTTTTTTCACAGAAAGGAGACAAAAATACTTTCCCTCATTGACCTCTATATACAATTTGGCACTACTGGCTACTCCCTTCCTCCCAGATTCTCTTTCCTTCCATAGGCTTCAGAGACACCACTCTCTTAGTTATCTTCCTACTTTCATAACCACTGTTTCCTTTGCTACCTCGTCTTCCTATTCCAACCTGATTAGTATGTAAGTCCCTCTAGGTTGTCTCTTTTGGATTCTCTATGCACATTTCCAGTTCAATTCATATCAACAACAGAGGGAGTGTTTCACCTAGCATAAAGATATTCAAAATTTAAATCCTGCATCAGACACTCACTGCCTCTATGTCACCCTGGACACATTGCCTGATCTGTTTTGGCTTTAGTTTCCTAATCTAGAAAATGAGGGATTTTGAATAAATGAGCTTTAAGGTCTCCTTTAGCCCTAAATGTACTGTTCTATGATCCTATTTTTACTAACATACACAAAACATTGTACCAGACTCTGGAGTTACAAAAATGAAAGACAAATGAAAAAATAGAGCTTCCATTCACCTTTCCTCCCACATCTTATATTACCATCTCTACACACATTCCTTCCAATTCTGTAGCCAAGTCTACCACTAGATTCTCTTCTTGGCTTCATACCCACATCTTCAATTATTTACAGGATACTTCCATGGATGGCCTGAATTGGGTTTAAATCTTTGCTTTGCTGATTTTTACTTGTTTGAACTAGTGGAAGTCACTTAACTTTTCTAGCACCCATCCATAAAATAAAGGTGTTGGAAGGGATGACCTTGCAGATCTAAAGGTACAATGGTATGTCTATATGTAAGCTCATTATAAGTTTTTTCCCCTGGAGCTGACTTTTCTACTTGTCATATGGTCCTATAATTAACTCAGTGTTCCATGTTCAAAACCATGATAAAATCTTTAACATTTTTATTTAAAGCTTAAGGATCATTTAAGAAAAATATTTTAAGGAAGGAAAATAAAAACCTATCTAAATTGCTTGAGTCACAGACTACAAGCTGTATTTGTGACTTGCCACCAGTTTGTATCTTTTCCTAAGTGTTTTTGAGAAGACCTTCCAAACATCTATGGCTTTCAGACTATTAATGATGACCTGGATCAATAGTGACCTGGAAGGTCCAAGAAGCCAGATGTAGACATCACTGAAGGAGGGAAAAAAAGAATCAATGCAGGATCATAGTACAAACAAAATGAATACTCTAAATACCTCTCTTTCACATCCCTGCATTTGAAGGATTTAAAATCAAAAACCCTAGGTTTCACAGTCCCCCCAGGCAGCTAGGTGACACAATGAATAGAATTTTGGGCTAGGAGTTAGGAAGACCACTTCAAAACTAGCCTTAGCCACTTACTAGCTGTGGGACTCTGAACAAGTAACTTGACCTCTGTCTGCCACAGTTTCCTTAACTGTAAAATGAAGATAATAATTGCACATACCTCACAGGGTTTTAGAAAAGATCAAATGAAATAATATTTGTAAAATACTTAGCTTACTGGCTGGCACATAGTAGGAACTATATAAATGCTTATTTCCTTCCTTTATCCTTTCCCCTTAGGAAGGACCAAGTCCTGCATCTTGATGATCTAGTCCATATGGTAAATATACCTAGCAAGACATGTAATCTAAACAATGCCCATATTGGCAATGGACTGATTCCCAAACCTCTGTTGTTTGTATAAGGTCTCCAATCTTTTTAGCATGGGCTCCATTCAGTGGGTACTGATAATCCCCACAAAGAATTTAGTATAATGGGAGGCATCAGCAAAATGCCTCTTTTTGTCCACCATAGGGCAAGTGGAACACTAGCTCTGACTGAGCTTTGGTGAGAGTCTCTTCAGCTATCATCCAAGAAGGAACCCAGTTAAGTTCTTAGAGGCCATGGATCAGGCTGGCCAAAAGGAGTTAAATTTTTTGACCCTAGGATTTCACAAAGAACATCAACTAATAGACAAGTTGGGATCTGCAGAGGTGGTATGGCTGGGGTGTGCTTCTAAATGTCTAACAAATGGCTCACAGTGGGGAAAGGGTATGCATGACACTCTTTTAAGTCTAAACTGCATTATTAACATTTTCTCCATCATTTTCTTATGTCTAGATAATCATCATAATAACAAATCAACTTTGACATATTCAGTCATTTTTCAGTCCTGTCTGACTCTCCTCTGTGACTCCATTTGGGGTCTCTAGGCAAATATACTGGAGTGGTTTGTCATTTTCTTCTCTAGCTGATTGTACAGCTAATAAAAGCTCAGCCTAACCCTAACGGATAGCTGGGTGGGTCAGTAGATAGAATACCAGGCTCAGGAAGACCTGAGCTCAGATATTGCCTAAGAAACTAGCTGTGTAACTCTAAGCAAGTAACTTAACCCTGTTGGCCTCAATTTCCTCATGTGTAAAATGAGCTAAAGAAGGAATCAGCCAACTACTCCACTCTCTTTGCTAATGTTTGTAGAGTTTAGAATTTAAAGGAATTTTTGAAGTTATCTAATCCAATCTCCTCATTTTCTGGATGGGAAACTGAGGTCCAGAGAAACAAAATATTTTATATAAGGTAGTAAATGGAAGGGTCAGTATTTGCATCCAGGATACCACATTCTATATGTGATTCTCTTTCTACTGTGTCACAAAGCCTCAATGTCTGTCGTTATTAAATGTGTTGAATAACAGCTGTGGTTTCACCATCCTCTAAATATTTCTAGTCTCCCAAATTAACAAAATACATGATCCTTTCTTAATGATTTGACTGCCATGCAATTTCATCACTAATTTAATTTGGTTTTTAGATGTCACACATATGAGGAACACCTTCCGTTTGACATCATTTAACTGGGACTCCATAGAGGGGACAGAGTCAGGACCATTGAGGTCTTTCATGGTGGAGGTGTACAAGGTTCTGATAGAACCACCCCAGTTTGGAGAGTGGGCTATTTATGGAGCTGTGGCTGAGAAATCATTGCTCAGTTAGGGGTTAGATTTTCAGTGTGAAAAAACAAAGTCCAAAGAGTTAGACAATAATGGAACTAAAAGGATAGGAATTGGGCGGCGGTGGGGGGGGGGGTCGGAAGAAGTTGTCTCAAATCCAAAAATTGAAACAAATTTCAAGGGAAGAGAGTCAGTGGTGGCAAAAACATTGTCTCTGAATTTTGGGCTTCAGTAGTGCAGTACCTGTAGCTCTAAGAAGCTCTTTCATGGACAATTTCCACACTCCAATTAAACTGTCTTGGCAGATGATGTTAACATTTTCTCTTTCATCATTAGGTTGATCATAATAATAAATCAAGTTTGACATAGTCAGTTTGGCATATTTCAATCAATGATTTCCACCAACTTAAGCTAGGTTGATGGCAATCAATGGATTCATAAGTGATTTAAGGGGAAGTCCACCCCAAGTATGTGAAGACTTCCGCCATTGGAATGTTTAGATGAAAACAGTTTATTCCAACAGTCATGAAGGAGGCTGAACCAGGAGCCTTGGAGTACTTAGAATTTGGTTATTCATAATATCCTGGACCATGACAAGTTGTGCTAACTTTTGTCTTGCCACTTGACTTTATGACTCTGGAAGAGAGAGTGGGTCTAAAGACTCTGTGCAGCTCTGCCTTACTTAAATGCGAATCACAAGGGTGTCAAAATATCAACCCATGATGTCATTGGTCCTCTTAAAAACAAAGGACTAACACCAGGTAATTAAGTGGATGTTGGATTAGAAATAAAAGTAGCTCAATTTGCCACACTTAGTTGACTTATGAGTATTTATGTTGTTTGTTTTTTGTCACCAGTTGGTCCATCCATTACTTTTTCAAATACTTTCTGTTGGAGATTTCCTAATGCTCCTCTCCTCCTTGTTCTCCATGTCAAAGGCTAAGTCCATAATGGTGCTTGACATCTGATTTCTTCAAAAGAATGTGAGCTCCTTGAAAGCAGGGACTTTGCTTTTGACTTTGATTCCTCATTACTTAGCACAGAGCATGGCACATAATAAGTGCTTAATAAATTGCTTATTTATTAACCTTGTTCACATTTGGTATAATGCTATGAATTTAGAGTAGATGATGTAAGAAAAGACACATTTCTACCAGATTAATGTTTAGTCCCTAAGGTATATTTTTCACATTACTACCTTGCTCATGAACTTTCAATAGGTCCCCAGTCTCAGAATATAATCTAAACCTCTTAGCCTAGAACTCAGGCTTCTAGAAAGAGCACTAAGTGGACATCTGAAGACAGATTTGAATCTTGACTTTGCATTTACAGGGTTATACACCTTGGCAATTCATGCAACCACTCTCTGACTCAATCCCCTCATCTGTAAAATTGTGGAAATAATACTTATACCACCGACCAAATAGGAATATTATAACAATTTTTTTTTTAAACTTCCAAGTACTATGTAAATCTAAGTGTTGGTTACTACCCTGCCACAACTTACACATCTAACCTCTCCTCACTGTTCCTATACTATGGTATGCTAATTTATGCCCTGAAGCACTTGTTTGTGCTATTCTTCTCTCTCCCTGTGCTCCCCAGAGTGTCCTCATGCTCTCCTTTCTCCTGATCCAGACCCTGTTTTCCTTCACATTTAACTCAAGCTCCAGTTGCTCCCTGAAGTTTTCTGGATTACTCCAGCCCATGCTATTCTCTCCTTTCTCTAGCCACCTATGACACCTGGATCTCTGCTACCCATTATTATTTAAAGACTTAATATGTATATGACTTAGATCTCTAAATTGTAGTTTCCTGCAATGCAGAATTCAGATCTTATGCTTCTTCGACTGGATCTGGACAACAGAGTGGGTGCTGAATGATTATTTGTTTAATGAATGAATGAATGGAGATTTTACAGTTCTGAAAATAACTTACCACAGAGATATCTGGCAACAAAGGAAGGAAGGAAAGAAGGAAGGAAGGAAGGAAGGAAGGAAGGAAGGAAGGAACGAAGGAAGGAAGGAAGGAAGAACAGAAGGAAATCCTACTTGTCTCATGTCACAGAAGAAGAGAAGAGCACATTCTTTTTCCACCTCTAATAACATATTCTGTGCCCTGGAGGATGTCAGTGTTGTTATTTGGAGTCCCTGTGTTGTGTTTATCTGGAGCTCAGAAAATTTGTGGTGTCAGTAATATTTGAGTCTTCTAGACAGACAAATAAGCCACTGTCAGGTTCACTTTTCCTGAGATCAATTGTTCTATTTTAGTTCCTTTGTCTTTTTGGCTAGGAAGGCTTTGTCTGGCTACTTCAGTTCATATTACTACTGTTGCTCCCAAAGGAACTGTCCTTAAATTTCATACAGCACTTCTCAGTTTGCCAAACACTCGCATGATATTTTTTTCACTAACTGTACTTAGGACAAGGTGTTGTTTTCTTTAAGCATCTCTTCAATGCTAGTGATAATCAGAGCAGTTCACATTTATATAGTGCCTTACTGTTATAAATGCTATATATGTTTGAAATCAGATAGCATACAATGGAAAAAAAAACATTCATCATTTACCTTGCGTTGATCACTGTGTTCAGTGCTGGGGCAACAAATAGCAAGGGGAGAAAGTATCTGCTGTCAAGACGCTCACATTCTGATTATGGGAGATGGCACATACAGGAGAGTCCAGCTTCAGGACAGAGAGAAAAGCCCAGAAACCAAGGTGGGTTACAAGGCCTGCTGGACCTTGGAGAACAATAACAGGGCAGGAGATCCTGGACTGCTGTGAAGGAGATAATGGGTATGAAATTTTGTGTGGTCCTCTGAGTATTACCTCAGGAATGAATATAGATGGGCAAGCAGGGGCTAGGGTGGGGAGACAATGTATACATCTAAGAAAAGGTACCCAGTGCATAGAACTGGGCAATGGGAGCTAGTATTGAGGAAGAAGAGGGCTCCCTGAGGCAGATGCCTTTTGGGTTCTTTGACACCCTTTAATATGTAAGGGGTAGGTGCGCTGGGGATAGGAAGAGGATGAGGAAGGTGGCCAGCTCTTGGTAGGAACCCCTCTTACTTTTCTCTTGGGCTTCTACATCCTCCCATTTCGTCCTTATGATAACCCCACGATATAGGTAATTTTAAGGGGGAAGGAAAGGAGTATCTAATTTTATTTGTGTAGGGGCCGCCTAATGAAAAAATGCTACTTTTGCCAATGCAAGTCAACAAAAGTGACCTTTTGTTGTTCAGTCATTTCTTTATTGTTTGCCTCTTTGTGACCCCATTTGGAGTTTTCTTGGCAAATATACTGGAGTGCTTTGATATTTCCATCTTCAACACATTTTACACATGAAGAAACTGAGGCAAATAGGGTTAAGTAGCTTGCCCGGGGTCACACATCCTATGTATCAGAGGATTGAACCCAGTACTTTCTCACTCTGGAGTCAGTGGTATGTCCAGTATACCGTGATGCCTCTTAGGCAATAATAGGAATTGAAATTTAATTACCTCTCAATGCCATGGGGTTTCTTCATGTTGGGCTTGGTGCAGTGCAGAGAGAATCTTGGTTCCAGTCCCAATTTAACTATTTACCTCTGTGCCTCAGTTTCTGCCTATATAAAAAGAGAAGGTTAGGCTGAAGAATCTCTATGGTCCTTTCTATAGCCAAATCTTTGACTCCATGAACGAATTGTATCATTTGAAGTTTACCATTGGTTAGGAAATACTGATGAAGCTATGTAGGGAGCCAGATGTGAAATCCATAGGCAGTTTGTACTGCTAGGTCCCAATGAGTGCTAATAATGAATCCCATGAAATAGTCCCATGTATTTGAAATTATAACTAGTGTTACTATATCATATTTTATATAATATTGTATGTATATATATATACACTATATGTAACTGTATTATAATATAGTAAGCTACAAGAAGCAATAATTATGTAAAATATAGTCATTGGTTCCAGCCCGTGGAAATATGTAGTTTAAATAAAATAACCACTTCACCTTAACAAGTCTTTTTTTTTCGCATCCATCAGGATCTTGCTGTATGTCATAGTGTGGAGTTATGAATGCTATTGCTGCTATGTAGTCTCTCCCTTAAGTCTGAATTTGGCATATAGTTGCTTTTTCTGTTAGTATGTCCATCTGTCAAACCTCTTCTTCATTCAATTACCTTATCACCTGTCTATCAGTGCATCACTTGCATGTCAAGACATCACCCTCCCAATGTCATTGGTCCTCTTCAAGAACAAAGGACAAGCAACAAAGAGAAAAGTATTCACAGTACACCACTGTGAAGAATCTGACTATTTGATCACCCCCACCATCTGGGGGTCTTTCTCCTAAGTCAATTATGCAGTGAGACACAAGTTCCTCTCATTCAAATTACTGACTATGTCAAATATTGAGTTTGGGACAGACATCAGGAATATCTTACATAATTTTTGGTTTGGGGATGAAATGAGACATGTCATGGAATAGTTAATAAAATAACTTGAGTCGACCTTAAATAGCAAAGATATTCAGCAAGGATCCAGTGATGCTTAGCTTCTACAGACAACTCTTCTCCCACTCCTCCTTATTGAATATGTATTGAAATGTAATTGATCAAATTGGCAGGCTGTAATACCTCATGGTATTCAGACATTCATTAAGCCAGTAGAGCCCCAAATCCATATAGATCATTTTATGCATGCCTTTAAGTGAATGAGAACCTGCTTCAATTGAGGAAGGAGTCAATCAGATCTTGTAGGCAGCTTTATTGCCTTTTAGAGAAAACTAAATCTTTTTAAGGTATAATGATGTAGAATAAGCTGGTAGATATAGTACGTTATCAAAGTAGTTGACATTGGACTTTCTGGTTTGTTTGCAAGATATTTAAAATAAAAATTCCTCAATTTCCCATTTATTTATTTGTCGATTCCTTTCTTTTACCTTGTTATTTCATGCATAGTGCTATGAAGACTGTTCCATATAGCAGTAAAGAATCTTTCTACCCTGCACACAGAACTCATTAGTTAGCTTTACTCATAATACCCTCCAAAATATGAAGAACTAGTGATTTCTTTTGTATTTGAGTACTGTATTTTTCTAAAGGAATTAACAACCAGTTTCAGTTTCTTTTTTTTTTTTTCTTTTCTTCCTTCCTTTTTAAGGGGAATAAGTTTTGGGCTATGTTTCACCAAATGAAAAGTTTATCATCACAGGTTTGGAGTTGAGTAGACCATTTTCACCTTCCTTCAAGTCAAAGCAGCTGTCTCTTAAAGTGAAGACAAAGCTTGGATCTAGGCATGCCTGCTTAGCTTTTTTTTTTTTTGCAGATGTCTACAGGAACAGATTGCTTGCATGGACCATATGTGCACCAGCACCTGACGGTGAAATCTAATGGATTGGCATGTTTTATTTCTTAGTTTATTAGTAATCATTTAAAAATAAATCCTGTTTTACAAGTTTGCTTCAAGTCTGATTTGCCTTGCAGAACTTATTCTTTTTTTCCTCCTTTTACAGGAAACTTTCGGTAAGTGTTACTCTAAAGACTGAACTTGGCAATATTTTACAAGAAGGTTTAAGAATCCAGAATGATAGGACTTAGGTTAAAATCTTAGCTCTGCTATTTACTACCTGCATTGCCTAGATCAAGTCCCTTAAACTCTCTGGACCTGGGCTCACAATGACATTGATACGTAATTTGAAAGTACCTCAGAAGCCATGTAGTCCAACCTGCTCATTTCACCAATAAGGTCCCACATATACAAAAGTATTTATAGCAACTCTTTTTGTTGTGGCAAAGAATTGGAAATTGAAGGAATTCCCATCAGTTGGGGGATGGCCAAACGAATTGTGGTATATGAACGTAATGGAATACCATTTCACTGTAAGAAAGTATGAGCAAGCCGACTTCATAAAACCTGGAAAGACTTGAATGAACTGATGCTGAGTAAAGTGAGCAGAACCAGGAGAACACTGTACACAGTAACAGCCACACTGTGCAATGACTAACTTTTATAGACTTATCTATTCTTAGCAATGCAAGAATCCAAGAAAACTCCAAAGGACTCCTGATGGAAAATGTTGGCTGCATCATCCAGAAAAAGAACTATGGAGTCTGAACACAGATTTAACAATGTTATTTGCTCTTCCTTCCTTTTTTCTTTTTTTTTTGTTTCTTCTTCCTCGTGGTTTCTCCTGTTGGTTCTAATTTTTCTTTACAACATGACTAATGTGAAAATAGGTATAATATGAATGTATACGTAAAGCCTATATCAAATTACGTGCCATCTTGAGGTGTGGGGATGGGAGAGATGAAGAGAAAATTTGAAACTCAAAATCTTATGGAAGTGAATATTGAAAACTGAAATAAGCTAACAAATAAGGGAACTGAAACTGAGAGATATTGCCTAATTTCAGATAAGTAGTAAGCAGAAGTAATTATAAAAAGTTGGGATTTGTCCCAGACCTTGTGATTTTGAATTCATTTTTCTTTCTACTAAGCCAAGGTATCTCCTTCCCCTCATCTATAAAATAGAATTAGATTATATGTTCTGTCAGATCACCAATTCTCAGTTTCTATGATTCTAGAACATGACCTTGATTCATGTACTTTATTCTACAGCTACAGATAATATTGTCTGAAAAACTTTCTCAAAATTATGTTTAGCTGAATTTAATTTTAATACTGCATAACCATTATCACTCACATCCAACTTATTCTGAATGTATGCCAGTTCAATTCAACTAGGCTTAGTTGAATATTCTCTCTGCATAATGGATGATCAAAGGGTTTGCTAAGTGAATAAATAGTATACTAAGATTGCAGAGGGTGATGTTTCATACCATGGAAACATTTCAAGCAATTTTAAAGCACCTTTTTACTATCTATTCGCATGTAAAATTTAATGTTGAATCTTAACATTTTATAGACTACTTGCTTTGAGATCACCTGCATTTGAGTTCTATTCCACCACTTTCTGATCTTGTGCAGATTACTTAGTCACTCTGAATCCCTTTTCTCATCCACCATTCACCTCTAGTTAATCAGCTGGTGTAAATACGTCTCTGAGATCAGGCATGGATGGATAAGTAGATGGAGAAGAGGATGAATATGTGGCCAAGAAAGTTAGGTCAGACCATGAAACCTTCATTTAGAAGCCCAAATAATGCAAAAATATTTTTTCTGGGCAGTGGATACGGCTGAAGAGAGAAGGAACATATGGGTTTCCTACGGTGATTCTTCAGTGAAGCAAATAGTTCGTTAGGTATATGTTTGTGTGGGACAGTCCAATAGACAAAACCATTGCCCTCGGTAAAGAAAATAGCCCCCACACAATGATAAAGAACATGAAATCACCTACCAAAGTGCCTAATTTATGTTCCCAAAGTAGGTCACTCATCCTCAGGTTTTGGCTAAAAATAAGATTCACGTTCTTATACTTTCAGTCCATGACACTGATTTTGGCATTGCTTCTGACTTTATATTGGAAACAGTATTTTGTTGAGCATATGCTGCAGTCTTGAAATACTTTTCTTCATGACCCATCATTTACCACTGATTTGAGTCCACGTACATTTATCATGCTAGCACAGTAAGGTAATTAAATGGTTGAAATCTCTCTGCTTCTGAATACACTCTGCTTGTTATTACCATTACACTTAATTTAGTTTCATCTGCAGACTTATAAATATTTTTTCAACATCATCATATTGTGCACCAGTAAAACTATTACTGCAATTTTAGTGCCTTGCATTTTGTAGTTGTAATTATCATTCAAGTCTTTAGCACTTTTTGATTAGAAAATATAAATGTGCTCATAGAATAAAAGGATTATAAGTTAACTCTAAAAGATAATCTAACTTATCCCCCTAACTTTAGAAAGGATACCATATTAAACATATAAAATATGAAACTTCTTACCATCTTAACATCTTGGAAAAGAAATTCTCAATTCTCCTTTTGAGTCTCATTCCAATATTCAATTTTTTTCTTGGTGTTAGAACAATCGTGCATATATATATAAATTATATATGTGCTTGAACTTATACAAACTGCTGCTATCTTATTTTTATTTAGATTATCCCTACACCTAAAATTAATCTTATACACTTTTAGCACAAATTTCAAATTTTTCCCTTGCTGGAGATGGCAAACAATGGTTTCTAGAGTGAGTTTCCCTTCTCTGACTCACAGCATTCTACAACCATCAAATATATATTAGAAATATTATAAAGTTTTTCCTGATTTTTTTTCTTCTGTAGCTGAAAGAATACCACCATCTTTAACATTAATTGCTGGTTTTATCTTTCAATTTTTGTTTCAACAATCCAGCTAGAAGCTGCTGTGGGGAGTGTAAAATCAATAACAACCAGCTCACAGAATGCTGCAAAAGCCCAGGTTCTTTTGATCTGCTTTACTAAGGAAAGCAATGCAAAGGGGTTGACAATCTCACTTTAATCTGGCATACAAATACCATTCATTTAGTTCAGGGGAAAAAGCCAGCACCCTGAACTTCAGAGCAAATACAAATACAAAGATACATTAGAAACAGACCAAATCACAATTCACAGTTATGAAAAAGCAACAACATCTGAGTTCAGGAGCCCGGGAGCTCAACAACGCCTGGCCCAGAGTCACACGCCATTCCTCCTGTGGCTCAGATCTCCAAGAGAGAGAAAACCAACCCTGGTTTTATATCTTTTTCAGGGTCAAGGATGAGTCACAGATGCGACTCACCCACAGGACCTAAAATCATCACAAAGAGGTGACTTAAATGCACGTGGTCTAAAAGCCTCTGATGTCCCAAACATGCCACTCAAACCCATGTAAACTAGGCCCTCCCCTGAGGCAAGGAGGTCACCAAGGACTCCCAATCTAATCAAGGAAACAAAGACCAAATGCTTCAAGGTTTGAACTGAGTGCTAAGAGCCCATTTTGATTGCCAACACAATTTTGTAGCCACTTCTTTGTTACTCTGAATGCTTGACAAATTATTCACTTCCTTATTTTGTTGCAGACTAATGATTCAAAAAATTACTTTCTAATAAGTCTCCATTTAAGGCTAACCACGACAAGAGTGTAGCCCTTTAATTCCAAGATGTCTCATTCCTTTGAGCCATTTCATTATCTTTCTTGATTCCATGCTAACCTAATCCAGAATTTTTTCTATGTTTGGGCACATCATTATTTTATTGTGAGGGTGTCTTTACAAGTGGAATTAGTCTTTTGGCATTTTTGAAATTAATGAGGTATTTTTTTTCTTTCTTTCTGTTTGTGTGAGGTTATCTTATACCCCCAAATTTAATTATTTTTCCATTCTGTCTCTATATTTCATTCTCATCTTGATCATTTCATGCTACATCTCTTCCCAAGCATAAGCAGTATCTACATTATATATGTATATTCCCTATCTTTCTAAAGAATTTTAAGTTATTTTAAGGAAAGTTTCATTAATTAAACCTTTTAATATATATTATGCCTTAGGTCATGTCAAATTAGTACTTGGCAGGTAATCATTTATTTTTTGGATCCTTATTCCCAATTACTGCTTTGGTCAGGTGGAAACTTGTGACTAGTAGATATTTAAGGTCTGCTTTGTAAAAAAAAATAAGCTCATACAATTAATTAATTTCAAGCATTAGTAGACATGTAGTTCTGTGGACAAGAGCAATTCAAATACATTCCATGGAGTTACCAAGACTCAAGTCCATAAAAGACAATACACAAGACAATGTATATTTATACATTTGTGCACTCAGATGAATATCCGCACTAGAACTTGGGCAATGCCACAAGGATATATATTCATTGCACAGCAAAACCAATTATTTGATAAACTGGAGGTAACAAAAGAGAAAGGGAAAAACACAAACATAGAACTCAGTAACACAATGTGGTTCATATAGACAAAAGTCTCTTCTGGTTCTAGAGATTCCTCCCTAATTCTCTGATTTCCTTTACCTTTTTTGCTATGACCACGCAAAAAAAAATAGTAGGGTTTTGATTTTTTCTAAAGCCCGGAATTTTATGAACATGCTCGCTTCTCTCTTTGCCTTTTAGTTGTTTTCCAGGGTCCATATAGTGAATCCTACCATTAAGCAATTGATAAATTGTTCACTTCTTTATTTTGTTGCATACCCATGACCCAGATAAAATTTTATTTATCTTTTCTAAATTAACATTCTTATTGTTCTCCCCTGATCCCTCAATTTGTATTGTAGGAGACTGTCTTCCTGAAGCACGCATAAGTATAGTACAAACATTGATAGCTCATACTAAGTCATTCAGGCAGTGATCAGGTTAACGAGCATTCATTAAGAGTTCACTATGTGGCAGACATTATACAAAGAGATGGATACACAGAAAGGCAAACAAAATGGTTGCTATTCTCAAGGACTTACTATTCTAATGGGGGAGAAAACCAGTGGTGCACTGATAAATATGTAATAAACAATTTTCTGAAGAAAAACGTATAATCAACACGTGTTAAACTTTAAAATATTATTATCATTTTCATTACCACTTTCCTAAGTCCAGAAATCATCATTGTCACCAATAGAAACAACAACAATAATTCAAACCTTGACTTTTACAGAATGATAAATGCCCAACCTGAAAATTTAACTTTGGGCTCTCTGGAATCGGTTTAAGCTGACTTTTGAATAAACCTGGAGACAAGATGTAAACAAGTAGGTTACTACTACTACTACTACTACTACTACTACTACTACTACTACTACTGCACCACACAGCCAGATAGACAGACAGAGAGATACAGAGAAAAGAGAGATAAGGATGAGGAGGGAGGGAAGGAGATAGGGAGAGAGAGACAGAGAAGAGAAGGAGAAAGAGTGTGTAAATGATAGGTAATCTCAGAGGGAAAGAAATAATATCAAGTGGGAATCTCAGAAATTATCCAGAAAACATGAGATTTTAGCTGTATCTCAAAGAAAAGTATGACATTGAGAAGGTAAAGGCAAGGAGAAAAGGCATTAAAAATTATTTCATCCTGGTAGTAACAGGAATCACTAGAGTTTATGCAGTAGGGGCATGGTCAGATATGCGTTTTAAGACAATTGTTTCACCAGCTGAACAGAGGATAAATTGGAGTTGGATGAGACCTGAAAAGAAGAAACCAATTAGAAGGTCATTGCCTAGTCCAAGCAATAGGCGATAAGTTCCTGCACAAAAGTAATGTCTATATGTATGGAAAGAGGCAAACATATATGAGAAATATTGCAAAGGTAAAAGTGACGATGTTTGACCAAAAAAAAAATTCGCAAGGATCAACCTGGAGAAGCCCATCAGGGAAAAAAAAAAAAACAGTGACAAATAGCTAGTTTTTTTGACCATAGAATATCACTAAACCACATACTATGACCCATGATCTGTTCTATATTAGCAGCACTGCAGGATTTTTATAAATGAAATCGTAGATCTTTGAAATACTCAAGTAAACAAAGGTAATGTGGAACGATAGATAAAAAGAGATAAAACTGGAGAAAAGCATGGATGCTTGTGTATTCCTCAATGTCCTATACTTCTCCCCATATCTATGTTTTCTCTGACAGGCTAAGGAAAGTAGAGGTTATTTCTTTAGTATGAGTAAGGTCTAGTCTTCAGTCTTTGGTTATCCCTGTCTGACATATCTTTTACTTTTTGTTCTCCTGGACTACAACTATTTCCCTGATTCACCAGGACAAATGTATGGTATTCATTTCAGCCACTGACACATTTTCTCTGACCTCTGCTACACTGTTTTGTTCTTTCTCTTCATTTCTGTTTCCTGGGATGTGGTTATTGTTCCCATAATGTTATTACCAAAAGATCACAGCTATAAATCTAAAAACATCCAGAGAAATTTTCTAGCCCAAACTGATCACATTGCACATAAGAAAACTGAAAGACAAAGAGGTTGAATAGCTGCCTAAAATCCCATATGAAGGGACTAGCAGAATGAGGATCTGAACCCAAGACTTCTGGTTCTAATTCCAGGCTTCTTTCTTGCACATTGCCTACCACAGAGTGAGCAGGCATATACCTAATTCTAGTGTCTTAATTAAGGCTTTGACAGTTACTAGTAATTTATGGTATAGCATTAATTTATGCTATGGCATGCCATAGCATAGAGCAAACATGCATCATCTTATTTGAGGCAATCTCCATCCCAGTGGGGTAGATGGTACAAATGTGCATGCCTGATAAACATAGAAGGCTTCCAAGTGTGTCATCACACTGCATATTCTGCAGGAGTACATTAATATTCATTGTACTCCTCCCCTTATTCTTCAAATAAAGCTTCAAAATCCAATGAGTAGGATAGCTGTAAGTCCAAGGGCTCCCATATACTCTCTACTTTGGACTTTCAGTGAGTGGGATATTGGAAGACATGATTTCTTCTCTTTTAAACAATAGAGCTCAGGGGAGATACTTCTGTAACTAAGAGTGATCAACCTCCTTGGGTATTGTTCTAGACTAGAGGATGATATCAGTCTATTAGAGACTTCAATTTTATATTTAAGGCTTACAGCAGTGATTCTCAAACTTTGTGGTCTCAAAACATCTTTGGACTCTTAAAAATTATTGATTGCCCCTTCAAAGAGCTTTTGCTTATGTGGGTAATATCATTCAATATTTACTACATTATAAATGAAAATATTTTAGAACTATGATGAAAATAGTTTTGACATCAAGAACTCTCTGAAAGCGTGTCAGGAAATTCTAAGGGTCTCTTGACTGAATTCTCATACTTTGAGGAATTTTTTATTTATAGACACTAATACAGTAATCAGAAATTAAAAGATTGAAAGGATAGGTAATGACCTCTAAATCCCACAGGGTAAATGAATCTCTATGTAAACACTAACAGTCACTTTAGAACACTTTCTCATTCTATAATCTTCCCTCTTTTTCACTCCTACCTATTTCTTCTTTTTTTCTTTTCTTTTTATATGAATCTCTTCTGTTTGTCATGTATATAACATTTTTTATTTTCTTTTTTTAAATTTATTTATTTATTTCTAGTTTACCACACACAGTTCTACATAATTTTGAGTTCCAGATTTTCTCCTCTCCCTCCCCCCTCCCTTCCCAAGACGGCACGTAATCTCATATACCTACCATGTATAACTTCGCATTGAATTAATTTATACACTAGTCAAGTTGTGGAGAAGAATTATGACCAATGGAATGAATCATGAGAAAGAAGAAACAGAACCAAGAAAAAACAAAAAAAAAAAAAAACCAAAAAAAACCCACAAAAACAAAAACAAAAGAGAAGCAAAAAAAAGCGAGCATGTAATGCGCCTCAATCTGTATTCAAACTTCATAGTTCTTTCTCTGGATGAAGATAGCATTCTCCATCGTGAGTCCCCTGGAGTTGTCCTTGCACCTTAGGTTGCTGACAAGAGCACAGTATGTCAAGGTTGGTCCTCACGGAATCCATATATCTGTGGCTGTGCACAACATTCTCCTGGCTCTGCTCCGCTCACTCAGCATTATGTCGTGTAGGTTTTTCCAGGTTGTTATGAAGTCTGCATCATCCCCATTTCTTATGGCACAATAGTATTCCATCACCTTCATATACCACAGCTTGTTCAGCCATTCCCCAATTGATGGGCATCCCTTTGATTTCCAATTCTTGGCTACCACAAAAACAGCCGCTATAAATATCCTTCTACATATGGGGCCCTTTCCCTCTTGTGTGATTTGTTTGGGATACAACCCTAGAAGTGGTATTGCTGGGTCAAAGGGTATAAACATTTCTATAGCCCTTTGGGCATAGTTCCAAACTGCTCTCCAAAATGGCTGGATCAGCTCACAACTCCACCAGCAATGCAACAATGTCCCAATCCCCCCACATCCTTTCCAGCATTTATCATTTTCCTGTTTTGTTATTTTAGCCAATCTGACAGGAGAGATGTGGTATCTAAGAGTTGTTTTGATTTGCATTTCTCTAATCAGTAGTGATCCAGAGCATTTTTTCATATGCCTATAGATAGCTTTAATTTCTTCCTCTGAAAGCTGCCTGTTCATATCCTTTGACCATTTCTCAATTGGGGAATGGCTTGTATTCCTATATATTTGGCTCAGTTCCCTGTATATTTTAGATATGAGGCCTTTATCAGAGATACTAGTTGCAAAGATTTTCTCCCAATTTTCTGCTTCCCTCCTAATTTTTGTTGCATTGGCTTTTTTTGTACAAAAACATTTCAATTTGACATAATCAAAATTATCCATTTTGCATTTTGTAATGCTCTCTATCTCTTGTTGGGTCATGAATTCTTTACTTTTCCATAAATCTGATAAGTAAACTATTCCTTGCTTTCCCAAATTACTTATAGTATCAGCTTTTACTCCGAAATCATGAACCCATTTTGACTTTATTTTGGTATATGGTGTAAGATATTGGTCTATGCCCAGTTTTTGCCCTACCATTTTCCAATTTTCCCAACAGTTTTTGTGCAATAGTGAATTATTAACCCAGAAACTGGCCTCTTTTGGTTTATCAAAAAGTAGATTGCTAAACTTGTTGATTTCTCCTACTTGTGTACCTATCCTATTCCACTGATCCACACTCCTGTTTCTTAACCAGTATCAGGCAGTTTTGATGACTGCTGCTGTGAAGTACCGTTTAATATCTGGTATGGCTAAGCCACCTTCTCTAGCATATCTTTTCATTAATTCCCTAGATATTCTAGACCTCTTGTTTTTCCAGATGAATTTTGTTATTATTTTGTCCAGCTCAGTAAAATAATTTTTTGGTAGTTCGATTGGTATGGCATTGAATAGATAGATTAATTTAGGTAAAATTGTCATTTTTATTATATTAGCTCGGCCTAACCATGAGCAACTGATATTTTTCCATTTATTTAGATCTGATTTTATTCACATGAAAAGTGTGTCATAATTATGTTCATATAGGCCCTGGGTTTGTCTTGACAAATAGACTCCCAAATATTTTATAGTGCCTACAGTAATTTTGAATTGAATTTCTCTTTCTATCTCTTGCTTTTGGGCTTTGTCAGTAATATATAGGAATGCTGAGGATCTATGTGGTTTTATTTTATATCCTGCAACTTTGCTAAAGTTGTTTATTATTTCAAGTAGTTTTTTACATTATTCTCTAGGATTCTCTAAATAAATCATCATATCATCTGCAAAAAGTGATAATTAAGTTTCTTATCCTATTCTAATTCATTCAATTTCTTTTTCTTCTCTTATTGCTACAGCTAATGTTTCTAGAACCAAATTGAATAATACAGGTGATAATGGACAACCTTGTTTCACCCCTGATCTTATTGGGAATGCATCTAGTTTATCCCCATTACACATAATGCTTGTCGATGGTTTTAGGTAGATGCTATTTATAATTTTAAGGAAGGTTTCACTTATTCCTATGCTTTCTAGTGTTTTTAATAGGAATGGGTGTTGTACTTTGTCAAAGGCTTTTTCTGCATCTATTGAGATGATCATATGGTTTTTGCTAGTTTTGTTGTTGATATGGTCAATTATGCTAATAGTTTTCCTAATATTGAACCAACCTTGCATTCCTGGAATAAATCCTACCTGGTCATAGTGTAGTATTCTCGTGATGAGTTGCTGCAATCTTTTTGCTAAGATTTTATTTAAAATTTTTGCATCAATATTCATTAGAGAAATTGGTCTATAATTTTCTTTCTCTGTTTTGACTCTACCTGGTTTGGGTATTAGCACCATATTTGTGTCATAAAAAGAATTTGGTAGGACTCCTTCTTCACCTATTTTCCCAAATAGTCTACAAAGTATTGGAATTAATTGTTCTTTAAATGTTTGATAGAATTCACATGTAAAACCATCAGGCCCTGGAGATTTTTTCCTAGGGAGTTCATTGATGGCATGCTCAATTTCTTTTTCTGAGATGGGGTTATTAAGAAATTTCAATTCCTTCTCTGTTAGGCTGGGCAGTTTAAGTTTTTGTAGATATTCATCCATATCTCTAAGGTTGTCAAATTTATGGGCATACAGTTGGGCAAAATAATTCCTAATTACTGTTTTGATTTGCTCTTCATTAGAGGTGACCTCACCCTTTTCATTTTTGATACTGGTAATTTGATTTTCTTCTTTCTTTTTTTAAATCAAATTGGCCAAAGGTTTATCAATTTTATTGGTTTTTTCATAAAACCAGCTCTTTGTTTTATTTATTAATTCTATAGTTTTCTTGGTTTAAATTTTATTAATCTGTCCTTTGATTTTCAGTATTTCTAATTTGCTATTTAATTGGGGGTTTTCAATTTGCTATTTTTCTAGCTTTTTCAGCTGTATGCCCAGATCATTGATCTCCTTTTTCCCTATTTTATTCATGTAGGCATTTAGAGATATAAAACTTCCCCTAAGAACTGCTTTTGCTGCATCCCATAAGTTTTGGTATGTTGTTTCATTATTGTCATTCTCTTGAATGAAGTTATTAACTATTTCTCTGATTTGTTCTTTGGCCCACTCATTCTTTAGAATTAAATTATTTAGTTTCCAATTAGTTTTAGCTTATTTTTCCATGGTACTTTATTAAAAATGATTCTTATTGCATCATGATCTGAAAAGGATGCATTGACTACTTCTGCTTTTCTGCACTGGACTGTGAGGTTTTCATGCCCTAGTACATGGTCAATTTTTGAGTATGTATTTTTGAGTATGTATTTTTGAGAAGAAAGTGTGTTCCTTTTTATCCCCATTCAGTTTTCTCCAGAGGTCTATCATATGTGCCTTTTCTAAAATTCTGTTTACCTCCTTAACTTTTTTCTTATTAATTTTGAGGTTAGATTTATCAAGTTCAGAAAGGTGGAGGTTGAGATCTCCCAATATTATAGTTTTGCTGTCCATTTCTTCCTGTAACTCCCTTAACCTCTCCTCTAAGAATTTGCATGCCTTACCACTTGGTGCATTTATGTTAAGCAATGATATTGCTTCATTGTTTATGGTGCCTTTTAGCAGGATATAATGTCCTTCCTTATCTCTTTTAATTAAATCTATCTTTACTTTTGCTTTGTCTGAGATTAGGATTGCTACACCTGCTTTTTTTACTTTAGCTGAGGCACAATATATTTTACTCCAGCTTTTACCTTTACCCTATGTGTATCCCCCTGTTTCAAATGTGTTTCTTGTAAACAGCATATTGTAGGATTATGGTTTTTAGTCCATTCTGCTATCTGCTTCTGTTTTGTGAGAATGTTCTTCCCCTGCACGTTCAGGGTTATGATTTCTATCTGTGTCTTTTTCTCCATCCTAATTCCCCCTGTTTATGCTTTTATTTCTCCCTTACCCCTTCTCCTCTTCAACAAAGGTTTGCTTTTGACTGCTGCCTTCCTCAGATAACCCTCCCTCTTTATTCCCCTCCCTTATCTTACTGTTTCCCACTTGCTACTTCTCCTCACCCTTCTGACCACCCCCCTCCTTTTTCCCCCCTTCTCCTCCTACTTCCCATAGGACAAGTTAGATTTCTAAACTTACCAGGGTATGTTATTCCCTTCTTGAACTAGATCAGATGACAGTAAAGCTCAAATACTGCTCTTCTCCCTCCCTTCTTTCCCTCTACTATAATATGTTTTTGTGCCACTTCATTTGGTGTAAATTTACCCTTTTCTACTACCTCCTTACTGCTTCTCTCATAGCCTCCTTTTATATCTCTTACTTATATTTTATATCTTTATCTCAGTTAATTTATACAGGCATTCACAACCTATGTATATCCCTTTCAGTTTTCATAATAGCTGTACCATTCTCAAGACTGACTTATATATGTATATGTATATGTATGTATATATATATATATATATATATATATATATATATATATATATATATATATATATATATAACATACATAAGATGATATAATCCCACATAAAGATATAAACAACCTGCCGTTATTGGTTAATAAGTTAATTTGTGGGGTTTTTTCCCCTGGTTACCTTGTTATGTCTCTCTTGAGATTTGTATTTGGAGATCAAATTTTCCATTGAGTTCTGGCCTTTTCATCAGGAAGGTCTGGAATTCCCTTATTTCATTGAATGTCCATCTCCTTGCCTGGAAAATTATGTTTAGTTTTGCTGGGTAGTTGATCCTTGGTTGTAGTCCAAGCTCCTTTGCCCTTTGGAATATCATATTCCAATTTCTCCTGTCTTTTAATGTGGAAGCTGAGAGATCCTGCGTGATCCTGACTGTAGTTCCACGGTATTTGAATTGCTTCTTTTTGGCTGCTTGCAGTATTTTCTCCTTGAATTTATAGCTCTGACATTTGGCTATAATATTTCTTGGTGTTTTTCAGTTTGGGATCTCTTTCAGGATGTGATCTGTGAATTCTTTCAATGACTATTTTGCCCTCTGGTTCTAGGACCTCTGGGCAGTTGTCTTTGATAATTTCTTCGAAGATACTGTCAAGGTTCTTTTTTTCATCGTGGATTTCCGGTAGACCAATAACTCTTAAATTGTCTCTCCTGGATCTATTTTCCAGGTCAGTTGTTTTGCCAATTAGATATTTCACATTTTTTTTCTATTTTTTCATTCTTTACGTTTTGTTTTACTACTTATTGGTGCCTCATAGATTCATTAGCTTCCACTTGCTCAAGTCTAATTTTAATGAGTTAGTGTTTTCATTTTGCTTTTGAGTCACCTTTTCCAATTGGTTGATTTTACCTCTCAGGGTGTCATTTTCTCTTTCTAGATCCTGAATCTCCGTAGCCATTTCACCAATCTTTTTTTCCATATTTTCTTTTAGCTCCCTAATTTGATTTTTAAAATCCTCCTTTAGTTCTTCCAGCAGTGCTTTTTGGTCTTTAGACCAGTACATATTACCTTTTGAGGTATCTGATGTATCTACAGTGTCATTCCTGTCCTCTTCTATGTTGGCATTTTGATCCTGCCTGTCGCCATAAAAGGAATCTATTGTCCTCGGTTTTTTTTTTTTGTGTGTGTGTTCTTCTTCATGTTGGATTGCCTTTTCCTGGCTTTACAACGAATTTCTACCTTTTGGCCTCATGGCTTTCTGTCCCAGCTTTCTTATTCTGTGGGTTGTGAGTCTAGAATTTTAGCCTTCAGTTTCCTGAGGTGTGGGGGAGGGGTCTGCCTCTCTGGCTTCTCACTCCCTATGGGTGCTCTCCAGCACTTGCTTATCAGCAATGGTCTCAGCTGTTTATTGTTTGAGCTGATATCTGGCACTTCCCCTGGGGGAGCAAGGTTACATCTGGGCTCCTGGCGTTGACCCCTGCCGACTCTGTCCCTCTGTGACTGATGAACTTCTACTCTTTGACCACTGAAGCCCCACTACTTTCTGCTCAGTTCCAGCTTTCTCTTTTTTTTTTTCCCCTGAGGAATTCTCTGGGTGGGCAGGGGAGGGATTAGAGCCCTTTACCTAGCCATCACACCTCCCTGGAAGTTCAAGAACTCGCGTTTAATACGTTTGGGCTGCAAGCCTCAGGATTCTGGTGTGTCACGGCCAGTGGCGTTGCGCTGCCTCTCCTCGCTTTCACAAACTGCCGTCCTGTGTTGGGAGGCCTGGGGATCTCTGCCAGTTTTGGGCACCCAGCTTTCTCCCAGCCCATCTCCCACGTGGATTTCCCAGCCGGCCACTTCCACCTTGGTCTGGAGTAGCTCCGCACTGAGCAATCTCTGGGCCTACAGGTTCATGCCTAAGGCTTTTCAGACTCTCCCAGCTCGGAAATTTGCCCCACGCAGACTCCTTGCGGTTTCTGACTCTCTCGAATCTGCTCAAATTCACTTTTTTAAAGGAATCTGACTGACCTTGTGAGAGAGCTCCGGTAAGAGGCTGCCTTCATGCGGCCATCTTGGCTCCGCCCCCTCTTTTTTTTTCAAACCTTTACCTCACAAAATTCTCATCTACATGTCAGGTACAACAAATAAATTGAACCCATGATTTCTACACATCAGTGTCTGTTCAACCTGTAGGCTTGAGTCATATACTTGCTAACATCCCCAACCCTCCCCCAACACCTCACACTCTAATGTCTACTTCTTGAAATCCTACCCTTTGAGGTCCAGCTCAAATGTTGTGTTCTCCATCAAACCTTCCTGGATCTTATTAACAAACAGTAATCATTCCTCCCTTGGACTTCAATTCGCTTTATTTCTTTTGTTAGTGTGATATATCAGTGTGCGCTAGCATTATTGTTATATTTTAGTAAAATGAAGGGATCATACACTTAGAACTGGAGGGAACTTTAAGATAATTTAGTTCAACACCTTCATTTTACAAATTAAGTGAATCAGGCACAGGTAGATTAAATGATTTGGTCAAATAGTTACTTAGTTGCAGTGATGTAATTTGAATCCATGCACCCTCTCCAAAGTCCCAGTCCACTGTTCTTTCCATTGAGACATACTTTTGCTCATAGATGTCACATCCCTCTTTAAAATCCATATCTTTATATATGACGGGATAAAAGAGGGGATGTAAAAAAATCAGGGATAATTAACGGACAGTTCAAGTGCTATGTTAGATATTCAAATAGCCAACATGCTATGTATATCACCTGTGGAGAATTTATGCAAGAATATGGGATAAGAATTCACATCTTGTCTACAGTGTAACTTCCCAGGTTTTTATGCATTAAACCCATTCAAGAACTTTGAAGTTCAGCAAAACTGGACTTCCAGCTTCTCTCTGCACGTGATATTCCATCTTCCATTTCTATGCCTGTACACTGTCTCGCCAGTTTAGAATACTCTCCTTTCTCTCCCTTTTTCTCTCAAATCTCAGCTCAAATGCTACAACCTATGTGATGCTTTTCCCAATCTCCTCAGCTGCAAGTGTGCCCTTTCACCCAATAAATGTGTGGGAAGAACAAGGCATGGTAGATATTGACTGACCAATACTAAAAGGAGGGATCCTCTCTTCAAAATGTGATATGATTTTCAGGGAGGAAGCCTGAGACTACTGACTTGGTCACTTGGTGCACAGCACAGAGGAAGGACTAAGGCTAGAAGCAGTATTGCTGAGTGGCTAATTGGAGTGGGTGGGGAAAGGAGTTCCAATATTAGATGAAAACCACCCCTTTTAAGAATAAGGTCTCTTCTCCAGAATCTTTCACTCTCTACCATTTATCTGTGTGATGTGTGACTGCCTGAATGCGTCCTGGAAGACAGAATGAACTATCAAGGTTTTTACTTCCCTCCCTCTTACCCCAAATTTTCTGTGTACTAAAAGAGGCAACATTGAGTTGTTTTTTAACTAGACATTCAATTTTTAAAGTATGGTTTAGGCTCAATACTGTACTTAACAGCACTCTTCTCAAGTGAAAGAATCAAATATGGCTCCAATAAAAGTGAAGGGGAAAGAAAAGCGAATCCCCACCCCCCACTCACTCTAGCCCTAGGGAGTGCTAGCAGGGTGGACCCTGTTGCTTTAGTTTTTTTTTTTTTTCTGGGTTGGGCAGCAGCTCAGCAGCCCCAAAGCTTCTGGGCTAACTTGCAGAACCTCCCAAGCTTCCTCAATGTATCAGTAAGGGAAGATTCATGATATTGGTCGTGACCCTGAATATGCCTGTATAGGTTGGAATCGCAAAGTATAAGAGACTCTCTGTACAGAAGATGGATGAAGTAAAACATCTATTCAGACACCAGAGGATCAAATCCCCAAACCAATAACCCCAATTTGACATAGCAGTAATTGTATCCAAAACCAGTAACTCAACCTCAATGTAAGAGCAAGGAAATTAAAACACAACATCACAGCAAGAAGCCAAGCCATCCTGTAACCTTCCCCTCTGCTAGGGCCTTCCTGTAAACACTCATTCATGAATCCTAACTGTCTGCTTGCCTGCAGTTCTGAAAGCCCTTGCAATTCTCAGAGCCCTTGGAGTTCTCATAGCCCTTGCAATTCTCTCTCTGTCTCTCTATCAATGCTAGTTCTCCATCCTCTCTCATAGTTCTCTTCTTCTTCTTCTTCTTCTTCTTCTTCTTCTTCTTCTTCTTCTTCTTCTTCTTCTTCTTCTTCTTCTTCTTCTTCCTCTCTATTCTGAGCTTAATGGCAACCCTCAGGATACATATACCTTGTTTAAGGCCCTGGGGCTTAGCACCTACTTAGCCAAAGGGTGTGGGCCTGTATCTTAGCATCTAATCACCAAAGGGTATGGGTCTGCATACAAACAAGGCTCCCCTAATCAAGTTTCCCTTGACTAACTCCCCCTGAAGCCTATTAAATTGAGTGGGTAAGATCTTTAATCAGCATTAGCACCACACTCAGATAGGAGGCAAGGCTCCCTTGTTTTCCTGGAACTCAAATGGTTTACTTCAAAAGATGTGAGATATCATTGACATGGACACTTCCTTTATTAACACATTCCACCTTCCTTACAACTTAGTAGACTGTATTTACTAATAGATATGGCTAAAATTTTTAAAAAAATGATTAGCCTTCTGGTGATTGACCTTCAGGTCATGAGCCCCTCTCTATGCTTAGAGTGTTTGGTCCTCAGACTCACACAACTCGTCACCTTTCTAATATGGCAGGACCTGTAGGCAGGCCTTGAAGAATTCAGGTTACCCCTATACCAGCATGAGTCACTGGGAAAATCCTTTGACAACTCCAAAGTCCATGAAAGTGAAAATGCTGATGGGGTTGGAGAGCAACTCTACAGATACCATTTCACCTCTACTACTCACCACTATCCCATACCCAACCTACTAGAGGAAAAGCATGACCCCTTTGAGGGATTTGGTTCATGAATCATTTGAAGATGACAAACTTCATAGTTCCTAGCATAAAAGACTAGGACAAGAATACTGGAAATGAGCCATGGCTCCAAGCAAAATCTAATCTCTGACATTTCTCCTTTTCATTCACATGTGCCTAGACAGTTTCTTCCTTCTCTATGCATTTCCAGCTGCCTCAAGATCCATGACGTCCACTACCAGGGTTGAGCTGATGAAATGAACCACTGTAGCTTTGGCCAGTCTCTCCCCTTCATCCTCATCATAAAAGCGAAAAAGAGCCCATGAAAATAAAATACTAAAGCTCCTCAGATCCAAGCCTGATGGGGGTATAAGGCTAATAAAAAAGTTCTGGACATAAGGATTTCTCCAATCCCTGTACATTCAGCCACCCAAGATGCCACTGACCATGTGTATGGCAGAAATCCATTATCAGACCTGTGATATTGTGCTTCCTAAAATTAAATCCAAACCTGAAAAGTCCAAAACAAAAAATGCAGATCCCTAACACGGCATACACACACAGACACACAGACACACAGACACAGACACACACACACACACACACACACACACACCAAAAGCTTAATTAGGGTAGGGAGAGTGGGAGAGCAAAGGGAAGCATGTTTTGTTTTTCTGGAGGGATTCTTGGAAGTGTTACTAACAGACTGCTTACACAAAATCCTTCCAAAGAAAACCTTCTCAGCTGTGGGTTCTAAGAAACTCAGGGGTGCTTGCTGGTAAGGAGTGTACAGAAGTCTCAGGGCTCTAGAATGTACGTGATTCCAGGTGCAGGACTGGGGAACCTGCCCCCTCAAGGCCGCATGTGGCCCTCTAGGTCCTCAAGTGCTCTTCAAGGCTCTAACAGGTCATGCCATGCTAGAATTGCTCTGTGAAGGTTGGATTCAGTCAAAAGGCTGCATTTGAAGGTTTTGAGGCCATGAGTTCCCCACCATGGGTATTTCTTCTGGTGTGATCATTCTACAGCCACAGCAACTAGAGAGCCAGAGTATGAAGAAGATATAACAGAGGAAGTCTGTTCCGGTCTAGGTAGAGGTGGTTGTGTTTCTGGTATATCACAAAAGCCATCATGTCAAAATAGATGAAAATGATGAGGATGAACATTTGCCCTTCAGTGACCATACACAAATAGTACAGGCTGCTGGACCCCAGGAAGAGCAGACCTGACCTAGGAATCCTGGTCTTTTTTGTAGTGGTGAAGCAGCCACTGAAGTATATGGAAAAAATGAAGAAGAAGGGGTATTACGACAGGCAATGCCCTGAATATTAATGATAGTAGTATAGTCCCTCGAAGGAGTAAGTCAGTGTCCTTGGCTTCAGGATTCTCCAAGAGAGACAGGTTCTAATAGTACCTGCTGAAGATGAGACAGTGGTTGACAGAATCTCCGATTAGGTGAATCTTCAAGTCCATGATGATGAGGCTGCTGCTGGTGTGCAAAATGGATTGAGACAGGGCCTTTTCAATGAGCATGAGTAAAAGATAGGGTGTGAAAGCATTACATTGAAATTGTGATGCTGTATAAAAGTAATCTCCTACACTTGGTGTGTTTAATGGAAACCATTCCGGGGTGGGGGGGTTATCATGGCAATGGGGCAGGCAAAATCTAGAATCCAACTCTACAATATCAAGAAAATTATAGGTCAAGACAGAAAGGAGAGAGGTTCAGTACCCATCTTCAGCTTTGCTTGTGAGATGCCTGCAAGGATGGCAGCCACTTGAGGAGTCCAACCCCACATATGGCCTCTTCTGAGCCAAAGACACCACAGCTTCTAAGCCTGTTTCAGATCTTCTTTTGCTCACTGTCACCTAACCATGCCAGGTACAGGGAAAAGGATATAGCCTGTGCTGGTAGCCTCACCTATTCTGCAGCATTCAGGGCAGCTAGGGGACAGCTGGGGAGTTGAATAAGGCCTGAGCCAAACCAGGCCTGTGTGGTTTGATTTAAGTAGTCTTGAATGGAGAGAGGAGAGTCTTTGACCAAGAGAACACTGAATCAGGCTGATTAACATTGGCAGGGAGGGAAGAAGGTGCTGGCTAATGCTGGGAGAGGACTGAAAAAATAGGAGGATAAGGAGGAAAAGAGGGAAGAAGAAAGGAGGAGGACCTGGTGGGGAAAGCTCACTCCTTTCTATTATAAAACATTAAATTCCATCTGCCACTTGGTGTCTGCCAAAGAAGACAGTTAGCCAGGACTATCATGGATTCTATTAAAATAACATTTTCAATATTAATAATGAGCAGTGTTATGTTCTGGACTTCAGAAGTATTTATAAACTCTTGAATTTTTTATATGTCACAGTGATGTCATCTCACATAGAAGGTATTTAATAAATGTTTGTGGATTGGTCTCTCATTAAAGCCTCTTTTGTGACTAATATGAGCATCTTCCAAGGCAAGAATTTTATTTCTGACCAATAGTTATGTCTCCCCTTTCATCTACTCCTCAAAGTAATATCTTCCTCCTGTACTCCTCATTTTTATTCCTCCTCCCTCTCACCTCTTCCTTTTCCATCATTTCCTTCTTTCTTCCCCTTTTTCCTTCTCCTTTCACTTCTCTCTCTTCTTTCCTTTTTTCTCCATTCCTGTTCTTCTCTGTTCTGACATTGCTATTAGTCAATAGCTAAAAACCAAAATTAAAAAAAAAAAACTCCACAAAAATAAAACTAGGAAATACAGTTCCTCCTTTCAAAGAGTTTATTGGCCTCTTTGGAAGACACACATACACACACACAAACACACAGGCTTGTGAGCATGCATGTGTGGAATATGTGTGTGTGTGAAGTGTGTGTGTGTGTGTGTGTGTGTGTGTGTGTACAGGAAACAACTACCAGGTGTAAGCAAGGCAAAGATTATTTGAATGCTGAGGTATACTTTGAATGTCTCTGTCACTTCAATGTTATCCACTGATCAAGGAAAAATGTTACTGTGTCAAAGTCGCTAGTCCATGCAAGTACTTTCCCAAATAAATGAAGTAATATGTATACGGTTTGGATTGAATTGTATCCATTGTCTTCAATTCTTCATCTCATTTTCATTAAAAAAAAACATTTTTCAATACAAGGCATAGTACAAGGTGCTAAAGGGGAGTGGAATAAATAAACACAGGTTCTGGCTTCAAGGAATTTATAATATAGTGACTAAAATAACATACACATATAATATAAGTTAATACATGCAAAGAGAACTAAAGTGTTCTATAAGGATTCTTAGTCAAATATTTTTAATAGACAAGCATCAAGCAAGGCTCCATGAATAAATTAGCATTTGTCCAATTTTGCAAAGAGTAGGTAGGATTTTAACCAATAAAGATGGGCTTTGAATAACTAGTTTTTTAATAGATTCACACAATGTATAACCTAAAACATGATTTTCATGTGATCTGGAAGAACTGTTCCACGGTTCTCAGCCATATGATATCATTAGAAAAATATTGGTATTAAAAAAGACAGGGGTTTGTTTCAAGCACAGGAAAGAATTTCTAAAACTCTTGAAAGGAATTTAAGAGAGTTATTTAAAAGAATTCAAAACTTCCCAATAGCAGTCCAATAAACACTTTATTCTTCTCCTGTTCAATTATGGGGCTGGCTCCTTATCTGTCTCCCACTCTCTCTCCATATTACCAATGTGTTCATATTTCTAAATAACACAAGTACACATGTACATATGTGAATGTTTCACATTTATCTGCATGTATACATACATCTATATACATATTTGGGTGCACATCCATATTCTTGCAAAATGTGATATGTGTTTTCATGTGCATAGTGAACATTTTAAGTTTTCTCCTCCAACTGAATATCATGGTCTTGAGTTCTTGGCCACAGCCATTCTTATATACTTGTTGTGGACAGTTAGGCTATAGTCAGTTGAGTGATGGTAGATTGACTTCAGTAGTTCAGAAATTGTTGCAATCAGGAGTGTCATGCAGAAAGAAGCATTGGAAAGAGCTCACCATCTATAGGAAATCTGTCATCTTTTTGGACTCTGCATGGATCTTTCGCATGGCACTAGAGGACAGTTTTGCTTATCCTTTAACTTCCTATTTTATGCCTCACTAGATCTTACTGAATAAAGGAGTAATTAAACAAGTTTAGCTTTTAGTACATATTTAAAGAAACATCCAAAGTCTCGAATTTTAAGTTACCTCAAACGGAAAGGGTTGAAATACATTAAAAAAATAAGAAATTAAAAATTAAAAGCTGCATGAAACTGTCATCAAAGCAATGTCATGAAAAAAGATGAACTGTTCATTTAGCAAATCCTTACGATATGAGAACATGAAGAAAGTACACAACACATTCAGTATATTCGATATGGTCAATTTATGTGAGGACATGGATAAGAGTAGCACTGGAATTACAGACAAGAGATGGATCATGATCACTGTATGGGCTGCCACATGGATAAAATCATAAATACATTGAAATCTCTGAGTACTGGAACATACCAACTATTAACAAATTTTGTTTAATAGTTGCAGTACTGCTTTGTTATTAAATAGCTCTGTTATCTAAAAGAAATCAATTGACTTCTTTCAGCCCCAGTAAAATGGAGATAGGAATCGCTGCCCTCCCTTATGGAAGACTTGTAAAAATCAAACGGTATAACATATATGAAAATAATGGGAAGAATATTACAGCACTAAAAAGAAGTATGGCATAAATTATACATAGAACAGTTGATGACATCTAGGACATACAGTTGCTAGTACTGTTCTTCATCAGACACTCACAGAATTTTCCAGCACCAGATAAACTCAGTCACTGGGAATTCAGATTTCAGGGAAATGATCTTTTAAACAATCAACCATGAAAAATAGATTTTTTGTAGGTGGAATCTGTTTCCATTTTTTCCCAATGAGTACCAGCAATTTTCTGACATCAGAAATGATTAATACCAACTTGGAATATTTTCCATTTTGATGAGCTTTGTGTAAGGCTCAGTAGCATTTGCTTTTTCTTCAACCTAAAAAGACAATAGATTCTCAAATGCCAGAAATACCTGATGTCAATTTCTATTCCATTTTCAAGTATGATTTGAAGTTGTAGGGTAATTTAAAAATGTATTTCAGAACTATTAAACTAGTAATTTACTATTGTTAGATGAATTAGTTAGTGAATTTACAATCTTTACTTCTTTGATTTCCAAAGAGTGAAATCATAGCCCCAGCTCTTTAGACTTTTGGCATGGAAGACCATCTAGAATCTGTTCCCTATTCCCAATCAGCCACTTTCATTTTCAGCCCCTCCACATACTATTCACTTTCCTTTCATTACTAGTTCGATGATTTTAGGAATTTGAGAAAGTCAAAAATAGCTTTTCATGAGGAAATTATTGGTAGCTCCTCAGAGAATCTAATCTCTCTACAATACACCATCTTCATTTCTATCTGCCATTCTTCTCCCTCTATCCACACATATCTATTATTCTGCCTCTTGTTGAATCTGAAAAGACATTTGAGACTAGACAACATCCACTCTTATTGACAGTATAACATACTGAGCAGCTCATGTTGACTGACAGCTCCACTTGCCAGGCAGCCATTTTGAATGACAGTTTAGATTTCAGGACATCCATTTTGAGTGGCACCCCACATTGAACATATCAAGATTGACTGATAGCTTAGCATACAAGAGTGTAAAGCCAAAACATCTCAGAAGCTAAAGAACGGTGAGGGGGAGATTCTTTCTTTGGACTGCTAGTGCCTTCCCCCTCAGTTTTACGCTGAATATTCCATCAATCTTCCCATGAAGGATTTAATAGACTCAAATGCAGAAAAAGTAACACTTGATTTTTTGCAGCTTTGTTGTGAGTCAACACATTTCTATGTCCTACCACAAAAGTGAAGCTTTCTCCCTCTCCCTTTGTTACTTAAGTTAAATAGAACAAAATCTTCTCATTTGAAGTTTTTTTTTTTTTCACATCTTACTTTAAATATTTTCAGTGGCCTAGTTGACATCTTCTTTTTCAGAAAATATCTGGAACCCCAGCAAGGAAGCTTTCTCTTTTTCTATGTGCCAGTTTTCACATGCTACACTGGCTTTCCCATTTTCTTCCTCTGTACCTTGTTTCCTGAAATACAACACTACCAGGGGAGTTCCAGCAACTGGACGATCCTGAATTCTTGTATTCCTGTCCACATTGGAGGAATGAGCTGGGCACCGTTTAGCAAAATGTTCTTGTGGAAATAAAATGTCTCTCTCTCTGTCTCTCACTGTCTCTGTCTCTCTCTTACTCTCCCCTCCTCTCCCTTTCTCTTCATTCTTTCTTTGTTTATCTTACCTCCCACTTACCCCAGTAACCACATTACAGAATTCTTAGACTACATACTCCTTTACCAAAAGATTTCTCTCACTATTACTGTGGCCACTCCCTCCTAACATTTGCCTTTCTCCCTGAACACATTTAAGCAATACCCAAGTCTCTAATCTATCAGGCTTCAATGAATCTGTGATTTCATTAATTTGGCTAATCCTTTTAATTGATGAAAAAATGCATCTTATTCATGCCATCTCATATCCAAATTTTGTGCATTCCATCCCACAAATCCTCCAAAATGCCCCCCCTTCAGAATTTTAGGGATCTCCTTTACAATCTTGAAAAAAATACTTGGGTTCCAGTGTCACACTCAAGCTATCCCTTTGTTATCCCTTGCTTTTGCTTTATTTTCTGGTCATAAATCTCTTTGATTATTCTTATACCATTTCTTGTACAAGATATATCTTCAATAATTGGGAGTTTGTTTGCTCCCTCTGTAAGTTTTTCTCTCCTTTGAGATTTAGATGACACACAATTTTGATTTTTTTGAGAATCTGTGTACTAATCAACATGAGTCCTCTTCAAAATGAGGCAGATCTGCATGTATCCAGTGTCTCTTTTTCTGTGATTTGAAATCATGTCCTTATGTAAATACACACAATATACTAGGGTGTCTCTTCTAGTTATTTGATATTTTATGAATGTTGATAGAATATTCTGAGCTATCACTCATCCCTTTCTGTTACCATGCTTATATCTCTTTTATTCTTGTGATACATCTCTCTGATGAGATTCTTTATGCCACTTATGTTATTCTTGGTTGGTGATGTGACAGAGCCTATTCTGTGCACCTATACAACCTCTTTAGATTACCTCAATTTTAATTAATCAATGACTGTGGTATGTCATGACTTAAAGCCATATAATATCATGGGAAGAATATTATTGCTAAAAATACATTTAATGTTTCTTGGATAATCTTGGAGTGAAAAAAACACTGAAAGCTTATCAAAGACAGTCCAGTCTATCTCCTGCTTCACTTCAACTCTATTCTTCATCCATGATCAATTTCTATCTAAGAGAGACAAAACTGATGGATCAATTCTGTAAATTGTCTACTCAACTGAGTCCTGATGGCCAAAAAATATGATCTCCTCTCTCACCTGGTAATAGCTTGAAGTTACTGAATTAATTTTGCAATTTTTCAAATAGCATAACATTTACCAATTCCAGACCAAGTTCCTTCTTCAATTATACCACCTCTGTAAGATAAATGTATTGGTGGACCAGCTGTTAAGGTCTTTAATTTTCTGCATATCACAGTATACACAATAGTCATTCTTCATCCACTTATTTTTATTTTCCTTTGCATATTATTATGCTGAACTATTTTGAGTGTTAAGAGAGATCTCCTGTATTACAGGTCTTGATGAAATCAATACAATGTCATCTGCAAAGAGGAATATCTTAGTGACCTCATTATTTATTAGAAATCTCTCTTTAATTTCAACTCTGGATTGGATATCCAAAATGACAGTGGCAAACACATTATGCAAGTTTACCTCAATGTAGTTTCATTTTGTATTAATAATAAAACAGTAAAGAACAGAATAATCTCTTGAATCTTTCAAGAATGTTTTATGATTTTAAAATACACATGGACTTATTTTTTTGAATACTGCTTTAGGCTATGTTTTGCTACATTAAATGTAAGTTTTATCTTTGACCAATAAATACAAAGTAGGACTGTGTGTGGAATCAGTCATTAAGCATTTTCTGAGTGCCTGTTGTGTTCCAGGGACCTTGCTAAGTGTCGAGTTTTGCAAAGAAAATCAAAAGACTGTCCCTGATTTCAAGAAGTGCATCATCTGATTTTAAGAGAGACAGCATGAAAAATGTACAAACAGGATAAACTGTACATAATAAAAAAGTAAAGACAATAGCAAAAATGGAGATAAGGAAAGCTTCCTTGTTAAAGGTTGGGTTTTAATTGGAATTTGAAGGAAGCCAGGAAAACCAGGAGGTGGAGATGAAAAGGAAGATAATTGAAGCATGGGAACAATCAAGAAAAATGATTAGATTGGGAAGATGGAGTGTTTTGTACAAAGGACAGAAGAAGGCCAGTGTCATTGGATCACAGAGAACATGGAGATAAGATACAAGAAGATTGAAAATGAAGGAGAATGAAGAGGTTATGCACTTCTGTTGTGAAAACAGGATTTTATTGTTATCCCTGGAGATGATAGGAAACCATTGGAGTTTAATGAATGGGGATGGGGTGGGGTCAGTCTTTGAATTGTGCTTGGGAATATCTATTTGGCAGTTCAGTTGGTGATGGGCTACTGGATGGCTATTAATATGAGCTCTACTTTATAATGTACCTTATGAAATTCTATCTCTTGCCTTTTCTTATTTCCATCAAAGATATTATGTATATTGTGATCATTGTCTTAAGAGTTGGTAAATTTGAGAAAACAAGATTATGTCCCCTCTATCTTTTTGTGAGTAATCCATGACTGTTTCCTCACCCTCCATCCTAATAATCAATCAGATGTCAAGTCTTGTTTATTCTAAATATATATTTTTCAAGTCTTTCCGTATCTCTCTACTCACACAGATTCCACTCTTCTCCATGTCCTTATCAATTTTTAACAGGTTATTGCAAAATAATATGAAGTAGTCTTTGTGTCTAGAAATTTTGTTTATTTTTGTAGAAGGAAATATGTAATGGCAAAAGAGGATAAAGCTCTATTGGGAAATGTCTGTGGCATAAAAAGTCATTAATAGAAATTTAAAAGTAGACCAAAACAAAAATAGACCAAAAATAAACTAATCACTTAATGCAGGCATGAGAAAAAGAGGAGAAAAAAAGAGAGAGAGAGATTGAGAGAGAGAGAGAGAGAGAGAGAGAGAGAGAGAGAGAGAGAGAGAGAGAGAGAGAGAGACAGGCAGACAGGCAGACAGGCAGACAGACAGAGACAGAGAGAGAAGGAGGAAGAGAGGGAGGGACAGAGAGAGTATATGCTGTTTCCATTCAAGGATTGTTGATTCAAACAAAGACTCTTGATTCAAACAAAGGCAAGACTCAATCAAAGGTGCTTGATTGCCTTAGTGCTGAGAAGCACTACAAAAGAAAAAAAAATGACAAAAAGTCCCTCTTTTCTTGCCATTAAATCTACCTCTCCAGGATCCTTGGCCATACAATTTAAATGGCCATGGATCCTGGAACAAATAGTCACTATACTTTGTGATCCCATCACATAATAACTTACTAGTAAAGTGATCACATAGTATTAAATAGAACATATCATTCATCATATCTTATAGCATTTCTCAGAATACCCACACAGCATATATCATTGTTCAGTAAACTAAACCACACTATTCATAGCAACATCCTTAAGCAAAACATCATTCAGTACCATTCCCCAAAATACTTGTTTACCCAAGTTTACTCAAGCCATGGTTTTTCCTAACACAATATATAATCTTTAAGGAGTAGCAGAAAATACAAACACCATCCACCCCTAGGTCACAGCAAGTTACAATCTCTTCAGTCAAAACAGAGTGTCCAAATACAATCCTTCTTGGGGTGTGTCCTCCCCACACTACTCCAGCCCCTGCTTCCAAGTCCTGAGGGGTGTCTGGACAACAAAACCTACATAGTGGAGTCCTTGGGGGTCCATGGCACTTACCTCCACTGATTATACACAACTTCTCCCTCCCCCTGGGTCCCAAACCATCCCAGGGAGATGCAGCAGAAAAGCACACACAGAGCCTTGCTGAAAAGTTTTTGTCTTGCCCCAGGACATAATTCTGAACTCTAAGCTTCCTCCTCCTGACTTCTGGCTGATTCCCAATGCAGGCAGCTCTCTGCTTTTGCTCTCTCCTCACCAAGGTCTGCTCAGCTAAAAAACTGTTCTCTGCTCCTGCTGAGTTGATACACAGGCAGTTCTCCATTCTTGCTCCAGAACTCCATTCTAAGCTCTTACATCTCTGGTCTGGCTTCTGAATGCAATACTCTTTCAGGGCATTCATTCCTCCAGCACAATCTGGAGCTGGGTTAATTCACTCAAGTCCTGGCTGTGGCTATCCCCACCTCCCCCCCAAGCTTCTTCTTGTTTTCCTTCCACAGCCACTGCTCCAGCCTGTCTACTCTGGAGTGCTAGTAGGGTAGGGAGAAGGAAAGAGATCAGCTCCCAGGGACCCTGCTCTAGGCACCTGGGAAACCACTCTTGTCACCAATACTTGCCTGTTTTCCCTCAGGCAGCTGCTGCTACACAGATCCATAGCCACCAAAAATATAAAGAGCAACCCAAAAATTGGGAAACATCCAACCACTATCCTAGTTGTGCCAAACCCCATACTTTCCTTTTAATTTGCAGATCCTGCTAACTACTCCATTTTGTTACAACAATCTTACTTGCAACTACTATGGAGGCATAAGGCCAATAACACCAGCTCACAGCAGTGCTGATAGCACAGGTTCTTTAATCTGCTTTTCTAAAGGAAAGAAACTTTAAAGAGTTAACAACCTTACTTTAATGAAACACACATACATCATTCACTTAGTTCAGGGGAAAAAAGTCAGCATCCTGAACTTCAGAGTAAATGCAAATAGAAATTACAAACAGAGAACATAACACAAATCAACAGACAGGCTTCTAACTGTCTGACATACGTAGTTACCAGAGAGAGAAACAATATCTTGGTTTTCAAAGCTGGGGGCTCCTTAACAGCTACCCAGAGTTTCATCTGGCCAGATCACATGAATCCTCTTCCAATGAGTGAGCCCAAAACCAAAATACTAACCTCAGAGTATATATACTATTTTCAATCAAGGACTCTTGATTCAAAGACTTTTGATTCAAACAAAAGCAAGACTCAGTCAAAGACACTTGATTGCCTTAGTGCTGAGAAGCACTCCAAAAGAAAAAGTAAACAGCAAAAAGTCCCACCTTTCTTGCCATTAAAGAGGTGCAGAGACAGATAGAGAGTGAGAGTGAGAGAAGGGTGGATAAAATGAACAATGGTGATACATTGATTTTAAGTATCACATTAAGTTCAAAAAATCCTAGAAAGTACACCAGCCAGCAAAAAGTTGATCTTCTTGCCAAATGGTGACATGAAAAATTCAATCCTAGTTTGAAAAAAAAATTATTTACAGATTTTATAGAAGTAGATGGTTATAAACAACATTGACTCATAAAAATTAAGGAAGAGGGGTAAAATGATTTGCTAAAATATTTCTTAAGAAATTCTCTTGAAACATAACAAGAACTTTTGAAGATACAACTGAAAAATCATATTGATATTGCTAACAAAAGTAAATTCAATATCCACTTATTAATTACCTAGAGTATGCAAGATACTGTGCTAAAACAAACTTTGTTTTCCCTCAAAGAGCTTACAATCTCCGAAGAACACAGCATGTTCACAAATAAGCAAATAGTAATACAAGACAGTTTTTGAGAGTGAAAAAGTGGTAATAATTGGGGAATTCATAAAAGGTCTCATGTAGGAAGCAGTGCCTGAGCTATTCTTTGAAGAAAGCTAGGCAAGTATAGATAGCAGTAAATGTATTCCATACATGGAGGGCTGCTGATGCAAACATGATAAACAAGGAGATAGACTGTAATATGCAGGAAACATCTGACAGGCTAGTTTAATTGCAACAATGAATACATTAGAGAAATTAAAATAAAGTAATGGCAGAGAAGAAATGGGATTTGAGTTTTAGATAGCTTCATATTCCAGGGAGAGGATTTTTTTTTCCTTAAAGACCATGGGTAGCTTTTCTTTTGTCATGAATGGAAATTCATCAAACAGTGAACAGTCTACTGTAACTTCGCTATACCAAATTATCATGGTCACAATATAGTACATCCTGTAATCAGGAGCATACTCAATGTCCTTGCTATAGATTATACTCAGATGGCATACTTCTCAAGACCTCAAGGTTACCCCCATGTTTGGATGAATCAGAGGAATCTTTGTTTTCTGCAACTAAAGCAGTAAAAAAAAAAAAGAAGAAAAGAGGGGAATAAATCCTTCTTTATCCTGAGTAACTTCATAGTAATCACTTTTTCTTTCATTGTGCAGTACTCTATTGCTTGCCATTGGCCAGTGTTCTATACATTTGGTAGGTACCTCTCAGTGCTCCTTTTACACCTGTCCTTCCATCATATGTTTCTTGTTTTCTCAGAAGAAATCTCTGAGGAATAGATGAATAAGTGAAATAGAGCACTGGACTATAGCCTACTTTAAAGGTTGACAACCTTTCAAAAACAGCATGTCAATTCGTCATTAATTTGTTATGATTCAAGGTTTTGTATACTAATAGTGCATCTAATAACTTTAAATGTATCTCTACGAACTAACCTTTGGTCGAATCTATTTTTTTAATTAACTTTAAGGGTATTACCTAAAATAAGCTGAAGTGGTACCTCTACATTAAGGCACTGCAACTGGAAATAAAGAAAATATAAGCATAACAGGGTCAATAAAATCTGATGATGGTATAGTGTATGGGTATTAATTAGACTGAGACTGCCCTGACTATTTGCTTAAAGGGATGTCCTTCAACTATTGCTACAGGATTCAGTTGGTAATAAGAAATTAAATATAAGTTAACTGAAATTTCTAACCTTATATTAGATAACTGCTTAGATAAAAAAAAGTATGCCTCATCAAAAGAAGGAAGTTAAGTCTTTTTTAAACAGACATTATTAGCCTGAAAGGAGTATTCTTGTATATAACCCATGGATGGATCATCCTTCAATAAGAATAAGGAATTGTTAATCCTCCCTTATCAATGAGAAGCTTTCTAGTCATTGTATTTTGTCAGATAAGAGCCACTATAGTCCTGAGACAAGCTGAAGAAAAGAAACACAGAAGCAATTAGTAAAGAGAGATTCAGTAGCCACAATGCCTGAAGATACATAAGTTCATTGTCTCACAGGAGGCATAGCAGAGCACTCACTGTCTACCAGACTGCACAAGCTAATTGGAAACATCGTGTGGTAAAGCTTCTGTAGAAGGCAACATGACCAGAATAGTCTACATAGATACTAAGCCTATATACCATATAAGATAAATGGGCAATAGATTTATTAGGCCTATTTTGAGCACATCATTAATAGTCCTGCATGTCACAAGCATGTATCACCCCTATATATATGCAATCTCCATTTATTCCCTTTGTATGTGCTCCTCCATACATGTTCTAATCTTATAATATATAGGTATAATTATTCATTTTATTATGTATCCAAGGTTTGAGGGATCAAAGCTCTGTCACTATTTTCCTTAATATGCTATTGCAATAAATGCCTTTGTTTTGAATCAAAGACTTTGGATCAGTTTCTTTGAACTAGTCTTTAGCTGACTACCAAATGTAAACCTACTGAGAGAGCTATAGGTTTAAATAGATCCAAATGCACAGAGTGCCATAGATAGATAGATGGATAGATAGATGAGTGGATGGATGGATAGATAGATAGATGATAGATTTCTGGGATGGGAGTTATCTATGCTTGTTAGGGGTATCATCTAGAGCTACATGTACAAGATTATACAAAGGGATCTACATAGAAGTTAGCTTTAAATGAAATGACAGTTTTTTCATTTATTTTCTGTTCCATCTCAGATATGATCAATCACAGAGTTAGAAAACACAAGAAATATACTCAAATGTACAATCTAACCAGATAATCAGGGTTCAAAGTCCTAGAGAGAACTGACTTACCCTGAATCATTATACTGATTCCATCCCTCATCTCTCTCATCCCAGTTCTTGAGGCCATGTATTACATCAACCCTCTGGAAAAATCTGTCTTCCTTTTCAGCAGAGAGGTATGGCCTACATATTCTAAATCAAGACAATAATCCTACTGCAGTTTTCCTTAGGCAGGAAATATTTTAATACTTGATCAGTTCTGGCCACCATGTTATATGAATAATAAACAAAAATAAATCCTGTAAAGGGTGGCTGGGATTTTCACAGAAATTAAAATTATAACATTAAAAAAACTTTCCAAAATTGGGAATGTTTAATCAAAATGTAGCACAATACTTGGCACACAGGAGGCATTTACAATTGTTTTTATTCAGTGTTTGTATCAAAGAACATAATATTTAGTGGGAATAAAATAGTTTTCTTCAGATATTCAGTGTGTTTCTTCTAGTACAGTTCAAGCCCTGTTTCTATCAAAATATTTTTCATATCATAGCATATTATTGTTTTCAGAGGCAGGAGGAAATACTGGCAGTCTTTTTGAGGGCACCCCTGATCCTGTTTCCATGATTTTATAGCATCCTATTTATTACGTACTGTTTGAATTTGGAAGGGGATCAGATTTAGAACAATTATGTAGGTATGTATCGCCATCTAGGGACAATTCTCTATAATGTTAGAGGAAAATAGAAAATGAATTCTTATAGTAAAGGACTTAGGTATTTGGCACATAACTGTTTGTGACAGTATTTTCTCAAACAAAATTAAGAGATATGTTCTGACAAACTACTGTTCATTACCATCACCTCAATATTGCAATCAAATTTGATATCTTCAGTGATATGTGGCTTGCTTACTTATAGATCGCAGCAGAGTGTCTTCAGACTTTATAGCTTTATAAAAAAAAACTACAGCAAAGAATTTGATCTTAAAAGGAGGATAACACTAATCTACCTGAAAAATAGCAGATTTTATTTATAGGTTTCCTTTGGTTTTCCTGGTCTTGTTGAACTAACCTATTTAAATAAAGACTCTCTCTGCCATATTATATCAAATGTTTCCATTCTAGTCAATTATGCTTCTCCTAGGATTGTTTCAAAGGGTGAAGAATACAAGAAAAGTGTAGAAGTTATGACAGGAAGGTAAACCTTTGACAGGACAATAAAGTTACTGAATTTTTTCTTCAGCAATGACATCCCATTGTGAATATTCTCCTTCTTCACTAGAAATGATATTCTAGCTACATGTTGCTTATTAGATAATGAAGCTTTTTGATTGAAATTAAGACATTGGTTGACTCAGTGGATAGGCAAGTGTATTTGGAGTCAAAAGATCTGGGTTCCAGTACAGGTTTGATTTTTAATGGCCAAAGTGGTGGTAAGTGGAAGGATCAGATTAGTCTTAAGCAGGGAACATTTAATGTTTATATTTGAATCCCTAGAACCAGGCAAATAATGGACTCTCAATAAATACTTGATAAATTAATGCATCAACTCCAGTTTTCTCAATGGAAAAGTGGGAATAATGATTAATACACTGCCTTCTTCACAGAGTTCTTTTAAACCCTTAAGAATCATATAAATGTGATCTAGTATTAGTCAATGTTTGACATTACTATGAGAAATTAGTAACCTAGTAAATATTTTATGTTTGAGATTATGACGATCATGATGATGTTTGATTCATTCAAGAAGTCAGAGGAACACTGGAGTTAGAGTATAAAAACATGGCTGCTATAATCATGCCTAGACTCTACCATTGACTAAATGGTAACTTTGACCAAGGTATGTGTAATGGCAAACAAAGTGGGACTTCTTGCTGTTTTTTTTTTTCTTTTAGAGTGCTTCTCAGCACTAAGGCAAGCAAATGTCTTTGATTGAGTCTTACCTTTGTTTGAATCAAGAATCTCTGATTGAATCAAAAGTCTTTGAATACCTGCTGAAGTCACAAGAAAACCTAAGTCTCATGAGTTTGAGTCACATGGTTGTGATGCTCTCTGTGGGCTGACCCTGAAAAAGTGTATATATATATATATATATATATATATATATATATATGTGTGTGTGTGTGTGTGTGTGTGTGTGTGTGTGTGTATCCTCAGGTTAGCAGTGCTCACTCATTGGAAGAGTGTTCATGTGATTTGGCCAGATGAGAGTCTGGGTAGCTGTTAAGGAGCCTCCTTGCTTTGACAACCCAGAAGTTGGTGCTTCTCGCTCTCTGGTAACTGTGTATGTATTGCTATGGACAGACAGAAGCCCTTTGTGCTGATTTGTGTTATTTGCTCTGTTGATATAGTTTCTGCTTGTAATTTCTGTCTGTATTTTCTCTGGAGTTCAGGGTGCTAACATTTCCCCCTGAACTAAGTGAATGATAAACGTATGTCTAATTAAAGTAGATTGTAAACCCCTTTAAATTGCTTTCCTTCAGAAAAGCAGATCAAAGAACCTGTGCTAGTAGCCCTTCTGTGTGCTTATGTTATTGGCTTTACACTTCCACAGCAGCTACAATTAGCATTGTTGTTACAGCATGTTCCTCCTTTCCACCCAAGCATTGGACTAAAAAAGAAGAAAAAAATAGCAAAGAAAAATTATTTTCCAGATCGAAGTATGGACAACGTATGAGATTCTCACTCCTGGTGCCAACAAAAGGAATCTTCCAATCTCCTTCTGACCAACCATCTGACTTCCTTACTCTTGGTGGGTTAAGATCTTTGGAAGCAGCCTCTGCCACCACTAATTCAGTCACCCCAAGGCTTGGCATGGACTGAGCTTGACTGTGCTCCACTCTCACCCTGGTAAGACAGACCTTTCCTATTGATCCTCCAATTTGTCTTGGGCTCGAAAATTTTTTCACCTGATCCTTTTGTGGGTCCTGCCATTCCAGAATTTGCTCTGATGCATTATTTAAAGGCGTTTAAGGGGCTTGGAAAGAGATCAGGTGAGTCTCTGCCTTTTCTTTGCCATCTTGACTTTGCCTTTTTTATGGATTCCTTTAAAACAAAGCATGTGGGCAGGAAACAAGAGATCAAGATTCTGGTACTAACTCTTTCAATAATTGGTTAGCTATAGTTAAACCAATCATTTATTGTCTCTGGGCTTTCACAAAATTATGGATGTAAAATATATTATCTCTAAGGTCTCTACTTGTCTTGAGTCTCTACTTCAATATTCACGCTCAAAACTAGCAACAAAATGCAGGTATACAGATTTATTCACATATAGAGATATTGGCACGTATATCAGTACATACAAAACACATGCAAAATAGATACAAGATAGCCTTTTGGCAAATATATTAGTTACTGGGGAGCAAGAAAGATCTCATTGAACGTGATGACTGAGCCGAATTCTGAAGGGAATCAGGGATTACAAGAGGAAGGGATGAAGAAGTAATAAATTGTAAACAACATAGTAATTAAAAAGCACAGAAATGTTTTGGAACTGAAGCCCGTTGCATAGGGACATCCATATAAAGTGGTCTAACTCACACTCAGCTACCACTTGACTTATAGAGAAGCAGCTCCAAAGATTAGTGGATTATCTTCTCTGGGGTCCTGTGTCTTGATTCTCTAATGCCATGGTTTGAAGGTGTACTGGTCCAGTAGCAGAAGGATTAACTAAACAGTGGCAGACAGGAGAAATGCACTGAGTAGATGGTTGCATGTTGTTGGAAATTATCTGTAGCTAAATAGCCTAGTTTACACACACATATACATACACACACATATGCATATATGTGACATAAACAGTCAAATTGAACACCTGGAATGGAAGAAATTGAAAAACTCTCCCCAGAAAAGTAAAGGAAAATGTGTCAGGAAATGATGGGAATGAAGTACATCTGTAACAGCTGAAACAAATGTAATGGGATATGATGCAATGAGAAATAATATACCTGAAGAAGCAAATAGATTTGGTCATCAGAAGATAACTTTCTCTGAGGATATATTTCACATCTCATGACTACAACTGATTCTACAAAGGAGATGCAATATTTGAATTGCCACCACAAAGGGAAGACATGACCCAGAACAGTAAGGGGTACAAAGTTCTAGAGATAGAATAACCTAGTGATTAGCATGGTGAGTGGTCATGGTAAGAAAAAAGTAGTAGGACTGGGTTTTATGACTCAAGTCAGAGAATAATTACCAAATATGGAACTGTTCTATTCAACATTGCTTCCTTCATAAAATAATATTTTTAAAACTGAGACACAGAAAGAAAATAAAAAGGATTTAAGACCTACAAATGAAATAACAATGAAAAGGGAAAGAATAATTGAAAATTTGGCATTTGAAAAGCTCTCCCCACGTGAAAGGCATCAAGGAAAAAGAAGTTCTAAGTAAGTGTATAGACCACGGACAGGAAAATAGAATTCAAAATACACTGAGAAGGGAAGAGGGGGACAAAATAATTTAAAAGTTAATCAAAAAGTAACCTAACAAAAATTTTACTTAAAATTGTAGGTTGAGAGGTGATGGGGTATGTGAGTGAAATATTTTAAACTACATCCCTAAATAGGTGAGTAAAAGAAAACATCAGAAAGAGGGGGAAAGGAGAGGCAATTTCACACACAAAAATAAATTAACAAGTTAATTCAAGGGATTCAGTGCAAAATAAATGACAGGAGAAAAGCACAATCCCAATAACGATAAAGAAAGAGTCCAATGAAATGAAATTGTTAGACTATGCAAGAAAATAAAATCCAGCCATTTAGAAGACACATATTTAAAAATAAATCTGCATCCAAAGTGAAAGTGAGATACTATAAAAATGTATATGCATCAATTGGTTAAAAAAAATAAAGGAAATAAAATTCAGTCCTACAATCATGCTATCAGACTGAACAATTAAAAAAAATTACAAGTGAGAGGCCTGTAAATTACATTATTACTGACAATATTATTGATGTTAAAATGTTTATATTAAAGTGTATGTATCAAATAATATAACATCTATATTCATAGTGGAAAAATTAACTGAAATACAAAATTAGAAAATATTTTTGTTAAAAATTATGTTTATGTTATTTTACAACATATACCATAAGAAGTTCTAAATAGATATTCCCCAACTATTAATGATTTGCTATATATTTTCCAGATAATTCAATTGACTTTTCCTTTAAGAACTTATATCTATATACAGTTTTATATCATATATCTATAGATGTATATTATGGATATGGACATATTTATGGTTCTTCATAATGTGTACTTCAATTAAGCATAATGTGGTTTTTCTATCTCTATTTATATTTTTTATATTTTTACTGATGACTTGTCTGATTATAACCCTTGATTGTCTAAATAATCCACCTGAAACATCATCAGTTCTACCTCAGCCACTCATGTTAACCTGCATGAATTTGCATTTTGCCTATGTTTCTTGGAAGCAGCAAATCAATGGATACTTCTTCGTAACACGTAATACCTTCATTTAAGGGTTAGTTCATTCCCTTCCAGTTTTCTGCTATTATGGTTTTGTTTTCCATGCATCATAGTTTCTTAATTTTCTTTTCTTCTTTTAACCACTGAGTTTCAAAGAAAAGTTGGTAATGTGAGCAACACTACAAATCTGTGATTGAAATAGTGTGATACCACTCTATTGTTCCTCTTATCCTTACCTCAGATCTTGATTACTGGTTCTTACAATTTATTCCTCTCTATTTAATTCCTTATTTATGATATTCTTATCAAAAGTTAAGCCTTATTTTTCCTATGATTACTTCCTCTATGAATCTACCTAAACTCTTCTTTCCGCTTTGACTGTCATAAATACTTTACCCAGTGATTTTAAAATATTTCTCCATTAAACACTGCATTTGAGTGTTAACATACCTTTATTTAGTTCAGATGAGAACAAGGTTCATAACAAATAGTGTCCTTTAATCCTTTCTCTATATTTATAAACTCATCTTTCAAACCCAAAGGAAGGAAAAATACCAAGTGCCTCCCCTTTACTTTTTGTTTCTTTTCTAGTATATTCTATTCTCTGCTTGGTTTCTTTGTTCTCCTAAAAAAAATAACAAAAGAACAACAACCCAAAACCCTAGATAGGTATCTTTATCTGTGACCCTTTAAAACGGTGACCATTGAAAACAGTGACATTTTGAAGAAACTTGTCTATATTCAGATATAAAATTTTTATCATCATATAACCTCTCACAATTTTTTGATTTGTTTAACTTTTTAGTATCTCATGTCTCCCTAGTTTGCAATTCAAAGATTCTACTGAGTTCAGGTAGCTTCAATGTTTTAAAATCCTCTATTCTGTTAAAAATTCATTTTTAAGCTCAGTAATCTTATACTCAGTATTCGTGGGGGTATGTTATTCTTATCAGAGAATAATTTTTCTTTTACCTTTTGGAATCAGGACAATAGTCTTTTGTAGTCCATATTGTGGTTCTTTGCAAACTCAAGATGTTGGATGTGATAATCTTGACAGTTTACTCTATGATATTTCTTTCAGGAAGTGTCCTATGGAGCCTTTCTATTTTCACTTTGCCCTCCAGTTTTAATAGATCTGGACAATCTTGTTTGATTATAGTTTTCAGGGGGCTGAATGACTAATAAATAATTCTCTTTGGAAATCTTCAAGAAAAGGTTTGATGACCAATTTTTGAGTCTGTTAGAATGGGAACCCAGTTTATGTATAACTTAGCTAGATAAGACTAGTACCTTCATAATTACAATTTTTTCTTGATTCTGCAATGTATTTCTTCTCAATTGAAGATTCTTTATATGTTCTCCTATTTTTCCAGTATTGTAGTTTTCTTCTAATAGTTCTTGTTGTCTCAAACAGTCACTGACTTCTTTTTACTCCATTCTGTTTTTCAGACAGTTTGCCACTTGGAAAAGTTTTTCACCATCTATTTTAAGCATTTATTTGCTATCTATTTTTTCTTCGTATGTATACCTTCACTTTTTGATCTTTTTGTTTCAAAAATCTTTGGAATCCTTGTGATCAAGTTACCCTTTTTTTCCTCTTGTTCTACTTATACTTTCTGTACAGTTACTTTCTTTTGGATATACCTCATGGGATTCTTCTAATCCATAGTATTTTATCATTATATTTACACTATTATATATACATATATATACACACATACATACATACATATATATATATATATATATATATATATATATATATATATATGCATGTGTGTATGTGTATACACGTATAGCTCTGGAGTGAGTTTTTCAATTAGGACTTTAGGGTTCAACTGTACTCTCTCCCAAACTCTAGGATGTGGTGGATAGACCTTGTTTGGTCTTTATTTTTACCTCTGTAATATGCATGCCATGCTGCTGCTACTAGAATTCTCAATGTTGTAGCTAGGACTAAGTCCTATATTCTGCAGTAATTTCTGATTTTTTATGATCAATCAGGTTTTGTCCTTGCCTTTCTCTTTCAAGGTCTCCTTTTACAGGTGTCTATCAGGTTTTGGCTCCATACCCTGATTAGTACCTGTAGAATCAGACTAGGTATCTTAGATTACATTACTCTTAGTCCTCCTCCAAGTCTCTTTGGCTGCTCAGATGTCTGTGCTTGCCCAGGTTTTGTTTTGTTTTTGTTTTTGTTTTGTACTGGCTGATAGTAGCATTAGTTTAATATCTCTTGGTGCTGACTGTCTTGGGGTTCTAATGGCCTTGTCTCCTCTCATGGTTGATACAAGTTGCTTAAGTGCTACAATTGTTTTTTTTTTTTTTTTTATTTCTGAGGCTCCATTGTGGACTGTCTACAAGTTGATTTGAAGACTTTTGGAAGACCCACAGTGAATGGAAACTGCTCAACTCTTTCTGGAGTGATCTGTGGGAGCTTTTTTTTTATTTCCTGATGCTCCAATAGGTCAGGACAGAAATATTTCATACCTAAAGCCTCAGCTAATTGTGCTGGCATTATCCACTCCTCCATTTTCTCAGGTCATTCAGAATCTTCTAGTAGACTTCTTGTATAGTCCTAAAGGAATGGAGATGATTGTGCCTGTTTGCCTCTGGTTTTATTTATTATCATACCATTTAGTATATTTTTTAGAAAAAATTTAGTGTGTTTTTGAGGGACCAGGATTCTTCTAGACACTTTAATGTCACAATTTTAAATTAAAGTCTGATGGTCAAAATAAATATGATTATATGAAAGATTGCTTCAACTTACTAATAATAAGAGAAATGCAAATCAAAACAATTTGTAAGTACCACTTTATATATAGTAAATTGGAAAAGATAGTAGCAGATAAAAATAGTCAGTATCTCAGGTCATGTGCAAGAATGGAAATATGAATATATACTGTATACTGGTGTCATTGGGAATGAAAAAATTTGGAAAGCAATTAGATATTATTCTATGAAAATCTTCTTACCTTTAAATGAATGTCTCCCATTGCTAGGTATAAACTACAAGGAAGTCAAAGTCAGAAAGAAATAATACATAAACATGAGTACACATATGTATTTATTTGTATTTTATGTATTTGTGTAAAAGAACATTATCAAAACAAGGTTTTCCTGGCAAAAAAGAATTAGAAACAAAATAGGGGTCAATAATGTGAGAAAGGCTAAACAAATTGTACTATTCCAATGTAGTAGAAGCTACAAAGCCACAGGAAACAAATAATATAAGACTTTGGAAAAATGGGAAGACTTGAATAACTTTATACATAGTTAAAAGTAGAAAGGAGGTCCCTCTCTCTGTCTCCTCTGCTCTGCTGGCAGCTCTTCAGCTTTGCCCCTCAACCCCTGAGAATGTACACCTGTGCCAAGTTCATCTCTACCCCTGCCCTTGTGAGGAGCAGCTCTCAGATGCTGAGAAGACCATTAACTTCAATGTTACTGAAATGGCCAGAGGTTCGGACAGATGAGAACCTCAGCATTTTGGCAGCATCAGGTCCCTTGATCTCACTTGTCCCCAGATGTGGATTCCAAACTAGTGCCATCTCAAGGGACACTGGGGCTGGGGCTGCCACTGTGGGGGTGGCTGGCTCTGGAGCTTTGATTGGGACTACGTTTGGAAGTCTTATCATCGGTTATGCCAGAAATCCTTCCCTGAAGCAATAGCTCTTTTCCTACGCCATCCTGCTTTGCCCTATGTGAAGCCATGGGGCTCTTTTGCCTGATAGTGGCCTTCCTCATCCTCTTCACCATGTGATGGAGCCATTTCTATTCCCCAACACTTCTCAATGTTCCTCCTTCTCCTGGTCCTTCCATGTCTCTTTTCAGCCTCTGTATACCTCCCCCTCCCTCTTACCAGGCAACCCTGGGGAAAGCCATGGGCTCAGGGTTTGACAGAGGGAAAGAATAATAAATACTGTATTAATAAGCTGTTAAAAAAGTAGAAAGGAGGAAAAATTCACTACTAAAACCATGTCATGGAAATAAAAGATAAAAGTTAATTGGATTCTATAATGTAGTGAGTTAGTTTGGTAGCAATAAAGAGAAAATAAACATATCTTCACTTCTTTACAGAGGTAGCAATATACGTCATACTGGCTTTTTTTCTCTTTTAATCCATACATATATAAATAGCACCAATTACATGTCAAGACAAATTTTCTAGCATTCATTTTTCAAAATTTTGAGTTCCAATTTTTTCTTCTTCCTTCTGTCCCCTTTCTTCTTCCAAAAATGTTAGGCCATTTCATATATGTTAATAATGTGAGAACATGTAAAATATATTTCCATTTTAGTCACAGTTGTGAAAGAAGAAACAGATCAAAAACAAAAACAAAAAACCTAAAGTGTTTATCTTGTATGCTGCAACTTTGCTAAACTTCTTAATTATATCAAGCAGTTTTTCAGTTGATTCTCTAGGATTCTCTAAGTATACCATCATAGTATCTGCAATTAATGATAGCTTTGTTTCCTCATTGCATATTCTAATTCCTGTGATTTTCTTTTCTTATTGATAAAGGTAACATTTCTAGTACTATGTCGAATAATTGTGGTGATAACAGACATCCTTGCGGCAACCCTGATCTCACTGGGAAGTCTTATAGCTTATCCCCAGATAATGCTTGACTGATGGTTTTAGATAGATACTGCTTATCATTTTAAAGAATGCTCCCTTTATTCCTATACTCTCTATTGTTTTATAATAGGAATGTCAAAAGCTTTTCAGCATCTGTTTAGATAAGCATGATTTCTCTTGATTTAGATATTGATATGGTCAATTTTGTTGATAGTTTTCCTAATACTGAACCAACCCTGCATTTCTGGTATAAATCACTCCTGGTCATAGTGTATAATCATTGGGATATATTGCTGCAATTACCTTGTTATTATTTTGCTCAAAATTTTTGCATCAATGTTCATTAGGGAAACTGGTCTCTAATTTTTCTTCTCTGTTTTGGCTCTCCCTGGTCTACATATCAGCACCATATTTGTGTCATGAAAGGACTTTGGTAAGACTCCTTTTTTGCCTCATTTTCCAAATAATAGTATTGGAATTCATTGGTCTTTTAATATTTGATAGAATTTGGGGGCTGAGTCAAGATGGTGCTGTGAAAGGAGGGAACTACTGGAGCTCTCTCACAAATTCTGTCTAAAAACACGAATTTGAGCAGATCTGACAGAGTAAGAAGCCACCAGTAGACTGAGAGGGGCAGGAGTGCTGGCATGCAGAAAGTATGAGACCACACCAACCAGGAACAGCAGAGGAACCCAGCCAGCCTACCAGTCTGGGAGAGTACAGGGTGAGTCAAACGCAGGAACAGGAGCAGGCCCAGGGCAGAAGTACCAGCTACAGTGGCACTTGAGCCCCAGGCCTCCCAGCCCAGGATGGTGTAGCAATAATTTGGGTAGCAGCTGCTGGTGATGTGTAAGACCCAAAAAGACCAGCAACAGAAACTGCTAGCATAGGTTCTTTTGATCTACTTTCCTAAGAAAGCAATGTTAAGGTGTTAGCAATCTTACTTTAATCCAACATATACATATAAACTCACTTAGTTCAGTAGGAAAAGGCAGCAACCTGAACTTCAGAGCAAATACAAAAAAATTACAAACATGCACAACATACACAGATCAAATCACAATTCGTAGTTACCAGGAAAGCATCAACATGTGGATTTACAAGTCAGGCTTTTAAAATGGCTGCCCAGACAAACAGGGCAACCACAATATATGCCATCTTGGAGTTGGGGGGGGGGAGGGTAGAAATGAGAAGAAATGGGGAGAAAATTTGTAATTCAAACTCTTGTGAAAATCAATGCTGAAAACTAAATATATTAAATTTAAAAAAATAGAATGTAAAAAATATGGCTGCCCAGAGTCCCACGCCACCCTTCCAGTGACTGAGAGCCCCAAATGTTAAAGGCCAACCTTGGACCTTATACACCTATTTCAGGGACTGAAGGATTCACACCTAATTAGCAAAAGGGTGTGGGCCTGGGGACTTGCACCTAGTAAGGCTTAATCAAAGGCATTTGGTTACTTTAGCATTTCTGAAAGAGAAAACAGTAAAAAAAAAGTCTCCTCTTAATTACCAATACAGACAGGGTCTGTCTGAGCTACAGTAGACAACAGCACAGAGCCTGCAGCTGTGGGAGCAGCTACCCTGGAGGTCTCCAGCCCACAGCCTAAAGGTTTGAAACCCCACCTTCTTAAACTTCCAGGAGCCATGATGGCCAGGTAAAATGGCTCTCATCCTTCCCTTGAATAAGCCCAGAGAACACTCCCTTGGGAGAAATAGAGGAGACAGAAGTGGGCCTTCAGTAGCTTTTTAATAAGAGAAATTGGGGAGAAGGCCTTCTTGTGATGGTGGAAAGACACTAGTGCAGGAAGAGAGGTGTCCCAGCAGGCCCCACCTCAGCAGAACGAAGAGAGTTATTGAGCCCCAGTGGGGTGGAGGTAGCAAATGTGAACACCAGGACCCCAGATGTGGTTTTGCACAGCCAAGGGAAGTGGCAGACATCAGCACAGACAACAGCTGAGACCACATATGCTATAGAGCAGAAGCTAGGGAAAAAGGAGATTTCCAGCAGCCAGACCACCCCTCCCCCACACCTCACAATACCAGAGGCTATAGCACACCAAGCTAGTGAGTAGGCCCACAGATCTGAACACAGGAAGATTGGTTCACAGCTCCTTGAGCTCCAGAAGGAGTGATACACTTTAGAAGCCAGGAGGAAAAAAAACACCATGAAAAAGCACACTGAAAAGCCAAAGACCATTGATTCCTACTGGGGAGACATGGAAGATCAAAATACGAATTCAGAAGAGGATAGAATTAACACTATACCCACATCAGAAACCTCAAAAGGGAATGTGAACTGGTCTCCAGCCCAAAAAGAATCCCTGGAATAATTCAAGGAGAACTTTAAAAACCAAATTAGAAAAGTAAAAGAAAAATGGAAAAAAATCACTAATGACAACAAGTCTTTAAAAAGTAAAATCAGTGCAATGGTTAAGGAGATTCAGAATATAAATGGAGAAGATGTTTCATTGAAAAGTAAAATTAACCAAATAGAAAAGGAGATAGAGACACTAAAGGAAAAAAACAATACCTTAAAAAATAGAATTGGGCAAGTAGAAGCTAATGACTATGAGACATCAAGAATCAGTCATGGATGAAAAAAATAGAAGAAAACATGAAATATCTGATTGGAAAAACAACTGACCTGGAAAATAGGTGCAGGAGAGACAATCTAAGAATTATTCATCTACCCAAAAGCCATGATGAAAAAAAAGAGTCAGGAAAGTATCTTCTAAGAAATCATCAAGGATAACTGCCCTGAGATCCTAGAAAAAGAGGGTAAAATAGTCATCAAAGAATCCACTGATCACCTCCTGAAAGAGATTCCAAATTTAAAATTCCAAGAAATATTACAGCCAAGTTCCTGAATTATCAGGTCAAGGAAAACATATTTCAAGCAACCAGAAAGAAACAATTCAAATATCATGGATCTACAGTCAGGGTCATGCAGGATCTTTCAGCTTCTACATTAAATGACAGGGGAAATTGGAATACGATATTCCAAAGGGCCAAGGAGCTTGGACTACAACCAAGAATCAACTACCCAGAAAAATTGAGAATACATTTTCAAGCAAGGAGATGGACATTCAATGAAATAAGGAAATTTCAGACCTTCCTGATTGAAAGGACAGAGCTCAATGGAAAATCTGATCTTGAAACACGAAACTCAAGAGAGACATAAAAAGGTAAACAGGGCAAAAACACCTTGTTAATCAATAAGACAAATTATTTCTATCCTTACATAGGATTATGTTGGTTTATATATGTATGTATATACATATACATACATATGTACATATATATATATATATATATACATATATATATATATATATATGTCCATCTTGAGAATAGTACAGTTATTAAGACAATTGAAAGGGATATACATAGACTGTGGGTGTCAGTATAAAATAACTGATATAATGATATATAATGATATAATATATATATATATGATATATATATTATATATATATATATAATATATATATATATATGATATATATATATATATATGATATATATAATGATAAAAACATAATTAAGAAATATAAAGGGATGGTTCTGGGAGAAGAGGTAAGGAGTTAGTAGAAAAGGGTAAATTACAATATATGAAGAGGCACAAAAACATATTATAGTAGAGGGAAAGAAGGGAGGGAGAAAGCAGTATCTGAGCTTTTCTCTCATTGGATTTGGTTCAAGAGGGGAATAACATACTCTGATAAGTATAGAAATCAACTTGTCCTACAGGCAGTAGGAGGGGAAAGGGGAATGAAAAGGGAGGGGGTAGTCAGAAAGGGAGGGAAGAAGTAGCAAGGTGGACAAGGTAAGAAAAGGGAGGGGAATCAAAAGGGAGGGTAAGCTGAGGATGGCAGCAATCAAAAGCAAAACTCTGTTGAGGAGTGGAAGAGAGAAGAAGAAACAAAAGCATAAACAGGGGCAAAACAGGATGGAGGAAAAGACACAGAAATTAATCATAACTGTGAATGTGAATGGGATGAACTCTCCCACAAAACAGAGGTGGTTAGGAGAATGAATTAAAAACCATAATCCTACAACATGTTTTTTTGCAAAGAACACGTTTGAAACAAGGGGATACACACAGAGGTAAATAAAGTTAAAAGGCTGGAGTAGAATATATTGTGCTTCAGGGAAAGTAAAAAAAGCAGGGGTGGCAATTCTAATCTCAGACAGAGCAAAAGTAAAGATAGATATACATAAAAGAGATAAGGAAGGACACTGTATCCTGCTATAAGGTGCCATAGACAAAGAAGCAACATCATTATTTATTTATAATCATTAATGCACCAAGTGGTATAGCATGCAAATTCTTAGAGGAGAGTTTAAGGGAGTTTCAGGAAGAAACAGAAAACAAAACTATAGTAGTGGGGGACCTCAACCTCCCCCTCTCTGAACTTGATAAATCTAACCTCAAAATAAACAAGAAAGAAGTTAAGGAGGTGAACAAAATTTTAGAAAAGGCAGACATGATAGACCTCTGGAGAAAACTGAATGGAGATAAAAAGGAATACACTTTTTCTCATCAGTATATGGCACATACTTAAAAATTGACCATGTACTAAGGCATAAAATCCTCAAGATCCAGTGCAGAAAGTCAGAAGTAGTCAAAGCTTCTTTCTCAGATTATGATGCAATAAAAAATTATTTGTAATAAAGGACCTTGGAAAAATAAACTCAAAGTTAATTGGAAACTTTATAATCTAATCTCAAAGAATGAGTGGGCCAAAGAACAAATCATAGAAACAATTAAGAACTTCATTCAAGAGAATGACAACAATGAGACAACATAGCAAAACTTATGGGATGTATCAAAAGCAGTTCTCAGGGGAAGTTTTATTTCTCTAAATGCTTAGATGAATAGATAAAATAGATATAAAGAGGCCAATGAATTGGGCATTCATCTGAAAAAAAAACTAAAAAACAACAAATCAAAAATGCCAAATTAAATACCAAATTAGAAATATTGAAAATGAAAGGAGAGATTAATAAGATAGAAATAAAGAAAAGTATCAAACTAATAAATGAAGCTATAAGCTGGTTTCATGAGTAAACCAATAAAATTGATAAACCTTTGGTCAATTAGATAAAAAAAGAAGAAAATCTAATTACCAGTATGAAAATGAAAATGGTGAATTCACCTCCAATGAAGGGGAAATTAAAACAATAAATAGGAATTATTTTGCCCAATTGTATGCCCATAAATTTGACAACCTTAGGAAAATGGATGAATATTTACAAAAATATAAATTGCCTAGGTTAACAGAAGAGTTAGTGAAATACCTAAATAACCACTTCTGAGAAAAAGAAATTGAGCAAGCCATCAATGAACTCCCTAGGAAAAAATCCCCAGGGCCAGATGGTTTTACATGCGAATTTTATCAAATATTTAAAGAACTATTAATTCCCATACTTTATAGACTCTTTGGGAAAATACGTGAAGAAGGAGTCCTACCAAATTATTTCTATGGCACAAATATGGTACTAATACCCACACCAGGAAGAGTCAAAACAGAGAAAGAAAATTATAGACCAATTTCCCTAACTAACATTAGTGCAAAAATCTAAAATATAATATTAGCAAAAAGATTCCAGCAACTTATCATGAGAATAATACACTATGACCATGTAGGATTTATTCTAGAAATGCAAGGCTAGGTCAATATTAGGAAAATGATTAGCATAATTGATCAGATCAACAACAAAACTAGCAGAAACCATATAATTATCTCAGTAGATGCAAAAAAAGCTTTTGACAAAATACAACACCCATTCATAATAAAAACACTAGAAAGCATAGGAATAAATGCAGCCTTCCTTAAAATTATAAATAGCATCTACCAAAAACCATCAGCAAGCATTATATGTAATGGGGATAAGCTAGATCCATTCTCAAGAAGATCAGGGGTGAAACAAGGATGTCCATTTTCACCCCTATTATTCAATTTAGTACTAGAAATATTAGCTTAGCAATAAGAGAAGAGAAAGAAATTGAAGGAATTAGAAAAGACAAAGAAGAAACTAAGTTATCACTCTTTGCAGATGATATGATGAATCCTAGGGAATCAAGCAAAAAACTACTTGAAATAATAAAAAAAAAACTGTAGCAAGATTGCAGGACATAAAATAAACCAACGTAAATCCTTGGCATTACTATATATTACTAAAAAAAGCCCAACAGCAAGAGATAGAAAGATAAATTCAATTTAAAGTTACTGTAGACACTATAAGATACTTGGGTGTCTACCTGCCAAGACAAACATAATTGCAAAACACTTTTCAAACAAATAAAGTCAGATCTAAATAAATGGAAAAAAACATCAGTTGCTCATGGTTAGGCTGAGCTAATATAATAAAAATGGCAATTTGACTGAATTAATTAACTTATTCAGTGCCATACCAATCAAACTAGCAAAAAAGTATTTTACTGAGCTGGATAAAATAATAACAAAATTCATCTGAAAGAATAAGAGGCCCATAATATGAAGGGAATTAATAAAAAGAAATGCTAGGGAAGATGGCCTAGCCATACCAGATATTAAACTGTACTATGAAGCAGTAGTCATCAAAAATACTTGGTACTAGCTAAGAAACAGTGATGGATCAGTGAAAAAGGATAGCTACACAAGATTCAGTAGTCAACGACTATAAAAATGTACTCTTTGATAAACCCAGAGAATCCACATTTTGGGCTAAGAATTCACTATTTCACAGAAACTGCTGGGAAAACTTGAAAATGGTAGGGCAGCAACTGGGCATAGATCAGTATCTTAACACCGTATACCAAAATAAAGTCAAAGTGGATTCATGATTCAGGAAGAAAGGCTGATACTATCAGTGTTTTGGGAGAGCAAGGAATAGTTTATCTGTCAGATTTATGGGAAAGGGAAGAATTCATGACCCAACAAGAGATAGAGAGCATTACAAAATGCAAAATGGATAGTTTGATTAGGTAAATTTGAAAAGATTTTGTATAAAAAAACCCAATGCAACAAAGATTAGGAGGGAAGCAAAAAATTGGGAGAAAATCTTTATAACCAGAGACTCTGATAAAGGCCTCATCTCTAAAATATACAGGGAATTGAGTCAAATTTATAGGAATACAAATCATTCCCCAATTGAGAAATGGTCAAAGAATATAAAGAGGCAGTTTTCAGAGAAAGAAAGTAAAGATTTCTATAGTCCTATGAAAAAATACTCTAAATCACGATTGACTATAGAAATGCAAATCAAAACAACTCAGGTAACAAATTTCTCCTGTCAGAATGGCTAACATGAGGAAACAGAAAAATGATAAATGCTGGAAAGGATTTGGGAAAATTGTAACATTAATACGTTGTTGGAGGAGTTGTGAACTGATCCAATCATTCTGGAGAGCAATTTGGAACTAACTATGCCCAAAGGGCTATAAAAATGTGCATACCCTTTTACCCAGCAATACCACTTCTAGAGCTATATCTTAAAGAGATCATACAAGTGGGAAGGAAACCCACATGTAGAAAAATATTTATACCAGCTCTTTTTGTGGTGGCAAAGAGTTAGAAATCAAGGAGATGCCTATCAATTGGGGAATAGCTAAACAAGTTGTGGTATATGAATGTAATTGAACATTATTGTGCTATGAGGAACAGATGGACTTCATTATAACCTAGAATGATTTCTATGAACTGATGTTGAGTGAGGGGAACAGAACCAGGAGATCATTATACAGGATTACAGACACATACTACCTGTAAGGACTAACTTTGATAGAATTGACTCTAGAATTGACTTCTCTCATCGATGCAAAGTTGAAAGACAACTCTAGAAGACTCATGATGAAAAAAAGCTATGCACATCCAGAGAATTAATTATAGAGTCTGAATGCAGATTGAGGCAAATTGCTCTTTTTCCCTTCTTTTTTGTTTTCATTTCTTCTTTCTCATGATTCATTCCATTGGTTATAATTCTTCTTTATACCTGGACTATTTTGTATATAAGTTCAATGTGAAGGTATATTTAGAACCTACATTGGATTTCATGACATCTTGGCGGGGGCGGGGGTGGATGGAGGACATGAGAGAGGGAGAGAAAATTTGAAACCAAAAAACTTGTGCAACAAAGTGTTGCAAACTAAAAATAAATCATAAATTTGTTATAAAATAAGAAAAACAAAGATCGGATGGCTTAAAGTATGAAGTTCCATAAGGCAAAGGAACTTGGAATACACAAGGATCAACTACCTAGCTAAACTGAGCATAATATTTCAGGGGAGGAGACAGAGATTGAATGAAATAGACTTCCAAACCATCCTTATAAAAACACCAGAGGTCAACAGAAAATTTGATCTTCAAATACGAGACTTGAAAGTGGCATAAGAAGGTAAACAGGAAAGGTAACAGCAACAGTATGTTTTTCAAAAAGGGCAAACCATTTACATCCCTAAAATGGAAGACTATACTTTGTAACTCTTGAGAATTGTATCTATCACAACATTTAGAAAGGGTATTCTATCAGTAAAGCAAAATTCATGACCTCAAGCGTGACCATGGACATGCCTGAATGATTCGGAATTGCAAAGTATAAGAAATTCTCTAGGTAGAAGGAAGAGGAAGTATAATATGCATTTAGACATGAGAGAATCTAATCCCAGGACAAGTAATTCCATTTCCATATAGTAGCAATAATATTCCAAATACAGTAAGCTCATCTCAATGTACCCACAAGGAAATTGTAACACAATGTTACAGCAAGGAGCCAAGTCATCCTGTAACCTTTCCCCCTGCTAGGGCCTTCCTGTAAACAATCATGGGTGAATCCTAATTCTCTGCTCAGCACTCTCTTCTGGCGTGCCATAAACTTGGAGTTCTTGTTTCTTCTCCTTGGGCTTAATTCCAATTCCTGTAGCTCTCAGTGCCTCAATGTCTTCTTGATGTCTGCTTCTGAATCCTGCTGCTCTCAGTTCTGCTGCTCTTTTTTTTTTTTTTTTTTTTTTTATACAGCCCTAGCCTGGGTATGATTGACTAGAACTCTTTGCACATACCATTTGCTCTGGTCTTAGAAACTCCCCTTAGGGCCTTGAGGGCTTCACACCCATATTGGCTTAACTAGTAAAAAGATGGGCCTGGGGCCTCACACCATCTTAGCGAAAGGGGGTGGGCCTGATGCTAATCAGGCTTCCCTTTGTTGGCCCCACTTGAGGCCTATTCAATGAATGGGAAAGATCTTTCACTTACTAATTGGCCTTACAGGCATAAATAGACATAGGGCATAGTAAGTTGACTTTGATGTGATGACAAAAAAAAATCTAATTAAGTGCTGAAAAGGGATTGTACTGGGAGAAGTGGAAAGGAGGAGGGAGAAAAAGGTAAATTACATGGTATGAAGAGGTACAAAAAGCCCTATTACAGTGGAGGGAAGGATGAGAGGGAGATGAGCATTGTTTGAAGCTTGCTCTCATCAGATCTGGCTCACAGAGGGAATAACATTCTCAGGTATAGAAATATAACTGACCTTATAGGAAACATTAAGGGAAAGGGGAAAGGAAATGGAGGTTTTGGATAGAAGGGAGGGAAGAAGTAGTAAGGGAAAAAGGAATGGAAGGGAGAACAAATTGAGGGGAGATGGTGGTCCAAAGGAACAGTCATGTTGTGAAAGACTAACAATGTTACTCTCTATCCTGCCCTACCTTCCGTTTAGTCTATTCTTTCCTTTGACCTGTGCCTTCACAAAAATGTTTGGTTGCAATTGCTCCTTCCTCCAAACTGCTGTACTTTCTATTGTTTTCCCTCTCTTATCCCCTTCCACCCCTGCCTTGCTGTAGGGTAAGATAGATTTCCTTACACAATTGAGTGCATATGTTAATGCCTCCTTAATCCAAATTTGATGAGAGTGAGGCTCACTTATTCCACCGCACCTCCCCACTCTTCCCCTCCATTTTAAAAGCTCTTTCTTGCCTCTTTTATGTGAGATGATTTACCACATTCTACCTCTCCCTTTCTCTTTCTCCCAGAATATTCCTCTCAATATTTAATTTTATTTTTTAGGTATCATCCCTTCATATTCAGCTCACCTTGTGCCTTCTGCCTATATACACAAACACACACACATATCCACACACATCTGTACACACACACAATGTATACATACACACACACATACATACACAAATATACATGTAAATACACATATATACCCATACATATGCACACGTACACATATATACATATGTATGTACACCTACATACATACACACATATACACATATATACATATACATATATATACACACATACACAAATATATGAACTTGTGTATACATGTATACGTGTATGTGCATACACCTGTATACATATACACATATATTTATATGCATATACATGCACGCACATGTGCATACACATGCACATATACACATACACATACATACACATATACATGTACACATACACACACATATATTGTAGAAACACAATCTGTATAAGACAAGAGTTAGCAGCTTCCACACTAAAGGACTGGAGGGCTTGGAATATGATATTTCAGAGGTAAAAGGAGATAGGATTGAAATCAAGAATCACCTACTCAGCAAAACTGACTATAATATTTCTGGGGAGAAAATGGAATTTCAATGAAATAGAGGATTTCCAAGTATTCTTGTTGAAAATACCAGAGGTGAATAAAAAATTGACTTTCAAGTACAAGAATCAGGAGAAACATGAAAAGTTAAACAGGAAAGTGAAACCATAAGGGACTTATTAAAGTTGAATTGTTTGCATTCCTCCATGGAAAGATATTTTTAAATCAAGAGACCTTTCTCAGTATTAGGGTAGTTAGAGGGATTATAGATAGAAATATAGATAGGGATATAGGTATATAGATATATACATTCACTAGAAGATATCAATGTCAAAGCTCCTACATCCAAAGCCTCCAAGAAAAATATGAATTGCTCTCAGGCTATGGAAGACCTCATAAAGGATTTTGAAAATGAAGTAGGAGAGGCAGAGGAAACAATTGGGAAGGGGACTGAAAGTGATTTAAGAAAATTATGAAAAAAAGAGTCAGCAGCTTAGAAAAGGAGACACACAAAAATACTGAAGAAAAATATCACCTTAAAAGCAACACTAGGGAGGGTGGAGCCAAGATGGTGGCTGGAAAGCAGGGACTAGCATGAGCTCCCTGCCGAGTCCCTCCAAAAACCTATAAAAAATGGATATGAACCAATTCTAGAACTGCAAAAGCCACAAAACAGCAGAGGGAAGCAGGGCTCCAGCCCAGGACAGCCTGGATGGTCTCTGGGTGAGGTCTATCCCACACGGAGCTGGGAGCAGAGTGGAGCAGAGCGGTGTGGACCAACCCGAACAGGAGCTGGGAGGAGTGTGCCCTAGCACCCTGAATCAGTGAGCTACAGCACTTACCAGACTTCTCAACCCACAACCACCAAAGACAACCGAGAAGGTTAGCGGGAAAAGCTGCGGGAGTGGAAGGAGTTCACAGTTCCATGGGCAGCTGAGGTGGGGCAGCTGCAGAACTGCAGCTGCAGTTTCTTCTGACCCCAGGCCCACCTGGTGGGAGGAATTAAGTGGTGGATCAGAGCAGGAGTGCACAGTCTGCTGAAGATCTAAGTCCAGTCTGGGCTGGGAGTTCTTGGAGAAGGAGGAGTGCTGGTGTGGCAGAGCTGGTGCATCCCCCCAATCTTGGAACATAGTTCTCTAAACTCTACAAGCAGTCATGCCCCACTGAAAAACTCAAGGGTCAAGTTAGTTGGCTGGGAATATGGCCAGACAGCGAAAACACACCCAGATTCAGTCTCAGACTTTGGATTCTTTTTTTTGGTGACAAAGAAGACCAAAACATACAGACAGAAGAAGTTAACAAAGTCAAAGAGCCTACAACAAAAGCCTCCAAGAAAAGCATGAATTGGTCCCAGGCCATAGAAGAGCTCAAAAAGGATTTGGAAAAGCAAGTTAGAGAAGTAGAGGAAAAATTTGGAAGAGAAATGAGAAGGATGCGAGAAAACCATGAAAAACAAGTCAATGACTTGCTAAAGGAGACTCAAAAAATACTGAAAAATATACTGAAGAAAACAAGACCTTAAAAAATAGACTAACTCAAATGGCAAAAGAGCTCCAAAAAGCCAATGAGGAGAAGAATGCCTTGAAAGGCAGAATTAGCCAAATGGAAAAGGAGGTCCAAAAGACCACTGAAGAAAATACTAACTTAAAAATGAGATTGGAGCAAGTGGAAGCTAGTGACTTTATGACAAATCAAGATATTATAAAACAGAACCAAAGGAATGAAAAAATGGAAGACAATGTGAAATATCTCCTTGGAAAAACCACTGACCTGGAAAAGAGATCCAGGAGAGATAATTTAAAAATTATTGGACTACCTGAAAGCCATGTTCAAAACAAGAGCCTAGATATCATCTTTCAAGAAATTACAAAGGAGAAATGCCCTGATATTCAAAAGCAAGAGGGTAAAATAGAACTTGAAAGAATCCACTGATCACCTCCTCAAATAGATCCCAAAAAGAAATCTCCTAGGAATAATGTTGCCAAATTCCAAAGCTCCCAGATCAGGGAGAAAATACTGCAAGCAGCCAGAAAGAAACAATTTGAGTATTGTGGAAACAGAATCAGAATAACCCAAGATCTGGCAGCTTTTACATTAAGAGATTGAAGGGCTTGGAATGTGATATTCTGGACATCAATGGAGCTAGGATTAAAACCATTAATCACCTAAAAAACCTGAGTATCATGCTCCAAGGCAAAATATGGATTTTCAATAAAATAGAGGACTTTCAAGCTTTCTCAGTGAAAAGACCAGAGCTGAATAGAAAATATGACTTTCCAACACAAGAATCAAGAGAAGCATGAAAAGGTAATCAAGAAAAAGAACAAGAAATAGAAATTGCAAGGGACTTACTAAAGTTGAACTGTTTTGTTTACATTCCTACATGAAAAGATGATGTGTATGATTCTTGAGATTTCAGTATTAGGGTAGCTGAAGGGAATATGCATATATATATGTTTATGTACATATATGTATAAGTGAATGTGCATGTATGTATATATGTATGTGTACATATACATATATAGTGAGAGAGTGGGCACAGGGTGAGTAGAAGATGAAGGGAAGATATCTAAAAGAAATAAAATCAAATTAAGGGATGAGAGAGGAATATATTGAGAGAGGGAGATAGGGAGAGATAGAATGGGGTAAATTATCTCGCATAAAAGTGGCAAGAAAAAGCAGTTATGTAGGAAGAGAAGAGAAGGCAGGTGAGGGGGGAATGAGTGAATCTGGCTCTCATCAGATTTGACCTGAGGAGGAAATACCATACATACTCAATTTGGTATCTTACCCCACAGGAAAGAAGAAGGAAGAAGATAAAAAAGGGGGGGGTATGATAGAAGGGAGGGAAGATGGGGGTGGAGGTAATCAAAAACAAAGACTTTTGAAAGTTGACAGAGTCAAGGGAAAAAAGTCAGTAAAGGAGGATAGGTTAGGAAGGAGCAAAATATAGTTAGTCTTTCACAACATGAGTATTGTGGAAGGGTTATACATTATGATACACATGTGGCCTATGTTGAATTGCTTGACTTCTTAGGGAGGGTGGGTGGGAAGGGAAGAGGGGAGAGAATTTGGGACTCAAAGTTTTAAAAACAGACGTTCCAAAACAAACAAAAAAAGTTTTTGCATGCAACTAGAAAATAAGATACACAGGCAATGGGGTGTAGCAATTTATCTTGCCCTACAAGAAAGGAAGGGAAAAGGGGATGGGAGGGGAGTGGGGTGACAGAAGGGAGGGCTGACTGGGGAACAGGGCAACAAGAGTATATGCCATCTTGGAGTGGGGGGAGGGTAGAAATGGGGAGAAAATTTGTAATTCAAGCTCTTGTCAAAATCAATGCTGAAAACTAAATATATTAAATAAATAAAAAAATCATAAAAAAGTGCTGTGGCTAGGGATCTGGCAGAGTAGTAATTTAAATGGTATTACAAGTCTCACCTACTAAAAATATCTTCTGCATTTTCCTGCCCTTTAAAAAAAGAGTTGTTGTTTTTTGTTTGTTTGGGGCTTCCATTTTTGGCTTAATTGGGTAACATATTGATCTAATGTTCTATCAGCATATATTAGAGATTTCAAACACTTGGAATTTAAAACTTAAAATGATCTAAGAGATCATTTAGTTTAACAGACAATAAAATTAAGTGATAGAGTGATGTGTTAATTTGTCCAGGGTAGGGAAGAAGAAGAAAAAAAACACTAGGCCAAATAAGCCAATGAGGAGAAGAATTGTTTAAAAACATAATTGGCCAAATGGAAAAGTAGATATAAAAGCTCATTGATGAAAACAATTACTGAAGATATTATAATGGAGCAAATGGAAGCTAATGACTTCTTGAGAAATCAATAAATTATAAAACAAAAGCAAAACAATGAAAAAAGTAGACAAGAATGTCAAGTATCTCATTGGAAAAAACAACTGATCTGGAAAATACATGCAGGAGAGATTATTTAAAAATTACTAGACTACATAAAAGCCATGATCAAAAGAAATGCCTAGACATCATCTTTCAAGAAATTATCAAGGACAACTGCCCTGATATTTTAGAACTATGGGGAAAATAGAAACTGAAGAATCTACTGATAAACTTCTGAAAGAGATCACAAAATGAAAATGCCTAGGAATATTATAGTCATATTCCAGATTCCCCAGGTCAAGGAGAAAATATTTGTAGCAGTAAGAAACAAGAAATTCAGAAACAAGTAAAAGAAAAATTCAGAAACAAGAAAAACAAAAATTCAAGTATTGTGAAGCCACAGTCAGGATAACACAAGATTTAGCAGTCTACTTAAAGAATCAAAGGGATTAGAATATTATGTTTTGGAGGGCAAAGGATCTAGGACTACAACCAAGAATCATCTACACAGCAAAACTGAGTATAATTTTTCAGGGGAAAATTGGACATTTAATGAGATAGAGCACTTTCAATAATTCCTGATGAAAAACCAGAGCTGAAAAGAAAATTCAATCTTCAAATACAAGATTCAAGAGAAGCACAAAAAGGTAAAGAGGAAATCAAAATCACAAGGGCCTTAATAAGGTTTAATTGTTTAATTCCTATGTGGGAAAATGGTATTTGTAACTCATAAGACCATTCTCATTATTAGGGTAGTTAGAAAGAGTATACATAGACAGAGGGCACAAACATGACTTGAATATGGAGGGATGATATCTAAAAATAAAATTAAGGGGTGAGAGAGGAATGTACTCAGAGAAAGGTAAAGGAAGAGGTGGAATGGGGTAAATTATCTTACATAAAAGGGGCAAGAAAAAGCTCTTACAATGGAGGGGAAGAGGGGGGAAGAGAGAGGGAGGGAATTAACCTTACTCTCACCAGAATGGGCTCATATACACACTCCATTAGATATAGAAATTGATCTTACCTTGCAGAAAGTAGGAGGGGAAAGGTAAAAAGGAGGAGAGAGTTTGATTGAATTGGGGGAGGGGGTAGTCAGAAGCAAAACTTTTTGAGGAGGAACAGGGTGAAAGGAAAGAGAGAATAGAATAAATGAGAAGTACAGAGTAGAGGAAAATACACTTAGCAATAATAGTTATGAAAAAAAAATTGAATGAGGTTTTTCCAATGAAGCCCTCATTTCTCAAACAGAACTGAGTCAAATTTATGCAAGGAAGAGCTATTCCCCCATTGATAAATGATTAAAAGATATATCTTTTCAGATGAAGCAATCAAAGCTGTCTACAATTATATGAAAAATACTCTAACTCACTATTGATTGGAGAAATGCAAATTAAAACAATTCTGAGGTACTAGATTGGCTAGCAGGACAGAAAATGAAAATTACAAATGTTGAAGGGGATGTGGGGAAAATGAGACATTAATGCATTGTTGGTGGGGTTGTAAACTGATTCAATCATTCAGGAGATTTGAAACTATGCCCCAGGGGCTTTAAAACCGTGCACACACTTTGACCTAGCAATACCACTGCTAGGTCTGTATACCAAAAGAGATAGAAAAGGGAGCTATATGCACAAAATTATTTATAGCAGCTCTTTTCTGGGGGCAAAGAATTAGAAATTGTGGGGATTCCCATGAATTATAAATAACTGAACAGTTTGTGATATGTGACTATGATAGAATGCTATTGTATTACAAGAAATGGTGAGTAGGATCCTCTCAGAAAAACCTGGAAAGACTTGCATAAGTTGATGCAAAGTGAAATGTCCTGTGTACAAAGTAACAGCAATATTGCATATTGATCAGCTATCAATGACTTATATATTCTCAGCAGTACAATGATCCAAGACAACTCTGAAGGACTCATGATGAAAAATGCTATGCATCCTCAGAAAAAAATAACTGAAGGTGTCTGAATACATATTGAAGCACATTGTTTTTTTTTTTTTTTACTTTCAAAAAATAAACATATTTGAAACAAAGAGACATACAAAGAGTTAAAATAAGGGACTAGGGCAGACTGTATTATTCTTCATCTGAAGTAAAAAAGACAGGATTAACAATATGATTTCATGGAAAGCAAATCAAATATAGACCTAATTAAAAGAGGTAAACAGGGAAAAATATTTTATTGAAAGGAACAATAGACAATAAAGTAATATCAATACCAAACAAATTTGCAGCAAATGGCATTTTAGAGAAGCTAGATATTACAGACCTCTGTAGAAAACTGAATAGAAATAAGCAGTCAACCATTTTCACAATACTACATGACATAGTTACAAAAATTAACAATGTATTAGGGCATAAAAGCCACATAAGAAAATGCATAAAGGTAGAAATAGTTAATGTGCCATTGTCATATCAAAATGCAAGAAAGGTTACACTTATGGTGCTGATACCTAAATCAGGGAGAAATAAATCAGAGAAGGAATACTACATGTGAACTTCATTAATGAATATTAAGGCAAACATTTGTTTAAATAAAATGCTAATAAGGATACAGCAATGTATCATAAAGATCATACAATATGATAGCTTGGGATTCAGAGCAGTATTGTATTCCTGGTTCAGTATTAAGAAAATTCTTATTAAAATTGACCGTAACAAAAAACAATAAGAATTGTAATTATTTCATTAAATGCAGAATTTATTTTCGCAAAATATAGTAGCCATTACCATTAAACATACCAACAAGCATAGAATTCAATGAAACCTCTCTTAAAATGATAAACAGTATCTATCAGAACCAAGAGCAAGTATTATCTCTTACTGGAATAATCTTGAAGGCTTCCCAATAAGACCAAGAATCATGCAAGGATGTCCATTATCAAGACTATTATTCAATATTGTGCTAGAAATGCTAGCCATAGTAGCAAGATAAGAAAAAAAATAAATTGAAGGAACAGCAATAGACAATGAAAAAACCGAACTCTCTCTCTTTACAGATTATATAATGGTATACTTAGTGAATCCTAGAAAATCAACTAAAAACCTAGTGAAACATTCAACAGCTTCAGCAAGGTCGCAGGATATTTAAAAAAACAACAACAACAACACATAAATCATCAGCATTTCCATATACTCCTAACAAAACCCAAGAGGAAGAGTTAGAAAGAGAAGCTTCATTAGAAATAATGACAGACAATATAAATTACTTGGGATTCTATCTTCCAAGACAAACTCAGGGATATATGACCACAATTATAAATCATTTTAACAGAAATAATGATAGAATTATACAACTGGAAAAATATTAATTGCCTATGTTTAGAACATACCAATATAATGAAAATGACAATGGTATCTAATTTACATATTAAGTACGATACCAAAGTATCAAATAATGTTTTTTGAAAGGTAGAAAAAATAGTAACAAAATTTATTGGGATGAACAAAACCTCAAGAATATGAGAGGAATCAACAATTAAAAAAAAAAAAACATTAAGGAAAGTAGCCTACTAGGTCCAGATTTCAAACTATCTTACAAAGCAGAATTCACCAAAAAAGACAAACAACAAAAAAAAAACCTTGTACTGGCAGAGAAATAGAGTGGTGGATCAATGGGAAAATTATGTACATAATACTTAGTAGTAAATCATATTAGTAATCAAGGATCTGATAAACCCAAAGATGAGGCTTTTAGGGTAAGAACTCACTTTTTGGAGGGGGCAGGGCCAAGACGGCAGCTGGAAAACAGTGACTCACTTAAGCTCTCCCCACAATCCCTCCAAAAACCTGTAAAAAACGGCTCTGAACAAATTCTAGAGGTATAGAATCCACTAAATAACAGAGGGAAACAAGTGTCCAGCCCAAGATGGCCTGGATGGCCACTGGAAAATGTCTATTGCCCCATGTTGGGAGTAGATCACAGCCCAGTGCACACCATGCCAGGAACAACCAGACTGGAGTCAGGCAGAGCAGGCCTTAGGGCCCTAAATCACTGAGCTGTGGCAGTTACCAGATTTCTCACACAAAAAAATGCCAAAGAAAATGGAGCATCTTACTGGGAAAACTGCTGGATTTGTGTAAGAGAAGTGGGCAGTCCAGGCCCAGCCCTAGGGGTGGTGGAGGTGATGCAGCTGCTTCCAGAGACTCCAGTGGCAGCTGATTCTGGCCCCAGGCCCACCCTGTGGGAGGAATCAAGTGGAAGATCAGAGCAGGAGTACAGGGAGCACTTTGTGAAACAGAGGCAGAGTTCTCTTCCTTTTCCCTGCTTGGATCTGGATCGTGGCCCTGGTTGGCAGTTCTTGGGGGAGGAGGAATGCTGGTGTGGCAGAATGTGTGGTGACTGTGGAGGAGAAATAGCTCTGCAAACAGCAGCGCAACACCCCTAAAGCTTGGGACAATGTATTCCCTAATCTACAAGCAGTCATACCCCAATAACATGAACAGGCAGCATAAAAGGACTCAGAGTATAGAATCATTTTTTGGTGACAATGAAGATCAAAACATACATCCAGAAGAAGTCAAAGAGACTACATCAAAAGACTCCAAGAAAAATGTGAATTGGTCTCAGGCCATGGAAGAGCTCCAAAAGGATTTGGAAAATCAAGTAAGAGAAGTAGAGGAAAAATCGGGAAGAGAAATGAGAGTGACACAAGAAAATCATGAAAAACAAGTCAACGACTTGCTAAAGGACATCCCAAAAAATACTGAAGAAAATAGCACCTTAAAAATAGACTAACCCAAAAAGCCAATGAGGAGAAGAATGCCTTAAAAGGAAGAATTAGACAAATGGAAAAGGAGGTCCAAAAGACCACTGAAGAAAATACCACATTAAAAATTAGATTGGAGCAAGTGGAAGCTAGTGACTTTGTAAGAAATAAAGAAATTATACAACAGAAACAAAAAGAATGAAAAAATGAAAGATAATGTTAAATATTTCATTGGAAAAAACCACTGAATTGGAGAAAAGATCCAGGAGAGATAATTTTTTTTTTTAAATGCAATTTATTTATTTAACAAATTTGGTTTTCAGCATTGATTTTCACAACAGTTTGAATTACAAATTTTCTCCCCATTTCTGCCCTCCCCCCCCACTCCAAGATGGCGTATATTCTGGTTGCCCTGTTCCCCAGTCAGCCCTCCCCTCTATCACCCCCCTCCCCTCTCATCCCCTTTTCCCTTCCTTTCTTGTAGGGCAAGATAAATTTCTACGCCCCATTGCCTGTGTATCTTATTTTTTAGTTGCATACAAAAACTTTTTTTGTTTTTGAACATCTGATTTTAAAACTTTGAGTTCCAAATTCCCTTCCCTCTTCCCTTCCCACCCACCCTCCCTAAGAAGTTGAGCAATTCAACCTAGGCCACACATGTATTATTATGCATAACCCTTCCACAATATTCATGTTGTGAAAGGCTAACTACATTTTGCTCCTTCCCAACCCATCCCGCTTTATTGAATTTTCTTCCTTGACCCTGTCCCCTTTCCAAAGTGTTTGTTTTGATTACCTCCACCCCCATCTGCCCTCCACTCCATCATCCCCCTGCCTTTTATTTTTTTTTTTTATCTTCCTCCCTCTTCTTTCCTGTGGGGTAAGATACCCAACTGAGTATGTATGGTATTCCCCCTCAGGCCAAATCTGATGAGAGCAAGGTTCACTCATTCCCCCCTCACCTGCCCTCTCCCCTCCTCCCATAGAACTTCTTCCTCTTGCCACCTTTATGGGAGATAATCCACCCCATTCTATCTCTCCCTATCTCCCTCTCTCAGTAAGTTACTCTCTCATCCCTTAATTTCATTTTATTTCTTTTAGCTATCTTCCCTTCATCCTCAACTCACCCTGTGTCTGCTCTCTTTCTTTTACATATATATATATACACATACATACACATACATACATATACACATAGATACATGCATACATACACATTCACTTATATATATACATAAACATATATATATGCATATATATATATGCATATTCCCTTCAACTACCCTAATACTGAGGTCTCATGAATCATACTCATCATCTTTCCATGTAGGAATGTAAACAAAACAGTTCAACTTTAGTAAGTCCCTTGCAATTTCCGTTTCTTGATTACCTTTTCATGCTTCTCTTGATTCTTGTGTTTGAAAGTCAAATTTTCTATTCAGTTCTGGTCTTTTCACTGAGAAAGCTTGAAAGTCCTCCATTTTATTGAAAGTCCATATTTTGCCTTGGAACATGATACTCAGTTTTGCTGGGTAGGTGATTCTAGGTTTTAATCCTAGCTCCATTGACCTCCGGAATATCGCATTCCAAGCCCTTCGATCTCTTAATGTAGAAGCTGCCAGGTCTTGGGTTATTCTGATTGGGTTTCCACAATATTCAAATTGTTTCTTTCTGGCTGCTTGCAGTATTTTCTCCTTGATCTGGGAGCTCTGGAATTTGGCAACAATATTCCTAGGAGATTTCTTTTTGGGATCTATTTGCGGAGGCGATCGATGGATTCTTTCAATTTCTATTTTGCCCTGTGGCTCTAGAATATCAGGGCAGTTCTCCTTGATAATTTCCTGAAAGATGGTATCTAGGCTCTTTTTTTGATCATGGCTTTCAGGTAGTCCAATAATTTTTAAATTATCTCTCCTGGATCTATTTTCCAGGTCAGTGGGTTTTTCCAAGGAGATATTTCACATTGTCTTCCATTTTTTCATTCCTCTGGTTCTGTTTATAATATCCTGATTTCTCATAAAGTCACTAGCTTCCACTTGCTCCAATCTTATTTTTAAAGTAGTATTTTCTTCAGTGGTCTTTTGGACCTCCTTTTCCATTTGGCTAATTCTGCCTTTCAAGGAATTCTTCTCCTCATTGGCTTTTTGGAGCTCTTTTGCCATTTGAGTTAGTCTATTTTGTAAGGTGTTGTTTTCTTCAGTGTATTTTTCAGTATTTTTTTGGGTCTCCTTTAGCAAGTCATTGACTTGTTTTTCATGGTTTTCTCGCATCCTTCTTATTTCTCTTCCCAATTTTTCCTCTACTTCTCTAACTTGCTTTTCCAAATCTTTTTTGAGTTCTTCTATGGTCTGGGGCCAGTTCATGTTTTTCTTGGAGGCTTTGGTTGTAGGCTCTATGACTTTGCTGTCTTCTTTAGGCTGTATGTTTTGGTCTTCTTTGTCACCAAAGAAAGAATCCAAAGTCTGAGACTGAATCTGGGCGCGTTTTCGCGTCCTGGCCATATTCCCAACCAACTAACTTGACCCTTGAGTTTTTCAGTGGGGTATGACTGCTTGTAGATTACAGAGTTCTATGTTCTACGTTTGGGGGGGAGGTGCCAGCTCTGTCAGAGCCGCACTCCTCCTTCCCCAAGGACCCCCAGTCCAGACTGGGCTCAGATCTTCGGCAGGCTGTGCACCCCTGCTGTGATCCACCACTTATTTCCCCCCACCAGGTGGGCCTGGAGCCGGAAGTAACAACAGCTGTAGCTGCCCCACCTCCGCTGCCCCCGGGGCTGGAAGCCGAACCGCGAACTCCTTCCACTCCCGCAGCTTTTCCCACTAACCTTCTCCGCAGTCTTTGGTGTTTGTGGGTCGAGGGGTCTGGTAACTGCTCACGTATTCAGGGCGCTAGGGCCCCCTCGGCCCGGCTTCCGGTCCGGATCGTCCACGCCGCTCAGGCTGGGCTCTGCTCCACTCCGTTCCCAGCTCCCAGCTCCCAGCTCCCAGCTGCGTGTGGAATAGAGCCCACCCAGAGACCATCCGGGCTGTCCTGGGCTGGAGCCCTGCCTCCCTCCGCTGTTCTGTGGGTTCTGCCGTTCTAGAACTGGTTCAGAGCCATTTTTATAGGTTTTTGGAGGGACTCGGGTACGGAGCTCACTCTAGTCCGTGCTTACCAGCCGCCATCTTGGCTCCGCCCTCCCCCAGGAGAGATAATTTAAAAATTATGGGACTACCAGAAAGCCATGATCAAAAAAGGACCCTAGACATCATCTTTCAAAAAATTGTCAAGGAAAACTGCCCTGATATTCTAGAGCAAGAGGGGACAAATTGAAAGAATCCACCAATCACTTCTTGAAAAAGAACCCTAAAAGAAAACTGCTAGGAATATTGTAGCCAAATTACAGAGTTCCCAGGTCAAGGAGAAAATATTGCAAGCAGCAGAAAGAAACAATTTGAGTATTGTGGAATCACAATCAGGATGACACAAGATCTAGCAGCTTCCACATTAAGGGATCAAACTGCTTGGCATATGATATTCCAGAGGTTCAGAGAACTAAGATTAAAACCAAGAATCACCTACCAAGAGAAACTGAGTATAATACTCCAAAGCAAAATATGGATGTTCAATAAAATAGAGGACTTTCAAGCTTTCTTGATGAAAAGACCAGAGATGAATAGAAAATTTGACTTTCAAACACAAGAATCAAGAGAAGCATGAAAAAGTAAACAAGAAAGAGAAATCATAAGTGACTTACTAAAATAGAACCATTTTGTTTACATTCCCACATGGAAAGATGACATTTGTAATTCATGAAACCTTTCTCATTATTAGGGTAGTTGAAGGGAAATATAGGGAATATACATATAGACAGAGAGCACAGGGAGAGTTGAATATGAAGGGATGATACCTAAAAAATAAAATTAAAGGGTGAAAGAGGAATATATTGGGAGAAGTATAAAGGGAGAAATAGAATGGGGTAAATTATTTCACATAAAATTGACATGAAAAAGCAGTTCTATTGGAAGAGAAGATGGGGCAGGTAAAAGGGAATGTGTGAATCTTAATCTCATCGGATTTGACTTAAGTTTGGAAAAACACACACACACTCAATTGGGTATCATACCCCACAGGAAAGTACGGGGAAGTGGATAAGAGAGGGGGAATGATAGAAGGGAGGGTAGATCAGGAAGGAGGTAACCAAAAACAAACACTTTTGAAAAGGGACAGGGTCAAGGGGAGAAAATTGAACAAAGCAGGACAGGATAGGAGGGAGGAAAATATAGTTAGTCTTTCACAACTTGACTATTATGGAAGTGTTGGACATAATGATACATGTGTGGCCTATATTGAGCTGCTTGCCTTCTCAAAGAGGGTGGGTGGGGAGGGAAGAAGGGAGAGAATTTGGAACCCAAAGTTCTAAAAACAAATGTTCAAAAATAGTTGTTTTTACATGCAACTGGGAAATAAGATATACAGGCAATGGGTATAGAAACCTATTTTGCTCTAGAAGAAAGTAAGGGGAAAGGGATGGGGGAGGAGTTGGGTGAAAGAAGAGAGGGCATACTGGGGAATGGGGCAATCAGAATATATGCCATTCTTGAGGAGAGAATTTGTAACTCAAATCTTGTGGAAATAAATGTTAAAATTAAAAATATTAAGTAATAAAAATATGAAGGAAAAAAAAGATTCAGTATAGTACAGATAGACAGCTAACCATGACAAAAGAAGGACCTGGGTTCAGGTCTTGTTGTTTAGTTGTTTCAGTCATGTCTGACTTTCCATGAACCCATTTGGGGTTTTCTTGCCATAAATAGTGGTTTGCCATTTCCTTCTTCAGCACACTTGATAGCTGAGGAAACTGAATCAAACAGGGTTGAGTGACTTGCCCAAGGTCACACAGTTGGGGTCACATTTGAACTTTGGTCTTCCTGACTCCCAGATGACCCTTCAAGTCTTATCTTATTTATCCACATATTAATTTCGTGACCCTGGTTAAATCACTTGATCTCTCCATTCCCAGGCCTGTATTAGTAGAGAGGAGTTTGTTTCCTTTCAAATTCTCTCTGTGGATGAAGTTCTTTTCTTTTTTTTAAATATCCTACACGTTTCAAGATAGAAGATAAAAATAAAACAATCTTAGCCACCCTCCCAACCCCAGCACAAAAAGAACTCACTATTTGATGAAAAAAAATTGCTGGGAAAACTGGAAAAAAGGCTGAATAAAACTAACCATAGACCAATATCTTACACTATATAGCAAAATAAAGTCAAAATGGATGAATGCTTTATACACAAATAGTAGTAGCATAAATTAGGGGAACATGAAAAACAAATATAACTGTAAGATCTATAAATAAGGGAAGAGTTTATGACCAAAAAAGAGACAAAAGAAATTATTGGAAGTATAGATAATTTGAAATAAAAGAAAGAGAAAAATATTCTTGGCAAACAAAAGTAGCCAAAACCAAAAGGAAAATAGGAAACATGGATTAAGAGGGGTTATAAAAAACTTTTTTCTTACAAAAGCCTCATTTATCAACTGTATAGGGAAATGAACTTAATTGATAAAAATAAGAGAACTCCTCTACTTGATAAATGGTTAAATATATGAATAGACAGCTTTCAGAAAAAGAAATAAAATCTATCAATAGTCACATTAAAAATACCCCAAATAGGAATCAGTGAGTTGCAGCGGTTACCAGACTTTTCCACCCACAAACACCAAAGACAACAGAGAAGAACTGCAGAATCCACGAAGTAGCAGAGGGAAGCAGGGCTCCAGCCCATGACAGCCTGGATGGTCACTGAGTGAGGTCTACCGGACACGGAGCTGGGAACAGAGGGGAGCAAAGTCCAGCATGGGCAGCAGCAGGACCAACCAGATTGGGAGCTGGGCAGAACAGGCCCTGCCACCCTGAATCAGTGAGCTGTGGCAGTTACCAGACTTTTCAAGCCACAAACACAAAAGACAACAGAGAAGGTTAGTGGGAAAAGCTGTGGGGAGCGAAAGGAGTTCGTGGTTCAGCCACCACCCCAGGGACAGCAGAGGTGCTGCAGCTACAGAACTATAACTGCAGTTGCTTCAGGCCCCAGGCCACCTGGTGGGAAGAATTAAGTGGAGGATCAGAGCAGGAGGGCAGAGCCTGCTTAAGATCTGAGTCAGATCCAGGTTGGCAATTCTTGGGGAATGAGGAGTGCTGGTGTGGCAGAGCTGGCTGTATACAAATGGCTCTGAAAACAACAGCACGCCCCCTCAAGCTTGGTATCAAGTACTCTTTTCTCTACAAGCAGTCATACCCTGAGGAAAAACTCAAGGGTCAAGTAAGTTGACTGGGAACATGGCCAGGCAGCAAAAACGGACTCAGATTAAGTCTCAGACTTTGGAATCTTTCTTTGGTGACAAAGGAGACCAAAACATACAGCAAGAAAAGGTCAACAAAATCATAGAGCCTACATCAAAAGCCTCCAAGAAAAGCACGAACTGGTCTCAGGCCATGGAAGAGTTCAGAAAGAATTTGGAAAAGCAAGTTAGAGAAGTAGAGGAAAAATTCAGAAGAGAAATGAGAATGATGTGAGAAAGCCATGAAAAACAAGTCAATGACTTGCTAAAGGAGACCCAAAAAATATGGAAAAAAATACTGAAGAAAACAATACCTTAAAAATAGACTAACTCAAATGGCAAAAGAGATCCAAAAAGCCAATGAGGGGAAGAATGCCTTGAAAGGCAGAATTAGCCAAATGGAAAAAGAGGTCCAGAAGACCACTGAAGAAAATACTACCTTAAAAGCTAGATTGAAGTAAGTGGAAGCTAGTGACTTTATGACAAATCAAGATATTATAAAACAGAACCAAAGGAATGCAAAAGTGGAAGACAATGTGAAATATCTCATTGGAAAAACCACTGACCTGGAAAATAGATCCAGGAAAGATAATTTAAAAATTATTGGACTACCTGAAAGCCATGATGAAAAAAAGAGCCTAGATATCGTCTTTCAAGAAATTATCAAGGAGAACTGCCCTGATATCCTAGAACCAGAGGGTAAAATAGAAATTGAAAGAATCCACAGATTGCCTCCTCAAATAGATCTCCAAAAGAAAACTGCTAGGAATATTGTCACCAAATTCCAGAGCTCCCAGATCAAGGAGAAAATACTGCAAGCAGCCAGAAAGAAACAATTTGAACATTGTGGAAACATAATCAGTATAATTCAAGATCTCACAGCTTCTACATTAGGGGATTTATATTCATACACACACACACACACACACACACACACACACACACGGGGCACAAGGTGAGTTGAATATGAAGGGATGATATCTAAAAAAAACAAATTAAGGGATGAGAGATGAATATATTGAGAGAGAGAGAAAGGGGGAGGTAGAATGGGGTAAATTATCTCACATAAAAGTGGCAAATAAATAAATAAGTAAATAAATAAATAGATAAAAAGTGGCAAGTAAAAGCAGTTCTGTAGGAAGGAAAGAGGGGGCAGGTGAGGGGGAAGGAGTGAATCTTGCTCTCATCGGATTTGACCTGAGGAGGTAATACCATTCCCACACAACTGGCTATCTTACTCCACAGGAAAGAAGGAGGAAGAAGATAAAAAGGAAGTCTGATAGAAGGGAGGGCAGATAAGGGGAGGAGGTAATCAAAAAGAAACACTTTTGAAAAGGTACAAGGTCAAGGGAAAAAATTCAATAAAGGGGGATAGGTTAGGAAGGAAAAAAATATAGTCTTTCACAACATGAGTATTGTGGAAAGGTTTTACATAATGGTACACATGTGGCCTATGTTGAATTGCTTGCCTTCTTAGGGAGGGTGGGTGGGAAGGGAGAGAATTTAGAATTCAAAGTTTTAAAAGTCGATGTTCAAAAACCAAAAAAAAAAAACGGTTTTGCATGCAACTAGTAAATAAGATACACAGGCAATGGGGCATAGAATTTTATCTTGCCCTACAAAAAAGGAAGGGAAAAGGGAATGGGAGGGGAGTCGGGGGACAGAGGGGAGGGCTGACTGGGGAACGGGGCAACCAAAATGTACGCCATCTTGGAGTGGGCGGGAGGATAGAAATAGGGAGAAAATTCATAATTCAAACTCTTGTGAAAATCAATGCTGAAAACTAAATATATTAAATAAATTAAATTTTAAAAATGGGGATAATAGAATTTTAAAAAAAATACTCCAAATAACCATTCATTAGATAAATGCAAATTAAAAATCTGATATGTCTCCTCATACCTATCAAATAGGCTAACATGATGGAACAGAAAAATAAAAATGCTGAAGGGGACATGGAAATAATGGGTCATGTAACGAATTGTTATTGGAGATATGAAGTAGCCTAACCATTATGGAGAGCAATTTGGAGCTATATTCAAATTTTATAGGATAGAGAGGAGAGGGGAGGTGAGGAGGGGGGAGAGAGAGGGAGAAAAACTGCATATGTTTTCACCTAGCTATATCATTACTAGGACTGTGTACCAAAGAGTACAAAGAAAAAGAAAAAGGACCTATATATGTATGTGTGTGTATATATATATATATGTATATATATATATATATATATATATATACATACACATACATATACATATACACACACACACACACACACACACATATATATATATATACATATATATGTATATGTATGCAGAAATTTTTTTTGTAGTAGCTCTTTTCTATGTAGCAAAGAATTGGAAATTGAGGGGATGCTTATCAATTGCCAAATGGTCAGACATGTCATCATATATGAAAGTGATAGAATACTATTGTCCTATGAGAAATGACTATCAGGACTCTTTCGTAAAAACCTGGGAAGATTTATATGAACTGAGGTACAGCTAAGTAAGCACAACAAGGAGAACATTGTACCCAGTAACAATAGTACTCTAAGAAGGATCAATTGTGAAAGACTTAATAACTCTGATCAAGACAATGATACAAGAAAATTCCAACTGATCCATGATGAAAAATGCTATTCACCCCCAGAGAGAAAACTAATGAACTCTGAATGTATTTTGAGTAATGTTTTTCCTCTCAATATTTGATATTTTTTCAATGACATATAAATATAGTTTTCAAAATTCACTTTTATAAGATTTTTTGGCAGTTTTCAAATGAAGAAATCTAAACAATTTATAGTGATACAAAAATGCTCTCAATTGTAGCGGAATAGAGAAATGCAGATTAAAACAACTTTGAGATGTTGTTTATAACTACCAGATTGGCTAAAATGACAAAAGGGCAAAGTGACAAATGTTGGACAAGATGTGGAGAAATTGGGGCACTAATTCATTGTTTGTGGAATTGTAAAACAATCCAACCATTTTGAAGAGCAATCTGGAATTATGCCCAAAGATTTGTTAAATTACCTATACTCATTGACTCAGCCATACCCCTATTTGGTCTATTTCCAAAGATTATTAGGGAGAAAGGAAAAGATCCTATATATTCTAAAATGTTCATAGCAGCTTACTTTGTGTTAGCAAAGAACTGGACATTGCAGGGATGCTCATAAATTGGGGAATGGCTGAATAAGTTATGGCAAGATTGTGATGGAATACTACTGTGCTATAAGAAATGATGAGCTCAATAATTTTAGAAAAACATGGAAAGACTTGCATAAAATAATGCAGAAAAAATGAGCAGAACCAAGAGAATATTGTATACACTGACAGCAATATTGTTTTAATGATGACTTTGAGTAAATACATTATGCTTTCTGTTATAAATATAAATATTAACTACAAAGGACATATGAAAAAAGATGCTATCTGCATCCAGAGAAAGAATTGCTAAATAGAACTATGTATAGAATGCATAGAATAATATATGTATATCCACATATATAAGCATATATGTGTGTATACGTATATGTATATGTATATGTATGTGTATGTGTGTAAGTATATGTATGTGTATCTATGTATGTATGTATATTTGAAAGGAATAGCAAGTTGTGTATAGTACATTTGTAGTTTCAAGTACAATTATCTATTTTTGTGCTGTTATGAAAATGCTTGTTTTATTCCATAAAATAAAAATAAATTTTAAAAAAGCAGTAGTTGTCTGAATTGGAATTTGTGCTTCCTTATCTATGCCCTTTCCAGTGCACCACATTACTCTTAAAGTTTTTCTTCTATCTTTAAACTTATCCCCTTTCCAATAACATTTTCATTATAAAAGAGGCCTCCTGAAGGCCCAGAGATTCAAACATGGAAATCTCTCTTTGTGGAATTATAGGTACAGTGGGGAAAAGTATTTGATGAAGGTAGAGAATCCAAGTATCTTGCCCCATTGCCTACTGGTAAGCATGAAGTTTCAAGAATCAGAAAATCTGAGAGATTGGGAGCAGGTGACAATAGTATGAACAATTCTCTTCAAAGGGGCATGAAGTCATTGGCACTGTATATTCAACAAGCATGGAGAAGCAAATTCTGACCTCTAATGAGGGACTTTTATAATCCTGTACAGATATTTACTCTCATAGATGAATAGCTGTCCTAGTTCAGAAAAAGCTGCTAACCAGCTGGATCATGGTGCCACCTTCGGTGAAAGCAAAGCAAAATTGCATAAAACATGTAATTCCTGAAGCCAGTATACATGTACGAGTCCATGATGGGGAGTGATGTCTAATCAGTCAGAAAAAATAAAATCAGATGGAGACACATTATGAAGGACTTTAAGTATCAGAATAGTTGCTTTTTCTCTGTTTGTTTTTCCTATCCTAAAGGCAATAGAATATATTTGCAACTTTTTGATCAATGTTACACATATGATATCAGTTTTATTCTCTCACAAGTCTCACTCAGGGAAGCACAATAATATTGGGGGTCATCAACCATTTTAGTTATGAGAACAAATTGATGTTCATATAGGGGCAGCCAGATCCAAACCTTATTGTTTTGTTTTTTTTTATTCTTGCTGTGTCTACAATGCTATGGAGTTACTACTTTTCCAGGTAATGGTCTAATTATCTTCATTACTTGATCCCATGTACCAGTCTGGCTCCATAAACCTTGAGCTTTTGATTGTCACTCACAAATCTCACAGCTTCTAACACAAAGATCATAGAGAAGATCTTCAGAGAGAAAATCTGAGGTTACATACAAGTTTTGCTACTTGAAAGGATGAATCCCATCCTGGTGCTGATTCTAGCTCACTATTGAAATTTTGGTTTCCCCTACCCCTCCAAAAATAGTGACCTCTTCTGCTTGCTGGAGATGTTTAAGGACCCAGGAAAATCCCAAAGTGTCAATAGCCAAGGTCCTATTCCCAACTCCCAACAGTGTTTCATTGTTCCCCCCTTTACCTTTGTGTGCTCAGATTCCCAGAGGGCCCTCAATAGATGTTTTTATGTCCTCTGTAGTATTTCTTACTGATAATAATTTTGAGATATAGACTTTCAGGGCTAAATGACACTTAAGGGCTATGAAGTCAGTAGATTACTACAATAATATAGTAAGACACCAGGACATTGGGAATTCTCCAGTAGAAGTGACTTGCAAATGCTCCAGAGAATGAAAGATTACATTAATGATCAAAAAATCCACCTGGAAAAAAAAAAAAAAACAAATTCTGAAATCTTTGCTTTAGGCATTATTCCTGGAGGCCATTTTCATCTTCCTGGTGGAGGCAGTATTAATTGAAAGGACACAAGCCTAGGCACATAACCTTGAAGAGTGTAGCAGAGGACATAAGTAGACTCAGTGAATCAGAATGTTGTTTTTATTGGGGAAAAAAAAACTGACTTAGATACTATCTAAATGATCAAGGCATTAAGAAGTTTAATGCCTCAGTTTCCTTTTTTCTTAAATATGGTCAATAATACTTGCATTGCCTGCCTTACACAGCATTACTGTAAAGAAAAGCATGTGCCATAAATGTGAGATATCCCCATTTCTTATAGGCTAACAATGTTAAGGCGTGCCGTTATTTTTGTTATTTTTCAGTCATTTTAATTATATCTAACACTCCATGACCCCGTTTGGGGTTTTCTTACAAATATACTGGATTGGCTTTCCATTTTCTTCCCCAGCTCATTTGATACATGAGGAAAATGAAGCAAACAGGATTAAGTGACTTTCATAAGGTCACACAGCTAATAAGTGTCTGAGCCAAATTTGAATTCAGGAAGGTGAGTTTTCCTGACTCCAAGCAGGATACTGTATCTACTATGCCATGTAGCTACCCCAATACCCCATATATGGGTTACAAATTCATTTGCACTATGGCTTGGTGGGGCGAGTTGGCTTTAATTCAGTAGTTGTATGACCTTGGACAAGTGACTTTGTCTCTCTGCATCTGTTTCCTCTTCTGTAAATATTAATTCTATCTACCTACCCTTTTTTGAGAATGTTTAACAAAATTTAAAGTACTATAGAAATGAAATGTTACTTTTAATTCCAAGTTTAACAATAGTTCCCAGTTTTTGTCTCAGAGGAACACATTTTAGTGCTCAATATTTAGGTATATTAAGAGTAAAGTAATATATTCCATTATATGGTGATACAACTATATTTTTAAAATGAAATCTTAAGTGGTTGTTGTGCATTTACTACCACGGATGGGTGGATGATGGAAAGGAACAGGTTAAAAACATTGTAACATCTGTGGTACTAAACTAGAAATGCATTGTTACTAATTGAAAAGACACTGGCTTTCCCCAAATCTTGTGCTCTAATCCTTGCCCTCTCTAGGAGCATCAGCATTTCATGCTGACAACACTAGATGGCAGTAGAACCACAAGAATTAGGTCACGGTCTCATCCTTGCAGCTCTTTATAATTCCATGAGACTTGATGCCGAAGTGGGTAGGGCTGGGTCTTTAGTCCTTGACCTCAGAGGCACAGCAGGAATTTTAAGGTGATAAACTGCTCTGAAATCATGATGACCAGAAATACATTTTTATATTTCCTATTACAAAAAGTTTGGCCTCTTCCATGAAGCCTGAGATATCCAGCTCACCTGCACCCCCAGCCCATTTTTTTTCTAGTCTGGTGTTTCTGAGAAAGTAGCTGATGTGGAATCAGGGTACCTGGATTTAAATGCAGGTTCTCCAATTTACTATCTCTTTGGCCATGAGCAGTGTACTTGTCACTGGTTCTCAGGTTCCTAATCTTAAAAGAAAGTATTGCACTTTCAATTTCGGTTTTATATCAAGAATACTATGATCCTTGTCCTATCTGGTCTGTGCCATTTATTGTTCTAATCATAATACCTTCCATTTATATCTTTGCAGATAGCTTTTACATCTTGTGGTTCTGTGGTATATTATCTGATGCAATCCTTGCCGCTTATGAGATAGTCATTGGAGAGGTTTTTAAAGTGCATTTTATTTTAACTTTATGCTTAAATAGGTTGATCTTTAACATTAGAGTCATTTCTGAATATACCCTTCCCCAACCCCCATTCAATGCAATTTAAAAGATGAGGACACAGTCTCAAATTCAATGGCTTTACAGAGCTCAGAAGTAAGAATCTGAACCAGTACCCAGGTTTTCTGTTTCTCTAGATAGAGTCCAACCTACTATAGTATGATTTGGAACCAGCCTTGGAAGAAATAAAATTTTACTCTCCCTCCCCCCAACCCTCAATGGTACCTACATCTTAAAAACGAATTCTGGAGAAAGAGTAGAAAGGAAGATATTTCTAAAGGGAATATTTCAAGCACTTTAAGGTAAGGTGTTCACTTTTGAATATGGGGATTTATCTATTAACCTTCAAATCATACAGATATGTAAAAGGCTCATGGTGTTGCCACACATCAGTTTGCCGAAGGTAAGCGAGGCACACACAAATACATACTAGATTTGGTTCAGAGGAACTGGTCCTTTTAAAAAAAACTCTAATTCCAAAAGTATTTAATAAGAATGTATTATATACAAGGTCCTATATAAAGAACACTACACAGATATAGAAGGCACAGAAGTCAAGCTTACTGGCCTACAGTTCACAGAAAACATTTTATTCCTTGCCTTTACTTTGTTCTCTTGGTATGGTAGAAAGACAACTAACTCTGGGATCAAATTAATTGGGTTGAAATCTTACCTCTGAAGTTTACTACCTGCATGCCTTGGGTAAATCATTTAAATTTCCTAGGTCTTAGTTTCAGCATATATAAAATGACATGATAGGAGGAGATAGCCATTGAGGTCCCCTCCAACTCTAGATCTATGGTCACAACTCAGTGAAATTTACACACCTTAAGCAAAGGGATCATGATCAAATTCTAAATCTATAAACAATGATCAAGTGCCAACATGGTGAAAAGCAGCCTGGATTTGGGAGACAATGCATGTAAGGTCTACCTCAAGTTTTATTATTTACTACTTATGTGGCCTTGGGGAAATCAGTCATCCTAGATCTTCATTTTCCTTATCTATGAAATGGTATCATGATATCATGACTACATGGTATCAAATCACCTCAACACCCCAAATCCTACGGAAGCAAATACTATATGTGTTGTTCTCTACTAGAGCTCTACATTGATCGCTCATGATATGGAGGTAATTCTGAGCTCTTGAAGGCTGGGTCAGTGGAGCACCGACTCTGGCATACCCTACTAAGCTGTGAGTACTCCAATATATAGCAAAAGGTTACATAGTTTTTGTATGAGAACCAGATAAACATGGAGATTCTCCTTAGTTTAATGTTGTTCACCAAATGATAAGTTTTTTCAGCTACAGAAATTCATACAGCTCTTTATTAAGGTTTGGAGAAATTGAATCTTCAGTGGTGGAAAGAGGATCCATAGATGCCAAAGAAATTATGTACACTTGAAGTACTGAAGTATGTATAAGGCAATATGTTAGGTGCTTATATTTCTTTCTTCCCTTATAGCCTAACATGGGGCAGGCATACAGTAGATACCACATAAATAATTATGGATTTTTGATGGATTGATGGCAAACATGTCTTTTCCCATTTCTAGTCCTTGTGCTGACTCCTTGTTTTCCTTTCTCCTTTTCCTCTGAATTAGATACAGAAATCATTAATGCAAAAATCAATTTGTATTAGCAACTGCTCAAATCATATTCCTATTTTATTAGCATGTAATTTTATGAATATGGTAGAAAAACCTTCCCCTCTTAATGAATTCTGCTTCAAATGCCCTCATTATAAAACTTTCAAATCTCATTAGCTAAACCAGTCATTAAAAATACAATGATAATAAAGTACAATAGAAAACTGCTGATATGATTAGATTTGGGTAACTTTTATATCTCAGCAAGGGGAAGAAAAAGTCTTTTTAGAGTAAATGTGAAAGTAATATATAAAGTAAGTAAATATAAGTAATATATGTTTTAACATATATGACCAGATTATTCCTAGAAGAGTCCAGCTTTCTTCTAAAGTTGAAGACAAAGGTTTTTAAATTAGGTGGGTTAAATTTAGCAAGGAAATGTTAACATCAGCATTTTTTAAAAGACACACATTTTCGACCATGGTGCAGGATGAAACCTATCCTGTTCCAAATCTGCTTTTATCCGCCCCAACAGCCATGGGGGATGATTTAGGCTTTTGTATACAAATATAAAAATCTCTAAAACTTTTACTTATTAGAAACAGCTCAATCTTCAGTTATCATTTGTTTTGTTTTGTTGTTTTAGAGGGGAACACTTTAAGAGATTTCATATCCTTAAGTTATATTCTGATATACTTTCATATCCATTATCTCATTTGATTTTCAAAGCACCTCTGTGTTGAAAGGGAGAGGAAGTGGGAAGTCAAAGCAGTCCTATTTTAAGCAGGAGGCAACAGATCCAAAAAGATTAAATATTTGGGGTGTGTGTGTGTGTGTGTGTGTGTGTGTATGCAAGCTAATCTGATAAATAATTCACAAATAGATGTTCACATTGGGATCTTCCAGGTAGTCCCTGCTTCTTGTGAGCCAATCAACCTGGGAGGGTCCCTTAAATTATCTTGGCCCCACTTTCCTTAACAGTAAGATAGGGACAATAATATTTCCATCACAGACCTCATATAGTTATTGGGAAATGGGGGAAGATAGAGTGTACTTTATAAACTTTAAAGTACTGTATTAATATAAGTTTTTTATATGTTAATATCAGCATATTAATATAAAAACTTATTAATATAATTATAATTCTCAACGTCATCAGTATTAATGTTGGATGATCATGTCGTGTGTGATTCTTTGAAAGTAAAGCAACTGAATTTCATTTAATGGAAAGAAAAAATCAAATTGTAGGATTTTCATACATACTGACAAATTAGGATGATGTGGGAAAGGCCATTTTTTAGGCTATAGATCATTCTTTCCATTCAAAAGGACAACTCCCAGACGGACTTACTTCAAGCCCAGGCTTCTTTGCCCCCCATTTTCAGTGAATTCTTCCCACTTTTCACAAGCTTTGCCCAAATTAGCCGTTCAAGCTGCAGGGTTCTCGCTACCTTTCTAAGAAAGCACCAATCACATTTTCCTTTTGGAGAGAAGCACTCTGGGAAGGTAAGTGACTGGGCAAAGGTTACTAGTTAATGGCTGCTAGAAATGAAAATTGGGAAGATTGTTTGTCACCCAAGTGGTCCTTATACCATTAGAGCACTTTGGGCACAATGCTGCTCTCAGCTCCATTATATTTCATGCACATTTCCTGTCCTTCCACCATTGTCGCCATTATAATTATAGTCTCATATTCAGCTGCCTCAAAAATGCTAATGAATGTAAAACAGGATCACCAGGGTAGGGAAGTGAGCGAGGACAAGGGCAGATAGAGGGAAGTCAGTAATATCCCACTATATGAACCTGGAAATGTGTGTTTTTGGCTGCTTTCCTACAACAAAGGGGGACTGAATATGAAATGCTCATCCTCAGGTCTTGCCTCACTCTATATTTTAATAGGACAATTAAGCAGTGGTGAACTGGAGCATTTTCAGTGCCTGGTCAGAGTACAAAGCAAAAAAAAAATGGGCAGTTGAAAGGAAAATGAGAATGCATTGCACTAGATCTGTTAGAGCCAACTTTGGAATTAAGAGAATAATCCCACACACGAGGTGATCTGAGGGATACTTCAGAATCCCTCTCCAAATACACACACACACACACACACACACACACACACACGCAAACATACATACTTATTTATATAGGCATGTATGTATTCCACTGATGTTTGAAACTACAGCAACTGCAATCAATATATCTGCATTAAATATATCTCATACAAATTTAAAGTTCAATAGTCTTCTGAATGCTACTACAGGTACCTTAAGTCTCTCATATCTCTATTTTAATGAGTTAATTTGATGATTTTCCCCTTTACAGGAAGACTGACATCCTGAAACTTAAACCCAGCTGATTTCTCTGCTCCTTTCTAACTGCATCTTATTCATATCCATCTCTGTGCCTGGTAAAATGTCTCTAGTGATAATCAAATATTCCAGAAGCATTGACCATAAAAGTCGGCTGCAGCATGAGAAGCGAGATAAGGAGTCTGGAAAAGGAGGCAAGGAGATGACACAAGGATATTAGGAAAAGACACTAAAAAGAAAAAGAAACGGATGCATCAAAGACAGATGGAATTCATTTCAGTAATCACTTACTAAGCAGCCACTGAGTGAATATTTAACACAGAGCACTGTGCTGTCCTTGGATTAGACATCAACTTTAACTGAAGTGTGGCCCCTGCTCTTCTGGATATGGGATTCAGCTTACCAAGGTCTTAAGACAAAAATACAGCTTGTCCATTCTTTTCCAGAGCCAAGAGATAGAAAAAAATCCTTTGAAGTTTACAGAAAGTTCAACAACATTGATTATTCTTTTGGCAGAGAAACTGATAACTATTCAGGATTTAGGTGATGTGCAAGGCCTCTTCTAACACAGAAGTGCTATGAATCTATGACCTTACAGCTATAGTTCAGTGCAGAGGCACAGGAAGGACATTTCCAATAATAGAAAGAATATGATAAAAGGCATTGAGGGAGATATGGACAGGATGTGTGAGAAAGATGGACAGACAAAGTTTATTCAGGCTGAAGCTTCAAGTCTGAACCTTTTATGATTTTCTTAAGTGCCTTGCTCAACTAAGTAGTTAGAGAAAGAATCCACATTTTCTTAGTACCAGACTAAAGTGTTTCCCGCCATGCCACAACAGACACAGTTTCCATCCTAATTTCCTAGCTTCCTTCAAATTCCAGCTTAACTTGCCCTTCCTATAAGAAACTTTTCCCTATCTCCTTTACTGATAGTTCCTTCTTTCTGGGGATTATTTCCTATTAATCTTATATGTAGCTTTTGGGCACATAATTCTTTTCATATTGTCTCCTCTGTTAGAATTTGAACTCCTTGCTTTCCCCATCATTTGTCATAGCATCTGATACAAGATAGGCAATAATTACAAACATTTCATTTTTCCCTGGAATATTTTCTCTCATATAACATTCCAGGTCAAAGCTATCCATATTTATTTCTCTTAGTTATTTATCATGCATTTCTTATCCACAATGCTTTCTCCATTCCCCTTGCCTTCACCTCAAATACTACATTACTATATGTACTAGGAGAGCATGACTAGATCTTTCAATCCTGGTCATAGAATATTGGAGTTGGCTTCATCCCCTGAGGGTATATGGTGTAGTTCCAAATCATTGAAGAAGTCAAAAGACTAGGATAAAAATTATGGGAAATGCCTTCTCATTCTTGACCTGAAAGAAGAACTGTTGAAGAACAATAGAGTAAAAAGAGGAAAAATGTTAAGTAATGAGCTAAAGGGAAGACATTGTCCTTTCCTCCCCTCGGTTGTGACATCCCCAAATGGTGAAGGCTGTTTCAATAAAGAATTCAGCAAAGTAAGAATTTGGGCAATACTTATAATAGTTCTGGTAAAGAATTTGTGAAGATCCCTGGAAGAGCACACCTGGTCTGAGGCCATCTAGCTTAACCTCTCAACCAGTGAGGGGGAAAATCTTCTATAATAAGCCCAAGAGATAGTTATTCAGCCTATGCATGAATATATACCTAATGATTGTGATGTAGGTTAAACTATTCCAAATTTATGAATAAAAACTAGATGCAAATTGTGATAGATAGATCCCTTGACTTGGAGTTAAGGGCTCTAACATTTTTGTTTCTATGGATAAGCAAATTCACCATTGTGCGACTCAGTTATCTCAATTGTAAGTTGGAAACAATAATATTTACCTTATCTGTTTCAGAAACATGGCATGGCATAGTGGAAAAAGAGCTGGTTTTGAGACCAGAAAAGCCTAGCATCAACTCCTGCCTTTGACACATACTGACCATGTGACCCTCAGTAAGTCACTTAAACTTCTCAAGGCTCAGAACTGCCTCAAATTTCCTCCAGACTCTTTCCACCTACCTGGGGCTTATGTGATCTTTTTAGTAGCATCCTTGGATCTGTACTAATGTCTTTTCTCTCCATTCCCTTAAGAGTATTCTTGCCTCATGTATAGAAATGACTAGCTATAGTTTTATAGAACCATAAAGAAATGGAGCAGTATCCTAATATGTTTGGCTTGGCTCCAGATGTACAAAGCTGTCTCAATAAAACAGAAAGAAAAAATGATTGGGGATAAAGTCTAACACTCAACTGTCTGAGACTTAATGAAAATTAGAGTTCTTATTTTGGCTGTTCTGGCTGTCCCCTTCGCAGTCATACATTCTATACTACAACTAAGCGATCAGGGAGGATGGTGAGATTTTTCTTTCTATGTCTTCTTGCCTGGTCCCCAGTGATAGGAATTAGCTCCTTCCTTCCTTAGTAACCCACCATAACTGGAAATGATGATTCACCCTCCAGGGCAGGATGCTATTTTTTCTGATCTTCTGATAATATGTCACAATTAGATAAAACCCTTTGCCAATGTGGGAGTTTCCACTGTAAGCCAATTGAGCAAGCCTTCTTTCTTTTCTCACTGAGTTAATGTAGAACCCTGGCTAATCAGAGGCTCCCACCATCCTCTATCATTGCGATGAGGTTCTGCTTTCTAATATGCAGCAGTAATTCACTTGTAATTAAATGAGAACTGATATATTATTTCCTAATGAACTCAAGTGAAGTCATCTCCCACTTCTTCCTGGTGCTGTTAATTAGGCAATAAGGACTGTATCATGAGCAATAACAATCACTTTGCTTGGCTCAGTAGTGAGGGATTAGATGGCACACTGGGAGTGAGGCTCTGATAGCCCAAAGTATGAAGAGGCAGGTACGCATGTAGGTGGGAGGTCTTAATGGTACTTCTCCAATAAACTCACCATCTGCCCTCAAATTACTTGCATGGCAAGCGGTGGTGAGGAACAAATGAGAATGAAGAGGGGTGAGGTTCAGGGAAAAGACAGGTTTATATGAGTCAGTTACTGCAGAAATGAGCTAAATGCTGGTATTCTCTTAACCTGGTAAAGCCCTGCAGTTTTCAAATGTTCCCATATCCATTCTCAATAAATCATGTGAAGTTTCCTTATACAGTTGGTGGGGTAGGATCTATTCTTTCCATTTTACAGCTATAGGGTCTGAGGTACTCAAAATCCAAATCCAATAATTATTTATTAAGATTGTATTATGGGTCAGGCACTGTGTCAAGCACTATGGACACAATGAAAAAAAAAAGACAGTATCTTGCCATCAAAGAACTTATACTCTAATTAAAGGGAAAGATAATACATAAAAGAAGTCAGGAAACTGTGGGGGCACTTGACATAGTGGTATCTTGTTCTGTGGAGTTGAAATCAGACAGAATATCATATGCAGAGTGAAGTGAGCCTAAAATTCCAGTTTTTGTGCTCTACAAGGAAGACATTGGGAAAAGCAGATGATTTCCTAAAAAGGGATTTTAAATGATTAGCTCAAGCTCACACATCTTAGCCTCAGCCTCAGGAAAGTCATTGGAAGAAAACCCTACTTTTCAGTGATGCTAGATTTTTCAAATTAAAAGGAATGTTTTATAGAACTTTCCTTGGTATAATTAATGGGGCAATTGACTTGTAATGAGGAAGACCTGGGTTCAAATCCCATTTCAGCTACTCTCTAGCTGTATGACCCTGGGTAAATCATTTAAATTCTGTGCCTGTTTCCTCACCTGTAAAATGAGGGGACTGAACTCAATGATCCTATGTCTATGATTTTGTGGTTATGATGCAGGTTTTTCCATTACCTCTACTCCTTACTTACTGTGCGACCCCAGGCAAGCCATTCAATCTTTGTGATTTTTTTAATCTGTAAAGTGGTATGAAGGATAGTGGTTGGACAAGATGATTTCTGCAGTAACTTTTAGCTCTAAATTATAGGAACATGAGATCATAGTGAGCTAGAAGGGATCATAGATGTCATCAAGTTCTAACACCTCATTATGCAGATAACTAAACCAAGAAGCTAAGGTGAAGTTATTTGTCCAAGGTCACAATCTATGATATTACAGGCCTCCCCTCAGACCTCTGATATTTGGTGTGTGAAAATCCATCTGATCTCTTTTGATGTTTTTGTTCTTTTTACTTCTCCTGTGGTCCTAGGCAGGGGTCTAGGTGGGAATATTAAGTCATAAACAGCTTCTTTTAGTACTCCAACCTTACTTTTCTATGCCTAGTTCTAGGGCTCCTCTTCCCTATCTCACAGACATTCAATACTAAGGTTTCTCTCTTCTATTAAAGCTTGCTCTCTTGAAAAGATGCCGCATCTATTCACATTAAGTAGATGTGAATGATAAGTACCTATATTTCTCCATGAACATTTACCTTTTAACAGAAGAAAGATAATGTATGATCTATTGCATATTTTTAAGCATTAGGAAGCTAACATGGCAGGATTCTGCAGGTCTTCCTGGAAGTTCTGAAATCACAGGCGATAAATATTCTAGAATCATTTCTGGATCTTTGCTACATCTCAGCGCTCAATCTATGATGATAAGATCATGGATTTTTAGGTGGCAGGAACGTTAAAGGTCATTTAGTCAAGCTCTCTCATTTTAAATGTGACAAAACTGCATCCCAGAGATCTTTTGGGGCTTACCTAACATCCTATCATCTGACTTCAAAGCTTTAAATTGGAAGTGTCTCATCTGCTGGAAGCAGATGGCCACCCAATTTTCAATGGAGACATCCCCTTAATATTTCATTTGGTTGATTCTATGCCAAGTTACAACTAGAGTTTAGAGAGATTTAATGGGTACTATAAGGAGATGCACAGAAACTTACGGGTAATATAGGAGACAGATTGAGTGGTATAAGAGAAATGGTCATGTGGGTGCCAATCTTTTGTGCCTCAGCTAATTTCCTACATTCTTTTCTTGGCTAATCAAGAGCATTTCTCACTGTCCCCAGCATACCATACTGATTCCTACTTTGATCCCCTTTTTGTATTGTTCTCATAGCCTGATGACCCTGTTCTAAACACTTCACCCTTCAAAGCTAAACTCAAGTTTTACTTTTTTATGTTCTGCCTCCAATATGCCAGGATTCAATGGTATAACTAGTTGCATGAATTCCACATATCATTTCAATAAAGAGGCAGTAACATGTACATTTTATATATATGAAAACTTATTATATGAAGTCATTTTTGGATGCCACTTGAGTTGTCAGGGCTTACTCACTCCTTTGCCTTCTGAGGAGCTCCTAAAACCAATAAAATAATTTGACACTTTTTCAGCTTTGATTATTGACCAATCACTTGATAATCATTTGCTGAAGCCTTATTATATGCCAATCCTTGTGCTAGGTTCTGGGGAGGCAATGGCAAAAGGGAAGCACTTTTTTCCACTTAGGAGTTTTGGATTAGTGTTTCATAAAGGCTACTCTTAGTTTACTATTGTATTTTTGGTATCTTGAAGGCACATAATATGCTTTCTATTTATTCCTCACAAAATCAAAGTAGAGCCTGGGTGGGGGGGGGGGTAGCAGTTAGAGGTAGGCTCAGTATGGTTTAATGAAAAAGAACCCACCAAATTCACAATCAGAAGAACTAGGCTCAAGTCCTAGTTCTCTTAGAGTCTGTCTTTAAGTAACTATGTGATCTCACGCAAATTCCTCAACTACTTTAGGACTCATTTATTTTTATTTTTAAAATAGAGGTAATAATAATACTAGTCCTACCATGGTTATGGAGTTGTAATGTCAATAAAATGATAATATAAAAGGAAGGTCCTTTGAGAATCAGAAATACTATAATATGCTAGATATTATTATGTTTTACTTTCTAACTGTTCATAACCTCATTCTGAGAAGGAAAGGTAAGAAGAGAATTGAAGAGGTAGAATTAAATGTAATATTTAATGAGAAACAGCTTGGCATGGTGAAGAGAAAGGTGAACTTGAACCATAAAGAATTGACTTAAAGTTTAATTTCCACATGTTGACTTAAATTATTTTGGAGAAAATTCTGACACCATAAGATGAAGAGATGGTGCTGATATGCTTACTTAGAGAAAATCAGAGATGTGGTCCCCCACTATTATGAATTTCCATGAAGGGTTCATGAACCATTCCTTGAGGAAACCTGGGATCAGTGAAAGTTGATTTGTACAAGTAGAACACTACAGTGGAGAGATAAGCAGGAAAAAGAAAGGTAAATGTATAAAAGGAGAAGATGCAGGAAAAATACAATTAGTAATCATAACTGTAAATGTTGAAAGTGGAAAGTCACTGAAAAACACAAGCAGATAGCCAAATAGATTAAAAAGCAGAATCCAACAAGTTGTTTAAAAGAAACATACTGTACACAGTAACAGCAATATTGTGCGATGACTAACTTTGATAAACTTAGCTCTTTTTTGAAATATAAGGATCTAAGACAACTCCAAAAGACTTATGACAGAAAATTCTATCCACATCCAGAAAAAGAATTATGGAGTCTGAATGCCAATTTGTTCTCTCTTTTGTTGTTGTTTCTTATTTCTGATGGTTTCTCCCATTGGTTCTAATTCTTCTTTACAATATGACTAATGTGAAAATATTTTTAATATGAATGTATATGTATAGCCTATATCAGATTGCATGCTTTCTTGGGGAGGGGAGATTGTAGGGGGAGAAAATTTAAAACTCAAAATCTTGTGGAAATGAAGTGAAATATGTACTGAAATGCAAAATAAAAATAAATAAATAAAATGAAAACAAAAAAACAAACAAACAAATAAATAAATAATAAAATAAGAGTTACACATTTTTAATGAGAAGAGCATAGTCTAGTGACCTGAGCACAGGAATCAGGAGTCCTAAGCTGGATTCTCATTTTGGTCAATGCATGCTGCAGTGGAAAGGGTACCAGAGCTGGAGTTAGGAGATCTGTATTAGACTCCCAGCTCTAATTATCTTTGTGACCTTGGGTAAGTGACAATTTCTCTGAGCATCAGTATCCTCATTGGTTCCATGAACTTGTTTTTAAAAAAATTATAACTGTATTTTAATGCAATTTGTTCCTGTAACTCTTTGTGTTTTATGCTTTTGATAATGAACAAAAATTTTAAAAAAGACAAAGAAAAGAAACACACTTGAAATACAAAGATAAATACAGAGATAAAATAAGAGGCAAGAGCAATTTCTATTACATTTTAGCTAAAGTCAAAAAGCAAGAGTAACCACAATGATTTTAAATAAACTGGAGTAGATTTTGTAAACAAAAACATTAATTATATTATGATCAAAAGTATTGTGGATAGTGGGGGCAGCTAGGTGACACAGTGGATAGAGTGCTGGACTTGGAGTCAGGATGATTCATCTTCTTGAGTTTAAATCTGGTCTCAGATACTTCTTGTCTGTGTGACCCTGGGCAAGGCTCTTAAGCCTGTTTGCCTCAGTATCCTTATTTACAAAATGACCTGAGGAAAGAAACTGCAAACCACTCTAGTATTTTTGCCAAGAAAACCCTAAATGGGAATCATGAGAAGGTGTATATAAAAAAATGACTGAACTACAACAACTATAGATGATTAAGCAATATTAATACTGACACACACAAAATGGATTCACATGTGAATTTTATCAAATATCCAAAGAATAATTATTTCTAATATTATATAAACTATATGCAATAATAAGAAAGGCAACAATTACATAAATATTTTCTTCATACCAAGACAGGAAGAAACAAACCTGAGGAAAACAAACAAACAAAAAAGCTACAAGTCAACATCCCTAATAAAAATTATTTTAAAAATCTAAACAAAATATTAGCAAGTAGGCTAAAATAACATTGAAATATTGCACACCTTTACCAATTTTTTTATGAAGAGTGGAAAGGCTGGCTCAACATAAGGAATACTATAAATATAACACACTACTTTAATAATCTAATTAATAAAAATTCATGTGATTATATAGTTGTTTTTATATAATCCAACATTTACTTCTACTAAAAACCCCAGAAATCATGGAAATAAGTATAATTTTTTATTATGATAAATATTATTTATATAAATTCCAAAGCAGACATTATATGTAATGGTAAAAAGTTAAAAGGCCTTTCCAATAAAATCAAGTATAAACCAAAGGTATGCATTATCATCTCTACTAATTAACATACTGGTGGATTTGCTAGATCTAACACTAAGATAAGAAAAAAGAACTTGAGGAACTAAGCATAATCAAAGAGAGAATTAGATGATTATTTTTTCAGGTGACATGATACTACATTTAGAGAGTCGATTAAAATTAAATGAAATAATCCAAAACTTTATCAAAATTGAAGGATATAAATAAAATACACATAATTAATAAGGTTTCTTATATATACTGCAAAAGTCCCCCTCAAATAAAAACAAAATAGAAAAAAGAGCTAGAAAGTAAATTCCTTTTAAAATAAATACTGAAGCTATAGCATACTTGGGAGAGTATCTTCCATTACCTTGGGGACTATAAGCATCTAATTATAAAGTATTCTTTAGAAATAGAGACTACAATAAGGGTGGAAAATCTAATTTCTCATGGATAGATGAAGCCAACATGAAAAAAAAATCAGTGTTAAAAGCTAATTTATTTATTCAGTGTTGCACCAGTCAAAACACCCAAAATAATTTAGTGCAAATTTGGGGGAAAATAAATAAAATTCAGATGTAAGAATAAATGGTCCAGGATCTCAAGGATAATTGTGAAAGTAAAATAGGATAAAAAGTGGTCTAAAAATAACACATCTCAAGTTCTGCTATGTAGCAGAAATCATTAAAATGATTTGGTTCAAGTTTAAAAAAAAGAATTTCATCAGTGAAATAAATTCAGAAACACAGAAAATAAAACAAATACACAGATAAACATAAAGTTTAATAAACCCAATGACCCTGCTCCTGTGGGAAAGATTTACTATTTGCCAAAAAAAAAGCTGAGAAAACTGCAGACCAGCCTTCACACTATATACCAATATAAGGTCCAAATTGATACAAGACAGATATAAAGAGTCAAATCATAAACAAATTAGAGGAGCAAACAAGAAACTAATTTCTGCTCTTAAGGGTAGTGGAGGAGCTCATGACTAAAGTTATAGAGAGGATTTCATACATTAAAATGGATAATTTTCAGCATATAAAATTAAGATGTTTTTGCACAAGCAAATCTAATGTAGGAAAAAAAATAGAAGAGAAACAAGTAGTTGGGTGAATTTTGCAAAAAAAGAAACAGTATTTTCTGACAGAAGTTCATTTCTAACACATTTAGAACTGATTTCATTCTATATAATGAAAAATCATTTCCTACTAGGCAAACGGTTAAAGGCTATTACTGAATAGTTTTCAAAATTTAACTATCAACCATAATTTTAAAATATTCCAAATCACTAATAATTAAAGAAATGCATATTGAAGAAACTTTGAGTTTCTACCTCACATCTATCATACTAGCAAAGATAACAAAGGGGGGAATGACAAATGTTGAAGGAGATAGAGAAAAATAGACCTGAATTAGTTAATTGTTGGTGAAGCTACAACTTGGTCCCCATTATAGAAAGCAATTCACAACTATGCTCAGAAAGTTATCAAACAAAAGATACCCTTTCACACCATTGTAAAACCTCTGCTCTAATAGCCAAACAAAATCATAAAGCTTTGATTCAAGCAACATCTCTGGACTCTGCTGAATCTTATGCTAGGCAAGTCACTTAACCTCTTAGAGCCAGAGGCAAGTCTTTAAGATTATAAATTGCTTAGGAAGAAGCTGATCTGAAATGATAAAGGAAGATTTTCACTGGATAATCCTTTACTAGTGAAAGAACAGATCTGGTTAAAAAAATGAAAATTTAATCTGTGATGTCTTTGAGCATAATATGGCTTATTTCCTTATTTTTCCTTATCTTGTCTATTTTTATGCTTACTTTCTTATGATTGCCAACCTTTCAAAAACATCAGAAATAAAATAAATATTCTACTGTGCATTCATTTTATCTTCAAGGCAGTCTTAATTGTATACCTTGTCAACAACAGATTATTATTTTTTTTACCTTATGATCCAATATTTTACCTCCAAATTATGACTAAATTGTTTCCATTTATCTCTATAATGAATGTTAATTCACTTTTTTCTAACTTACATTCTGTTTGTCATATCCATTGTTCCAACTCATTTAGCTTACTGTATTTTTCTTCTCTTCTGTTTTATCATTTCAAAGTTTCTACCCATCTTTGATATTCTCAACAGGGATTATTGAAGTTATCAATTATAATCAAGGTCAGTTTTTCATCATGGAATTAAATTAATCTTTACATCATAATTTACTCTTGAGGGAAAATATCTTTTTATTTACTTTTGGGATATTTTAATCCAGCTCCTCCATCTCTCAACTCCAGGGATTTTCTCTGGCTGTTTCCCATGCCTGGACTGCTCTCATTCTTCATCTTGGCAACTTGATCTCTCTGCAGGATTACTTTAACTACCAACTAAAATCCCATTTCCTTAAGGAAACCTTTTCCAACTCCTATAAATTTTAGTGCTTTGCCTCTTTTACTTATTTCCTATTTATGATGTATACATTTTGTGTTTACATACTTGTTCACTTGTTTTCTTTCCCATTAGGTTGAGCTACTTGAGGCTTTTTGCCTCTTTTTGTAAACCCAGTTTTTAGCATAAAGCCTGGAACATTATTGGCCATAATTTGCTTTGCTTTCTTATATTTGGTGTAATACCTGTATGATTCAAAGGACAATCATAAATCTTATTGTATTACTGAATTTTTTAGCTATCTTTTCTCCTTTATCTTTTTTATGATACCTACGACATTTAAAAGATTTTTTAGTTTCTATCGTAAGCCATTTATTCTCCCTCTTTTCCTCAAATGTTCTAGTTTCACTTCCTATTTCTTATTTTCAATTTTGCTTCTCTTTTAGAAGATTTTCCTTTTGTTCTTGGTCCTTGTAATGAATTCATCTTCCTTCCTGAGAATCTACTTACCATGATTGTAGAGTTCTTCACTTCTAGTAATGTTTTATTCTAGTGTCCTCTTGACCTATTTCATTTTTTTATTATATTAGGCTTTCTTTAAATTTGCCCAAGCATTCTGTCATTTATCTAATGATGACTAAAAGGCCACCACTTCCTTTTTCTGAAATAAAAAATAAACCTAGCATTAAATGTAGTTTTAAATCATGCAAAGGGGTTTACAAATGTTATATCATTTGATTCCAACCATAGCTCTGTGTAGTATGGGTTAGCGTTGCTCCCTTTTACATTTGAAGAAGCTAAGGCTGAGAGGTTATGATTTACTCAACACCACACTTCCATTAAGGGTCTCAGATAGGAATAAGCACATGAAAGGGATAGTGATTTTGACTCAAAGCAATGGGTTATAGAAAGTTGGCCTTGGTATAAGGAAGCCTTGAATCTCAAAGATATTGGTTATGTGATCCTAGTCAAGTCCCTGACCTCTCAATATTCTACACCAGTGGTATCAACCTGAAATAGAAACAGGGACTACTAATCTGTTCATAAGGTTCTATGCAGGCTGCATATTGAATTACTTTCAAAGGCAATATTATCTCTGGTTTATTGTATTTTTTATTTTACTAAACATTTCCTAACTATATTTTTATCTGGGGGTCATATGTGGCCCTCAAGTTATGTGTTTTAACATACCTGAATCTGTGCAATTCTTTAAAACTTACACATTTCAGAGAAGGCTTCCAATTTCATTGGTAAAGGTAGTTCCCCTTATAACAAGTCCAGTCCTTATCACTATGGCTATCTGGAGACATTTCTGAATGATGAAAATTCTGGGTGGAATGTGGCATAGTAGATAGTAATAGATCTCTCGATATGTTAAATGGACTATGAGTGTTGGGAATTGAAGACTGGTGACAGCAGAGTAAAACATAGGGGCAAGATTATGGAATGGGGGGAGAAAGTACATAAAAGTGAAATTGCCCTTACTTTAAAATTTTGCTGAAAGCCAACTGGACTGTTGTGGTTTGTCCATTTCATCAGCCAAGTGAAGTTTCTGGACTTACCAGAAGTTGCAGCTCATCACGAATGATTTTCTGTTTTAAATGGGGGTGAAAAAATTTATCTTCCCCTTGAGTTTCTGTTCATAGAAGTTCATTAGTGACAGCTCACAGCTTAGAACCATTAACCCTTTGGTCAAAAGGAATAACTAATTTTCAATCCTCCAGATTTTATATAGACGTTGCTGATCCATTGTTCTTTTTTTTTCTTTTTATTTACAGTAAAGTTGGCATTTCCATCCTCCTTACTGACATCAGCATGGCCCACCCAGAGTACTGCTGGGAAATCCCAGCTGCTTCCTGGAGTTTCACCCTTTTACCATGCATTATGAATAATTGAATTAATTATTCAAGACAAGATTGATATTTTCACTATGGCAAATGCACTGGAACTTTTGCTAATAGCCAGGACATTGTTGTGAAAGCTTCAGATGCTGATCCAGCCAAAAGATAAGCCTGGAGAGCTTTCTATGACTTCTCTCTGCCAAGGCAATGTTAGCATTATAAATTCAAAATTGAGTTAAACTCATGTACTTACTGGGAGATATGGTGGGGGAGAATTATCTTAGGCAAACTTACAATAGGGCACCAGACCTTAGCTTAGGGGTGTGTGTGTGTGTTTGGGGTGAGCTTGAGAATGGGAGAGGCCAATATAAATGGGGATGCATTTGTATTTGTGAGTGTGGGAAGGGGAGAAAAGGCAAGATGAGGGGTGGATAAATGACAGAGGAGGGAAAGGTAGGACCAAGCTGCTTCTTTACTCTCTGGGGTGTTAAAGTGAGTTTTTTCTTTCACTCTTTAGAAGTTTGACTGATTTATCACAATCTCAAATTAGAGTCAATAAACAAGAAATTGAAAATTTCCTTTTCATTTAGTTGCAAACATAATGAATGTCTAACCACATGTGCATATATATGTATACATGTATATATATATATATATATATATATATATATATATATATATATATATATATACTTTATATGTAAGTAGTGTATCTATATGAAGCATACATAAATGAGTAAATGCAAAGCATATCTATCTGTAGAATCTATCTCTATGAAATATAAAGAAATGTGTAAATGTAAAATATATTTAAGTGTGTGGATAGCTATAGATACAGAAATAAAATCCAACTATTTTGGAGACTGGGAACTGAAAACTAAGGGAATCAAGAAAGAAGAGGAAAGAGTAATCCAAGCATAACTGAATATTTTGGGCAAAGATATGGAGGAAGAAAATAGATCATCCTATATGAGAATCAGAATGTAGTAGAGTTGGCCATTCAACCTGCTTTATGTAAAGTGGAATAATATGAAATGTCTGGAACGATAGGCAGGAGATAGACTATGAATATTGCTATTAAATAGATGGGGTTTTACTCTAATGAAGACAATGTTTTTACTACTATACTCTAATGGTTTGTTTCTATTCAAGATGATTTGTTGATCGGTTGATTGATTCAAAAGCATTCAATTTAACAGAGACAGCTGAATTATATGCCTTAGGAGGGTTGTCAGCAGTACTAAATAGAAACAGCCTTGGGTTTGATATCCTTGGACTTGACTACATGCTTTACAAAGCACTGTCCTGATTCTGAGGAAAGTTTTAACCTTTTGGAAAAATTCTCCTTTTATTCAGAAGTGACCAATGATTTAACCTTGGAAATCAGGTTGTATATTCATAATACAGATATTGAAATATTGGACAAGACTGCTGAATGTAAATAAATTAAAATATTGTGGCTTGGTGCCTGGAAAATAGAAAGTGATCTATCCATCATAAGGGTCTACAGACAGAGGGTTGTCCTTGGCCTTTTTGTAGTTGGCACTACAGATGGTATGTTTTGATGAGGAGTCAGGAAGGAACTAAGGTTCCAATATATCAACCCACCCATAACCTACTGCTATAGCATAAGTGCTTCATTCTCTTGGGTCTTGCACTCAATTATAAATTGCAAGTATCCTTGAGAGTCGAACTTCCTTAATCCTATAAGTTTACTTGGCATTTAATACATTTTGAAAGATTAGTTTGAGAAAGCATACAGAATGGGGGTTGAGAGAGAAAGAGGGAGATTTGTTATAAAATGTGGTCAAGTTCTCTACTCTGAGGATTACACAAAGAACCTAGAAAGATAGGCTTTTGGGGAGGAGGAATAGTGCAAGAAGATTTTTTTTCCCTCTTGACAAATTTGAGTTCCAATTCTGGTGGATGATAGCCAAGCTGATAATTTTTGCTCCACACTTTAATAAATTCAATTCGACAAAGTCAGAAAAGGCTTCATTGAAAGGTATGACATAAGGAAGGAAATGCAAACACCAAAAACCAAGAACGATTAATTCCAATACCATATAGACTATTTGGGAAAAGTGGTGAAGGAGTCCTACCAAGTGATACAAATATGATACAATATGGTACTGATACCTAAACTGGGAAGATCCAAAAGAGAGAAAGAAAATTATAGACCCATTTTCCTTATTAATATAGATAACAAAAATTTTAAATAAAATATTAACAAAAAGACACAGCAACTTTTCATGAAAATAAAACACTTTGATCAGGAATGCAAGGCTGGTTCAATACTAAGAAAACAATCAGCATAGTTGATCATGTCAACAACAAAACTAACAAAAACCACATGATTATCTCAATAGATGCAGAAAAAACTTTTGACAAAATATAACACCCTTTACTGTTGAAAACACTTGAAAGTATAGGAAAGTCGTGTCTACCTAAAACCATCAGCAAGCATTACATGTAATGGGATAAGTGAGATGCACTTCCAATAAGATTGGGGATGAAAAAGGATGTCTATTATCACCATTGTTATTCAATAGGGTACTAGAAATTTTAGCTTTAGCAATAAGAAGAAAAAATCAATTGAAGGAATTAGAATATGCAAAGAAGAAACTAAGTTATCACTCTTTGCAGATCATATGATGATGTACTTAGACAATCACAGAAAATCAAGTAAAAAACCACTTGAAATGATAAACAATTTTAGCCAGAATTGCAGGATACAAAATAAACCCACATAAATCATCTGCCTTTCTATATATTACTAACAAAACCCAACAGCAAGAGATAGAAAGTTACTATAGGCATTATCAAATATTTGGGAGTCTACCTGCCAAAACAATCCAAGGGACTATATGAACACAATTACAAAATACTTTTCATACAAATAAAGTCAGATCTAAATAATTGGAAAAAAGGCATCAGTTGGTGGGTAGGCCTAACTAATATACTAAAAATGACAATTCTACCTAAATTAATTTACTTATTCAGTGCCATACCAATCAAACTACCAAAAATTATTTTATAGAGCTAGAAAAAAATAACAAAAGCAGCTATCATCAAAACCACTTGGTGCTGGCTAAGAAACAGAGGTATAGAGCAGTGGAATAGGTTAGTTACACAAAACACAGTAGTCACTGATTATAGCAATCTACTGTTTGATAAATGCAAAGATCCCAGCTTCTGGGATAAGAACTCACTGTTTGACAAAAACTGCTGGGAAAACTGGAAAATAGTAGGCCTATTACTTCTAGGCCTGTATCCCAAAGAGATCATAAAAATGAGAAAAGATCCCACAGGTACAAAAATATTTATAATAGGTCTTTTTGTGGTGGCCAAGAACTGGAAATCGAGGGGATGTCCATCAATTGAGGAATGGGTGAACAAGTTGTGGTATAGGAATATAACGGAATACTATTGTCTTATAAGAAATGATGAGCAGGTGGATTTTGGGAAAACCTGAAAGGCTTATATGAACTGATGCTGAATGAAGTTAGTACAACCAGGAGAACATTGTACACAATAACAGCCACACTGTGTGAGGACTGATTTTGATAGACTTAGCCCTTCTCAGCAATGGAAGGACCTAAAATTTTTCCAAAGGACTCATGATGGAAAACGCCATCCACATCCACAGAAAGAATTGTGGAGTCAGAATGCAGAATGAAACAGACTCTTTTCTCTTTTGCTTTGTTTTCTTTCTCATGATTTCTCTTATTTGTTTTAATTCTTCAATGAAACATGACTAATGTGAAAATGTGTTTAATAAGAATGTATGTGTAGAGCACATATAGGATTGCATGCCATCTTGGGGAGGGAGTGGGGAGGGAGAACGAAAAAATTTAAAATTTATGAAAGTGAACATTGAATATCGAAAATAAATAAATTCAATATTTAAAAAAAAGACCAAAACCAAACAATGTTTACCCTTAAATATTTTACTTTTGATGGTGGGGTGGTGGAGAGGAAGAGAGAGAGAGAGAGAGATACACATACACACAGACAGACACACACACACAAACACATAGAGGAGGAGGAGGTGGAGAAGAAGGAGAGAGAGAGAGAGAGAGAGAGAAAGAGCTACAATAGTTACATGTAATATAAAGAGGTAAAAGCATTAAAATTTCTACATGGTATAAATAATAGGGCAGTGTTCTGCTACAGAAACTTTTTTTAAAAATCTTTTTTTGTCATTTTGTTTTATTGATGTGTTTTAGTTTTAAATTACATACTTTTACAAATTACTCTTACTGCCTCAGATAGTTGCTTGCTGTGTGATATTTTGTAAGTCACTTAACTTTTCAACCACTCTCTTCTTCAATTTCTTCAATTGTAAAACTATACTAGCATGGGGCGGAGCCAAGATGGCCACATGAAGGCAGCGTCTTACCGGAGCTCTCTCACAAGGTCTGTCAGATTCCTATAAAAAAGTGAATTTGAGCAGATCTGAGAGAGCCAGAAACTGCGTGGGGCAAATTTCTGAGCCGGGAGAGGCTGAAAGGCCAGAGGCATGAACCTGTAGGCTCGGAGAGTGCTCGGTGCGGAGCGGCTCCAGACCAAGGCTGAAGCGGCTGGCTGGGAAATCCACATGGGAGACAGGCTGGGAGAAAACTAGGAGCCCAAAACCGGCGGAGATCCCCAGGCCTCCCAACACAAGACGGTAGTGTGTGGAAGTGACGAGAGGCAGCGCAACGCCACCCATGAAACACCATCTCCAGAAGTTTGCAGCCCAGACGTATTAAACGCAGCTTCTTGAACTTCCGGGAGTTCTTAATGTCCAGGTAAACAGCTCTAATCCCTCCCCTCCCCACCCAGAGAATCCCTTGGGGGAAAAGAAAAAAGAAAGCTGGAACTGAGCAGAAAGTAGTGAGGCTTCAGTGGTCAAATAGCAGAAGTTCATCAGTCCCAGAGGAGCAGAGTCAGCAGGGGTCAATGCTAGGAGCCCAGACTTAACCTTGCTTCCCCAGGGGAAGTGCCAGACATCAGCTCAAACAACAAACAGCTGAGACCATTCCTGAAAAGCAAGTGCTGGAGAGCGCTCACAGGGAGTGAGATGCCAGGGAGCCAGACCCATCCCCCATACCTAAGGAACCTAAAGGTTATAATTCTAGACTCACAACCCCCAGAATAAGAAAGCTGGGACAGAAAGCCCTGAGGCCCACAGATAGAGTTCATTGTAAAGCCAGCAAAAGGCAAACCATTATGAAGAAGAACACAAAACACCGAGGACAATTGATTCTTTTTATGGAGACAGGCAGGATCAAAATACAAATATGGAAGACAGAAGTAATGATATTGTGGATACATCAGATACCTCAAAAGGTAATATGAACTGGTCTCCAGCCCAAAAAGCACTGCTGGAAGAGCTAAAGGAGGATTTTAAAAACCAAATTAGGGAGGTAAAAGAAAACATGGAAAAAATGGAAAAGTCCCTAAAGAATAAGATTGACGAAATGGCTACGGAGATTCAGAATCTAGAGAGAGAAAATGACACCCTGAGAGGCAAAATCAACCAATTGGAAAAGGAGACTCAAAAGCAAAATGTAAACACTAACTCATTAAAAATTAGACTTGAGCAAGTGGAAGCTAATGAATCTATGACGCACCAAGAAGTAATAAAACAAAACGTAAAGAATGAAAAAATAGAAAAAAATGTGAAATATCTGATTGGCAAAACAACTGAACTGGAAAATAGATCCAGGAGAGACAATTTGAGAGTTATTGGTCTACCAGAAATCCACGATGAAAAAAGAGCCTTGACAGCATCTTCGAAGAAATTATCAAAGACAACTGCCCAGAGGTTCTAGAACCAGAGGGCAAAATAGTCATTGAAAGAATTCACCGATCACCCCCTGAAAGAGATCGCAAACTGAAAACACCAAGAAATATTATAGCCAAATTTCAGAGCTATGAACTCAAGGAGAAAATACTGCAAGCAGCCAAAAAAAGCAATTCAAATATCGTGGAACTACAGTCAGGATCACGCAGGATCTCTCAGCTTCCACAATAACAGACAGGAGAAATTGGAATATGATATTCTGAAGGGCAAAGGAGCTGGGACTACAAACAAGGATCAACTACCCAGAAAAACTAAGCATAATTTTCCAGGCAAGGTGATGGACATTCAATGAAATAGGGGAATTCCAGACATTCCTGATGAAGAGGCCAGAACTCAATGGAAAATTTGATCTCCAAATACAAAACTCAAGAGAGACATAAAAAGGTAAACAGAGGGGAAAATGCAACAAAACTTATTAACCAATAATGGCTGGTTGTTTACATCTTTATGTGGGATTATATCACCTTATGTATGTTTCATATATATATGAAACATATATATATATGTTTCATATATATATATATATATATATATGTATATATACATATATATGTATATATACATATACATATATATATATGTCATTCTTGTGAATGGTACAGCTATTATGACAAATGAAAGGGATATACATAGGTTGTGAATGCCTGTATAAATTAACTGATGTAGAGATATAAAATATAAATAAGAGATATAAAGGGAAGGCTATGAGAGGAGCGGTAAGGAGGGAGTAGAAAAGGGTAAATTACACCAAATGAAGTGGCACAAAAACACATTATAGTAGAGGGAAAGAAGGGAGGGAGAAGAGCAGTATTTGAGCTTTACTGTCATCTGATCTAATTCAAGAAGGGAATAACATACTCTGATAAGTTTAGAAATCTAACTTTTCCTACGGGAAGTGGGAGGGTAAGGGGGGAAAAAGGGAGGGGGTTGGTCAGAAGGGAGAGGAGAAGTAGCAAGTGGGTTACGGTAAGATAAGGGAGGGGAAAAAAGAGGGAGGGTAAACTGAGGAAGGCAGCGGTCAAAAGCAAAACTTTTTGAGGAGGAGAAGGGGAAAGAGAGAAATAAAAGCATAAACAGGGGGAATTAGGATGGAGAAAAAGACACAGATAGAAATCATAACCCTAAACATGCAGGGGATGAACATTCTCACAAAACATTAGCAGATAGCAGATGGGATTAAAAATCATAATCCTACAATATGCTGTTTACAAGAAATGCATTTGAAACTGGGGGATACACATAGGGTAAAGGTAAAAGGCTGGAGTAAAATATATTGTGCCTCAGATAAAGTAAAAAAAGCAGGTGTAGCAATCCTAATCTCAGACAAAGCAAAAGTAAAGATAGATCTAATTAAAAGAGATAAGGAAGGACATTGTATCCTGCTAAAAAGCACCTTAAACAATGAAGCAATATCATTGCTTAACATATATGCACCAAGTGGTAAGGCATACAAATTCTTAGAGGAGAGGTTAAGGGGGTTACAGGAAGAAATAGACAGCAAAACTATAATATTGGGAGACCTCAACCTCCCCCTTTCTGAACTTGATAAATTTAACCTCAAAATAAATAAGAAAAAAGTTAAGGAGGTAAACAGAATTTTAGAAAAGGCACATATGATAGACCTCTGGAGAAAACTGAATGGGGATAAAAAGGAATATACTTTCTGGTCAAAAGTACATGGCACATACTCAAAAATTGACCATGTACTAGGGCATAAAAACCTCACAATCCAGTGCAGAAAAGCAGAAGTAGTCAATGCATTCTTTTCAGATCATGATGCAATAAGAATAATTTTTAATGAAGTACCATGGAAAAATAAGCTAAAAACTAATTGGAAACTAAATAATTTAATTCTAAAGAATGAGTGGGCCAAAGAACAAATCAGAGAAACAATTAATAACTTCATTCAAGAGAATGACAATAATGAAACAACATACCAAAACTTATGGGATGCAGCAAAAGCAGTTCTTAGGGGAAGCTTTATATCTCTAAATGCCTACATGAATAAAATAGGGAAAGAGGAGATCAATGATCTTGGCATACAGCTGAAAAAGCTAGAAAAAGAGCAAATTGAAAACCCCCAATTAAATACCAAATTAGAAATAATGAAAATCAAAGGAGAGATTAATAAAATTGAAACCAAGAAAACTATTGAATTAATAAATAAAACAAAGAGCTGGTCTTATGAAAAAACCAATAAAATTGATAAACCTTTGGCCAATTTGATTAAAAAAAAAAGAAAGAAGAAAATCAAACAGCCAATATCAAAAATGAAAAGGGTGAGGTCACCTCTAATGAAGAGGATATCAAAACAATACTTAGGAATTATTTTGCCCAACTGTATGCCCATAAATTTGATAACCTTAGAGTTATGGATGAATATCTACAAAAACATAAACTGCCCATGCTAACAGTAAAGGAAGTGAAATTTCTTAATAACCCCATTTCAGAAAAAGAAATCAACCATGCCATCAGTGAACTCCCTAGGAAAAAATCTCCAGGGCCAGATGGTTTCACATGTGAATTCTATCAAACATTTAAAGAACAACTAATTCCAATACTTTGTAGACTATTTGGGAAAATAGGTGAAGAAGAGGTCCTACCAAATTCTTTTTATGACACAAATATGGTACTAATACCCAAACCAGGTAGAGTTAAAACAGAGAAAGAAAATTATAGACCAATTTCTCTAATGAATATTGATGCAAATATTTTAAATAAAATATTAGCAAAAAGATTGCAGCAACTTATCACGAGAATAATACACTATAACCAGGTAGCATTTATTCTAGGAATGCAAGGCTGGTTCAATATTAGGAAAACGATTAGCATAATTGACCATATCAACAACAAAACTAGCAGAAATCATATGATCATCTCGATAGACGCAGAAAAAGCCTTTGACAAAGTACAACAACCATTCCTATTACAAACACTAGAAAGAATAAGAATAAGTGGAACCTTCCTCAAAACTATAAATAGCATCTACCTAAAACCATCGACAAGCATTATTTGTAATGAGGATAAACTAGATGCATTCCCAATAAGATCAGGGGTGAAACAAGGATGTCCATTATCACCCCTATTATTCAATTTGGTTCTAGAAACATTAGCTGTAGCAATAAGAGAAGAAAAAGATATTGAAGGAATTAGAATAGGAAAAGAAGAAACTAAAGTATCACTTTTTGCAGAGGATATCATGATTTACTTAGAGAATCCTAGAGAATCAAGTAAAAAACTACTTGAAATAATAAACAACTTTAGCAAAATTGCAGGATATAAAATAAACCCACATAAATCCTCAGCATTCCTATACATTACTGACAAAGCCCAACAGCAAGAGATAGAAAGAGAAATTCTATTCAAAGTTACTGTAGACACTATAAAATATTTGGGAGTCTATTTGCCAAGACAAACCCAGGGCCTATATGAACATAACTATGACACACTTTTCACGCGAATAAAATCAGATCTAAATAAATGGAAAAATATCAGTTGCTCATGGTTAGGCCGAGCTAATATAATAAAAATGACAATTTCATCTAAATTAATCTATCTATTCAGTGCCATACCAATCGAACTACCAAAAAATTATTTTACTGAGCTGGACAAAATAATAACAAAATTCATCTGGAAAAACAAGAGGTATAAAATATCTAGAGTATTAATGAAAAGAAATTCTAGGGAAGGTGGCCTAGCGATACCAAATATTGAACTGTACTACACAGCAGCAGTCATCAAAACTGCCTGATACTGGTTAAGAAACAGGGGTGTGGATTAGTGGAATAGGATAGGTACACAAGTAGGAGAAATCAACAAATTTAGCAATCTACTCTTTGATAAACCCAAAGAGGCCAGCTTCTGGGCTAATAATTCATTATTTCAGAAAAACTGTTGGGAAAATTGGAAAATGGTAGGGCAAAAACTGGGCATAGACCAATATCTTACACCATATACCAAAATAAAGTCAAAATGGGTTCATGATTTAGGAGTAAATGCTGGTACTATAAGTAATTTGGGAAAGCAAGGAATAGTTTACTTATCAGATTTATGGAAAAGTAAAGAATTCATGACCCAACAAGAGATAGAGAGCATTACAAAATGCAAAATGGATAATTTTGATTATGTCAAATTGAAATGTTTTTGTACAAAAGAAGCCAATGCAACAAGAATTAGGAGGGAAGCAGAAAATTGGGAAAAAATCTTTTCAACTAGTATCTCTGATAAAGGCCTCATTTCTAAAATATACAGGGAACTGAGCCAAATATATAGGAATACAAGCCATTCCCCAATTGAGAAATGGTCAAAGGATATGAACAGGCAGTTTTCAGAGGAAGAAATTAAAGCTATCTATAGGCATATGAAAAAATGCTCTGGATCACTACTGATTAGAGAAATGCAAATCAAAACAACTCTCAGATACCACATCTCTCCTGTCAGATTGGCTAAAATAACAAAACAGGAAAATTATAAGTGCTGGAAAGGATGTGGGGAAATTGGAACATTGTTGCATTGCTGGTGGAGTTGTGAGCTGATGTAGCCATTTTGGAGAGCATTTTGGAACTATGCCCAAAGGGCTATAGATATGTTCATACCCTTTGACCCAGCAATACCACTTCTAGGGTTGTATCCCAAAGAAATCACACAAGCGGGAAAAGGGCCCATATGTACAAAAATATTTATAGCAGCTCTTTTTGTGGTAGCCAAGAATTGGAAATCAAAGGGATGCCCATCAATTGGGGAATGGCTGAACAAGCTGTGGTATATGAAGGTGATGGAATACTATTGTGCCATAAGAAATGGGGATGATGCACACTTCATAACAACCTGGAAAAAGCTGCACGACATAATGCTGAGTGAGCGGAGCAGAGCCAGGAGAACATTGTGCACAGCCACAGATATATGGATTCCGTGAGGACCAACCCTGACATACTGCGCTCTTCTCAGCAACCTGAGGAGCAAGGACAACTCTAGGGTACTCACGATGGAGAATGCTATCTTCATCCAGAGAAAGAACTGTGAAGTTTGAATACAGATCGAGGCGCACTACATTCTCGCCTTTTTTGCTTCTCTTTTGTTTTTGTTTTTGGGTTGTTTTTTTTTGGTTCTGTTTCTTCTTTCTCGTGATTCAGTCCATTGGTCAAAATTCTTCTCCACAACTTGACTATTGCATAAATTAATTCAATGCGAAGTTATACATGACAGTTATATGAGATTCCATGCCGTCTTGGGGAGGGAGGGGGGAGGAGGGAGGGGAGAAAATGAGGAACTCAAAACTATGTAGAACCGTGTGTGGTAAACTAAAAATAAATAAATAAATTAAAAAAAAATAATAATAAAAATAAAAAAAATTATACTAGCATTATACTAGCATCTACTACAAAGAGTTGTAAAGATAAAATGAGATAGCACAGTACTACTGTACAAACCTCAAAGCTCTGGAAAAATGCCATTTTTTTAAATAGGATTTTTTTCCTTTAATTTTTTTTAATAAATTTCTTTATTGACAATGTTACCTAAATTAATCTATCTATTCAGTGCCATACCAATCGAACTACCAAAAAATTTTTTTACTGAGCTGGACAAAATAATAACAAAATTCATTTGGTAAAACAAGAGGTCTAGAGTATCTAGGATAAAAATGCCATTATTATATGCTATTATCATAATGCTATCACAACTATTATTATTTTGGTATATGAAGAGGATCAGGAAAGGCCTCATAGACAGTGGTATCTACACTCTGCTTTGAAGAAAGCTTAAACTTCTATAAGGACATAAGAAGGAAATTAATTCCAGACATGGGGAACCATCTGCACAAATGTAGGATATGAAATATTGTTTACAGGAGTAATTTGGTAGGTCATTTTGACTCAATCTTAGAATGCATGAAGTAAAAGGAGTGAGAAAAGACTGCATAGATAGGAGGAACTAGACTGTGAAAACCTTTAAATTCCAGGAAGACTATTCTAGCTTATCTTATAGGCAATAGATAGCTACTGCAGCTTCTTGAGTAAGGAAATGAAACTTTTAGATAATGTTTTTTCCATTCTACCAACCACCCCAGTCTCTACTACACTTTCAACTATATCATGTTTATTATCCCTCTGCTCCAACCCTTTCAACTGCTCAAGAACTTAATGCTGAAAAGGTGTTTACTGCTAAGTATGTGTGCCTAAGAATATCTAGGATTTTGAAGAGGAGATATAGTATCCATATATCAATCAGTGTCATTCCCCATTCATGCCTAAAGTATTAGTAATGATGATAATAATTATAATTATAATCCCTTCTATTTTAGAACTTTGTAGCTTTCACTCTTTTTTCATATCACTGGATTCTAACAGTTTATGAAATTGGTATTATTGTCCACATTTTACAGATAAGACAATGGAAGATTGGAGATATGATGTGATTTCCAGAAAGTCAGACAGCAAATAAGTGTCAGAGCCACATAAACCTGACTTCAGACTCTTGCTCCAATTCTTTATCTCTAGAGATTTTCTTTCCCTCCTGATATTGTCCTTGATATTCCTGTTCTATAGAAGTGACCTAACATTAGTAATATAGCACAAAACCTCAATATTTAAAATTATAGTACCTAGGTTCAAGTCTTAGATATATTACTTAATACATCTATGACTGATATATTCACTAAATCTCACTAGACCTATTTCCTCATTTACAAAATGATGACATAGAACTAGATGTTATCTAACTTAAAAAGTGTATACGTGATTTAAACATAAAGGGTGATACCATGTGCGAATTAGGGGAGTATAGAATAGTTTACCTTCCAGATCTACGAATAAGGGAAGAAATTATGACCATTCAAGAGATAGTGAGCATCATGTTATATAAAATGGATAATTTTGATTGTATTAAATTTAAAATGTTTGCATAAACAGAACTGATGTGACCAAGATTAGAAGGAAAGAGGAAAGCTAAGGAAAAAAAATTAACAAATATCTGAAGGCCTTGTTTCTCAAATATATAGACAATTGAGTCAAATTTAAAAGAATACAAGTTGTTCCCCAATTGATAAATGATCAAATGATATGACCAGGCCATTCTCAAAGAAATCTATAGTCACGTGAAAAATTGCTCTATGTCACTGTTGATAAAGAAATGAAAATTAAAAGACCTCTGAGGTATCACCTTGAACCAACAAGATTGGTGAATTTGACAAAAAAGGAAAATGGTAAATGTTGGAGAGGATATGGGAAAATCAGGACACTGAGTCACATGAGAGCAATTTGGAACTATGCCCAAAGAAATATAAAACTGCACATACCCTTTGATCCTGCAATAATGCAATTAGGTCTGTATCACAAAGACAGAAAAAAAAAAGAGCTCAAAAAGTATTTAGAAAAGCAAGTGAGAGAAGTAGAGGAAAAATTGAGACGAGAAATGAGAGTGATGCAAGAAAACCATGAAAAACAAGTCAATGACTTGCTAAAGGAGACCCAAAAGATACTGAAGAAAATAACACCTTAAAGAATAGACTAACACAAAGGGCAAAAAAGCTCCAAAAAGCCAATGAGGAGAAGAATGCCTTGAAAGGCAGAATTAGCCAAATGGAAAAGGAGGTCCAAAAGACCACTGAAGAAAATATCACATTAAAAATTAGATTGGAGCAAGTGGAAGCTAGTGACTTTATGAGAAATCAAGGTATTATAAAACAGAACAAAGGAATGAAAAAAATGGAAGACAGTGTGAAATATCTCATTGAAAAAACCACTGACCTGGAAAATAGATCAAGGAGAGATAATTTAAAAATTATCGGACTACCTGAGAGCCATGATCAAAAAAAAGAGCCTAGACATCATCTTTCAAGAAATTATCAAGGAAAACTGCCATGATATTCTAGAACCAGAGGGAAAAATACAAATTGAAATAATCCACCAAAGATCCCAAAAAGAACATTACTAGGAATATTGCAGCCAAATTCCAGAGTTCCCAGGTCAAGGAGAAAATACTGCAAGCAGCCAGAAAGAAACAACTTGAGTATTGTGGAAACATAATCAGGATAACACGAGATCCAGCAGCTTCAATATTAAGGGATTGAAGTGTTTGGATTATGATATTCCAGAGGTCAAAGGAGCTAGGATTAAAACCAAGAATCACCTACTAAGCAAAACTGAGTATCATGCTCCAAGGCAAAATATGGATTTTCAATAAAATAGAGGACTTTCAAGCTTTCTCAATGAAAAGACCAGAGCTGAATAGAAAATTTAACTTCTAAATACAAGAATAAAGAGAAGCATGAAAAGATAAAGAAGAAAGATAAATCCTAAGGGACTTACTAAAGTTGAAGCGTTTTGTTTACATTCCTACATGGAAAGATGATGTGTGTAATTCATGAGACCTTTCTCAGTATTAGGGTAGTTGAAGGGAATATACATATACATATACATATATATAGACAGAGGGCATAGGGTGAGTTGAATATGAATGTCAAACTTCTTCACTACAATCATGAATGGTCTGGTTATACATATTTTAAATCCCTGATTATTGCCTCTAATATCCTGCCAACTTCTTCAAGTATTTTCCTAATAGTTTGAGTACTCTGTAACCAGCCATAATCAGTAATGATATGCTAAGGTTTTTACTTGGTCAGTGTAATGGCAAGCAAAGCATGACTTTTTGTTTTGCTCGTTTTTTTTCTTTTGGAGTTCTAGTTCTTCTCAGCACTAAAGTAATCAAGTGCCTTTGATTGAGATTTGCCTTTCTTTGAGTCAAGAGTGTTTGATTAATCAAGAGTCTTTGATGACCTGCTTAAGTCACAAGAAAGCCTAAATCACATTAGTTTGAGTCACATGGTTGTAAGAACCTCTGTGGGCTGAGCCTGAAGAAGTTATATATATATATATATATATATATATATATATATATATATATATATATGTATATATATTCTGAGGTTAGCTTTTTGCTTTGGGGGCTCACTCATTTGAATAGTGTTCCTGTGACTTGGCCAGATGAGACTCTGAGTAGCTTTTAAGGAGCCCCTCCACCTTTGAAAACCCAGATGTTGGTGCTTCACTGTCTGGTAATTTTGTATGTATTGCTATGGACAGACAGTTAGATGTCTTGTCTGCTAAGTGTAATTTGCTCTATTTATATAATTTTTGCATGTAATTTCTGTTTATGTTTTCTTTGAAGTTCTGGTTGCTGAGTTTTTCCCCTGAACTAACTGAATGATATATGTATGTTTAATTAAAGTGAGATGGTAAACCCTTTTAAAGTAGCTTTCCTTAGAAAAGCAGATGAAAGAACTTGTGTTAGCAGCCTTCCTGTGTGCTGGTGTTATGGGCCTTACACCTCCACAGTACCTGCAAGTAAGATTATTGTTATAGTCAGGGTACACCAGAGTCAAAGTATTCACATGTGTATTGACCATACAACTTCCTTAAGATATATAAAGCTCAGGATGATGAAGATTCTACCTTTGTAACTTCAGGGTCCTTTGATTTCAAACTGAGTTTGAGACTAAATATGGTTCCTTTAAGACTTTCAATCATGTTCCCTGTATCTCCATATTAGTGCCCATTCACTACTAAAATAATTCCCTGGAATGTGTTCTTCAGAACTTGAATGGTTTCTCCAGACAAGGACATTTTTTCTCCCCTCTGTAGATTCTTAGGTTTGGGGGGTATCTAGATACTCAAAGCAGAGAGTTCTATCAATATCTTAAACTACTCTTGATTTCACAGATGTCTCTTCCTAGTATCCAACCTAACAATGTCTTCAAATAATCCCTCTAACAGTGTTTTAAGTTTATGTAATGTTTTTTTTGAGATTTGTAAGAGGCACAGTTTTTGTTTCTAGTTATTCTCCCCAGCTATCATTTTACTAGTATAGCAGTATACTGGTCCCAATATCATCTAGAAATTAGGAACGTTTCGAGTTGTTAAGTATATACCTCATTGTATTTCAAGATATCTATGGCATCATATAAGGCACTTTCAATGTCATTATACTTCATATCATAACGTCCTTCTTTAATTAATAGTCCTATGCCTGATTATAGGTACATTTCTCTGCACCAGTTGTCTAAGAGATTCAATATGCATTATTTTTTGTTTTTTTTTTAATCCATTATCATGATAGAAATAAATAAAAAAAAAACTAATGGCATGTTGTCTTATGAGAGTACAGAAGTTATTTTAAATCATTTGCTCTGGTCTATAAACATGCACATTTTTCAGAAATCCTATTATTTATTCACAGTCAAAAAAATAAAAAAAAACTTTTGAATGCATTTCATAACAGTATTATATCTACAGTAGAAATCATAGTGCTATAACGTAGTACCCTTTAATTCATGGGACCCTAGAAATCTAGGTTAGCTGCTAGTCAGTGGTGGGGAGCCAGTGACCTTGAGGCCACATATGGCCCTTTAGGTCCTTGGGTGTTGCCTTTTGATTGAGTCAAGTTTACAGAACAAATCCTTTCATTAAGGGGATTTGTTCTGTGAAGTTTGGATTCAGTCAAAGGGCCACCCTTGAGGAACTAGAGGACCCCATGTAGCTTTGAGGACCTAGAGGGCCCCATGTGACCTTTAGGACCTAGAGGGCCACATATGGCCTAAAGGCTGCAGGTTCCCCACCCCTGTGCTAGATAGTTTTGGGATCAGAATATTTTCTGAATCATGAATCAGGATCATGAAAAAGAAATACTTGTTGGCCCTATGTAGAGAAGTACAGAAAAAAATATGACAAGAGCCTCTGACAAAGATGAGTTATCTGTGTCATTGGTTATATTACTACAATTTTCTCAGCTTCTCCACATCCCTCCCCTAGTCATGAGCACCTGAGATTCAATAGCTAGGGGACACAATCGATGTGATTTTTGTAAGGGAAAAGGACAATCAGTATAAATATTGTTGAAATAGTATTTGTGAATCACTTAACACAGTGCTTGGTACATATTAATTGCTTGATAAATATTTATTCCATATATCCCTCTATCCATCCTTCTATTGCTCTTTCCCTCTATTCCTCTGTCTATTCCTCTATCCATCCATCCATCCATACATCCATCCATCCACCTGTCATACCTGGAGGGGAACAGACATAGCAGAAAGCAGCATAACAATAAAATAGAAGTTTTTTGATGGCTCTTCAGTAGCAGAGACATGAGTTTCTCCATGCATAGTGTTCCCTATATAGTGGGATAAATGCTATGTTTTAATATAATTAGTCTATTATTCCATCAAATGCCTTTGCTATGAACTTAGTATGTCTTTAAACTGAAAAGTAAAAAAAAAGTAAATATGTCATAGGTACAGTTGGTAAACTGTACTTTAGAGAGCATTCTTATACCTCAAATCTAAAATCTGAGGCAATTTTCTAGAGATACCAATTTAGGGAGATGTAGGATGGGGCTGAAAATAAAACCAAAGTTTGAACATGGGAGACTGGAGCAACATTGGTATTACCAATGAAACTGTTAGAGTAACAAGGAGGAACATATACAGAGGAAATAATTGTAAGATTAATTCTACATTTATTGAGTTTGAGGAAATGGTAGGACATTTAAGAAAAAATGTGTAGTAGGTAGTTGTAATTGTAGATATGGAGATCAAAAGGGACACAAGGTCTCAAGATATAAATTTGAAAATAATTGCAAATGAAGAGTGGATTTTAGGAAGTGGGGATAATGACTGGATCATGGAAGATATTTTGATGGAGTTGACATGTGAATGAGGGTTTTAGGAGCTGATAGGACATCCAGGAATAGATACCAATTGTCTTAAAGCAATTTCAATGAGTATTCAGATCACAAGGTACAATATAAGGAAACAGAGAACAACAAAACAGAAAGAGAGTCAGCAGGGAGAAATTAAAATAAGTTAGCTATATGAAAGGGAACTGAACACTCACAAAAAGGTGAGGGTAATTAGGGACAAGGGAAATAGTTGTGTTAGGGCATGAGAGGAACTGTTTGCTTAAAACCAGTAAATCAGGGTGAGATGTTACATGGTTCTTATCTGAGTCAAGCAGGACCTGAAATGGAGGGAAGGTGACTAACAACTTAGAACTGCTGAACAGATCAAAGATTGAGGCCTGGTGGTAATTGATATTGGGTGAGAGAAATTGTGTATTGGTGATTAATTGATATTCATTATCCTCACCAGTGGAAAAGGGATAATTCAGCATTAGCAAAGGCCTTACTTTGCTAAAGGGATTGAAACTTCCCCAGGCCTCTACATTTCATAGGGTAGAAATGTAATTATGGTCCGTATAGTAATACAGCATGTTTGCTGAAATTCTCATTTCTCTCCAACCCTCTCACTTAATTGTCTATGTATTTTGACACAGACTATGTAAATATGACACTTAAATACTCCATAAACTTAGTGAAAAAGTATCTGGTAAGCTATTTATCATTAGGGAAATAAGCAAATAGGACAGAATTAATCTTTCACTTTTCATGCAGATGAAGTGAAACTTGAAATTAGTCAAATTAGTTCTTGTTATGGTATTGTGTAGACCAAGCAACATAAAAATCATGTTGATGGGCTAAGGACATGGCGATTCTAGTTTAATGTTTTGTTGCCAACTGCAGACCAAAGGAGGTACCTTAAATGACTACTTGCCTTCCATGAGATTAGCCTAACCGGTTAGATGTATCCCAAATTTTCAGTATTATTTACAACTCTGTTATACACCAATGACAATCCATTATTCATTTATTAATAATTCCTGTTTTTACCACCTCTTAGAATGTTAAGCTCTTTAATTTTGTTACATGTTCTTTGAGCTGTGACTATTCAACTGTCAGAAACATCTTTTTATAAACATCTTTTGATCTGTTCTTAAAAGTACGTCCTCACCGTGTCCCAATCTGGTCCTCATGTTCACTTTATCCACATTGTAATTTCAGTCATTTTGTTCATGATCCTTCCAAATCTTTTCTTTTTAATACTAAAGAGTTATTTAATTTTTGGTTTGTCATCATTAAGCATGTCTAAGTACGAGTTTTTTGCTTCCTTATTCTTTTGATACTCCACTCACTCTTCTAGACCTTCTCCAGTTCCATTATCTCATTCTCCTGCATGCAGCCACCACCACAAAGTAAGGTAGTTGTGGAGACATCAATGCCAGTAGATAGATAGATAAATGGATGGATAGATAGGTTATATATAGGCTTAAGTATAAACACACCCATATGTGTGTGTATATATATATATATATATATATATATATATATATATATATGTATGTGTGTGTGTGTGTGTGTGTGTATATGTGTGTGTCTGTGTGTGTGTGTGTCTGTGTGTGTGTGTACATATACATATTTAATAAGATAAAGAAAGAGGAAGTTTTGAACTGATTGAAAGCGGTCCTATTCTTAAAGGTATGTTCAATGAATTTTATTCTCTCCAGAGCTGAAGGCCATTTGAACAGTCCATTTTAACCTGAAAGTAAAGATTGTACTTGATTGCCATGCCCTGACTAAAGTAACAGGAAGAAGAGACCCAACATGGTTCTGCCCACCCTCCTCCAATCCTACCAGCCACAGTCTGACATCTTCTCAGATCCGATTAAGCAGGAACGCACACAGGAAGGAAAAATGTCATTGGAGTTGCTATGTTTAGTAGCTTTTGTTCCTCCACATTATTATTCAAAAAAGAAGAATTTTTTTTTATTCCTAAATGGGGAATTAATAACAAAATAATACATTACATTCCTCCTGTCAGGAAGATGAGCAAAGGGGCCGGCTGAACACCTTCACAGTTCGTCTGAAAACCTTGTTATTTCACTGATTTTTTTTGCACCAATTCTCCTAAGAAATGTTCTCAGCAATTAATTCATGCTTTCTAAATTTAAAGCATACTAATTAGGCATCCGTCAGGGGGAGAAGGAAAAAAAATCCTTCTAAGAAACTAGTGCTTTTAAATATAGTTCACATAATTTAACTCTAAGAAATTAAAAGGAAATCTTTTTTGTAAAAGATCTATCTGTGTGTGTGTGTGTATGTAATTATGCCTAGTCACATATGTGCAGTTGAATTCTGTAATGACAAATGATAGAATACTAGAACTTCTGACTTTGAAGGACCTAAGGGGTCGTTTAGTCCAATGCAACTAATAGAAAACTCTTCACTGGTTCTTTATTTAAAGACATTCAGGGAAGGGACACCAATTGCCTACAAGATAGCCCATTCTGCTTTGTAATAACTCTCATTATCAGGAATTTTGTTCCCCTCATATTGATCAGAAATTTAACTTTCAACATTTTTTCCTCACTTCTAGTTCTACCCTCTGGCAGTCAAGGAACATAAGTTTAATTCAGCATCCCATTGATGTAATAAGAAGACTGTGGGACCTTCAATCAAATTGTCTGAGTTCAAATCCAGACTCAGTTTCATCATCTATAAAATGGAAATAATAATGGCTTCCTCTTCAAAAGGTTGTTTTAAGGTATTTATAAATTGCAAAATTGAAGTGCTATATAAAGGCCAGGCATTAGTAGCAGTTATTGCTCTTTTCTACATAACAATCCTTGAAATACTTGAAGAAAGTTATCATGCTCCCTTTCCCCTAACAAAATCTTATTTCCTCAGGTATAAGACAGCCCATTTCCTTGAATTGTTCTTCCTTTCAAATCCCCTCACCATTTTGATCATTGTTCAGTTGATGCATTCCAGCTTTCTAATATCCTATTTAAAATGAGATCATTTACTTAAAAATTTAACACTTCATATACTAATTAATTAATTAAAATTTAACACTTCATATATTAGTGTTCAGTCATTTCAGTCATGTCCAACTCTCTGCAAACTCATTTTGACTAACTATATAGGTAAGACCCAAGTGACATCCATTCTCAATATGGTGATATGAGGGATAGATCTTAAGGAATTTGATCTGGTAGATAGAGAGTCTAGACAACTATGGACAAAGGTTCACAATATTGTACAGGAGGCATCCACAACCGCATTCCAAAGCAAAAGAAGAGCAAGAAAACAAATTCACTGTATATCAAGGATAGAAAAATATCTGATGATTGTAAGGGACTCATGGTCAAAACATTTAGTTCTTATATATGAAAATATTATTAGTATTTTTAAAATTGCATCATTACTAGGGCAGTTTGAAAGAAAGTTTGGGGCTGAGCTGTATATGATGAGGTGATTCCAAAAAACAAAATTGAGTAGGAAAAGGCAAAAAAGAGAATAAAAATGGAGCATGAAATGAAGAACTGACACAAAGTAGGTGAGGTTGGAGGGATGGTAGTGTTGGAAACTTACTTTCATTGGATCTGCTTTGAAGAGGAAGCAACTTGGAAGGGTTTAGACATCTTCTTGACTTGTTGACGGGTGAGAGGATTTGAGGATGGGGAGGGGAGGGACTTGTAGAAAGGTGTATAGATTAAGATTTAGGAGGGTGAGAGAGAGGATAAAGGAAGGACTCTTAAAAGGGTGGGTTGAATAAGGAATAGGAGGGTAAGGGGAAAATATAAGGCAACAGAGATAGGGTAAAAAGAGGGCTGAAAAGGAGAATAGTGAGTAAAAAACAGGTTGAAGAAAAGTTCACAAATTGTAATTACAGTTTTGAATATGAAGGGAATGAACTAATTCATAAAATGGAAAGAGATGGAAGAATGGATCAAAAATCAGAATCCAACAATATCTTGTTTAGAAGAAATACGTTTAAGAAAAAAAAGATATACACAGAGTTAAAGTAGAGGGTTGGAATAGAAGTTATTATGCTTCAGCTGATGCCAAAAAAAGGCAGAGGTAGCAATTATGATCACTGACAAAGTTATGTCCAAAATGGATTTAACTAAAAGAGATAACAGTAAAGCAACACCAATAAGAAACCTATATGCACCAAATACTGTAGAATCTAAATTTGTAAAAGAAAAGTTAAATGAATTACATGTGGAGGTAGATAGTAGCACTATAATAGTGGAGGACTTTAATAATTCTCTAGATATATCTGACCAAAATATAAATAGGAAAGAAGTCAAGGAAGTGAATAGAATCTTAGAAAAGTTAGAAATGATAGATATCTGGGGAAAACTGAATGGAAATAGAAAGGAATACATCTTTTTATCATTTGTTCATAGTACCTTTACAAAACTTGATCATATATCAAGATACAGAATTTTAGAGTTAAAAGCAGAAAAATTTTTAAAAAAGTATCTTTTTCTGATCAAAATGCAATAAAATTATATCTAATAAGGGAACACAGAAACATAGATTAAAAACTAATTGGCCATTAAACAAACTAATTTTGAAGAATGATATGTTGTCTTATTATTGTCACTGTCTTTAATGAAATTATTGACTGTTTTTATGGAACAACATATGAAAACCTATGGGACAAAGAAAAAAAAAGTGATCTGTGGAATATTTATATCTCTAAATATTGGCATCAATAAAATAGAGAAAGAGCTGACCAATAAATTGGGTATTTAATTAATAAAAACTAGAAAAAGCACAAACTAAATTCCCCAACTACATGCTAAATTAGAAATCCTAAAAAATTAAAGGTGAGATTGTTAAATTGAGTGTAAAATTGAATAAATAAAATTATGAGTTAGTTTTACAAAAAAAAAAATAAAAAGATAAACCATTGGTTAATTTCATTTAAAATAGGAGAGAAGGAAACCAAATCACTACAATTAAAAATAAAAAATGTTGAGTATACTACTAACAAAGATGAAATGAAATCAATTACAAGGAGGTCTTTTATTTTTTTTTAAATTTATTTATTTATTTTTAGTTTACCACACATGGTTCTACATAATTTTGAGTTCCAGATTTTCTCCCCTCGCTCCCCCCTCCCACCCCAAGACGGCCTGGAATCTCATATAACGACCATGTATAACTTCGCATTGAATTAATTTATACACTCGTCAAGTTGTGGAGAAGAATTATGACCAATGGAATGAATCATGAGAAAGAAGAGACATAACCAAAAAAACCAAACCAAAAAAAAAAACCAAAAACAAAAACAAAAACAAAAGAGAAGCAAAAAAGGCAAGCATGTAGGGCGCCTCAATCTGTATTCAAACTTCACAGCTCTTTCTCTGGATGAAGATAGCATTCTCCATCGTGAGTTCCCTGGAGTTGTCCTTGCACCTTACGTTGCTGAGAAGAGTGAAGTATGTCAGGGTTGGTCCTCACATAATCCATATATCTGTGGTTGTGTACAATGTTCTCCTGGCTCTGCTCCGCTCACTCAGCATTATGTCGTGTAGGTTTTTCCAGGTTGTTACGAAGTCCGTATCATCGCCATTTCTTATGGCACAATAGTATTCCATTACCTTCATATACCCCAGCTTGTTCAGCCATTCCCCAATTGATGGGCATCCCTTTGATTTCCAATTCTTGGCTACCACAAAAAGAGCTGCTATAAATATCCTTGTACATATGGGTCCTTTTCCCACTTGTGTGATTTCTTTGGGATACAACCCTAGAATTGGTAATGCTGGGTCAAAGGGTATGAACATTTTTATAGCCCTTTGGGCATAGTTCCAAATTGCTCTCCAAAATGGCTGCATCAGCTCACAACTCCACCAGCAATGCAACAATGTTCCAATTTCCCCACATCCTTTCCAGCATTTATCATTTTCCTGTTTTGTAATTTTAGCCAATCTGACAGGAGAGATGTGGTATCTAAGAGTTGTTTTGATTTGCATTTCTCTAATCAGTAGTGATCCAGAACATTTTTTCATATGCCTATAGATAGCTTTAATTTCTTCCTCTGAAAACTGCCTGTTCATATCCTTTGACCATTTCTCAATTGGGGAATGGCTTGTGTTCCTATATATTTAGCTCAGTTCCCTGTATATTTTAGAAATGAGGCCTTTATCAGAGATACTAGTTGCAAAGATTTTCTCCCAATTTTCTGCTTCCCTCCTAATTTTTATTGCATTGGTTTTTTTTGTACAAAAACATTTCAATTTGACGTAATCAAAATTATCCATTTTGCATTCTGTAATGCTCTCTATCTCTTGTTGGGTCATGAATTCTTTACTTTTCCATAAATCTGATAAGTAAACTATTCCTTGCTTTCCCAAATTACTTAGAGTATCAGTTTTTGCTCCTAAATCATGAACCCATTTTGACTATATTTTGGTATATGGTGCAAGATATTGGTCTACGCCCAGTTTTTGCCCTACCATTTTCCAATTTTCCCAACAGTTTTTGTGAAATAGTGAATTATTAGCCCAGAAACTGGCCTCTTTGGGTTTATCAAAGAGTAGATTGCTAAACTTGTTGCTTTCTCCTACTTGTGTACCTATCCTATTCCACTGATCCACACCCCTGTTTCTTAACCAGTACCAGGCAGTTTTGATGACTGCTGCTCTGTAGTACAGTTGAATATCTGGTATCGCTAGGCCACCTTCTCTAGAATTTCTTTTCATTAATACTCTAGATATTCTAGAACTTTTGTTTTTCCAGATGAATTTTTTTATTATTTTGTCCAGCTCAGTAAAATAATTTTTTGTTAGTTCGATTGGTATGGCACTGAATAGATAGATTAATTTAGGTAAAATTGTCATTTTTATTATATTAGCTCGGCCTAACCATGAGCAACTGATATTTTTCCATTTATTTAGATCTGATTTTATTCGCGTGAAAAGTGTGTCATAGTTATGTTCATATAGGCCCTGGGTTTCTCTTGGCAAATAGACTCCCAAATATTTCATAGTGTCTACAGTAACTTTGAATAGAATTTCTCTTTCTATCTCTTGCTGTTGGGCTTTGTCAGTAATGTATAGGAATGCTGAGGATTTATGTGGGTTTATTTTATATCCTGCAACTTTGCTAAAGTTGTTTATTATTTCAAGTAGTTTTTTACTTGATTCTCTAGGATTCTCTAAATAAATCATCATATCATCTGCAAAAAGTGATAATTTAGTTTCTTCTTTTCCTATTCTAATTCCTTCAATTTCTTTTTCTTCTCTTATTGCTACAGCTAATGTTTCTAGAACCAAATTGAATAATAGGGGTGATAATGGACATCCTTGTTTCAACCCTGATCTTATTGGGAATGCATCTAGTTTATCCTCATTACAAATAATGCTTGTCGATGGTTTAGGTAGATGCTATTTATAATTTTAAGGAAGGATCCACTTATTCCTATGCTTTCTAGTGTTTGTAATAGGAATGGTTGTTGTACTTTGTCAAAGGCTTTTTCTGCGTCTATTGAGATGATCATATGGTTTCTGCTAGTTTTGTTGTTGATATGGTCAATTATGCTAATCGTTTTCCTAATATTGAACCAACCTTGCATTCCTGGAATAAATGCTACCTGGTCATAGTGTATTATTCTCATGATAAGTTGCTGCAATCTTTTTGCTAATATTTTATTTAAAATTTTTGCATCAATATTCATTAGAGAAATTGGTCTATAATTTTCTTTCTCTGTTTTAACTCTACCTGGTTTGGGTATTAGTACCATATTTGTGTCATAAAAAGAATTTGGTAGGATTCCTTCTTCACCTATTTTCCCAAATAGTCTACAAAGTATTGGAATTAGTTGTTCTTTAAATGTTTGATAGAATTCACATGTAAAACCATCTGGCGCGGGAGATTTTTTCCTAGGGGTTCATTGATGGCATGGTCGATTTCTTTTTCTGAGATGGGGTTATTAAGAAATTTCACTTCCTTTTCTGTTAGCATGTGCAGTTTATGTTTTTTGTAGGTATTCATCCATAACTCTAAGGTTATCAAATTTATGGGCATACAGTTGGGCAAAATAATTCCTAAGTATTGTTTTGATTTCCTCTTCATTAGAGGTGACCTCACCCATTTCATTTTTGATATTGGTTGTTTGATTTTCTTCTTTTTTTTTTTAATCAAATTGGTGAAATGTTTATCAATTTTATTGGTTTTTTCATAAAACCCGCTCTTTGTTTTATTTATTAATTCAATAGTTTTCTTGGTTTCAATTTTATTAATCTCTCCTTTGATTTTCATTATTTCTAATTTGGTATTTAATTGGGGGTTTTCAATTTGCTCTTTTTCTAGCTTTTTCAGCTGTATGCCCAGATCATTGATCTCCTTTTTCCCTATTTTATTCATGTAGGCATTTAGGGATATAAAACTTCCCCTAAGAACTGCTTTTGCTGCATCCCATAAGTTTTCGTATGTTGTTTCATTATTGTCATTCTCTTGAATGAAGTTATTAAATGTTTCTCTGATTTTTCTTTGGCCCACTCATTCTTTAGAATTAAATTATTTAGTTTCCAGTTAGCTTTTAGCTTATTTTTCCATGGTACTTTATTAAAAATGATTCTTATTGCATCATGAACTGAAAAGGATGCATTGACTACTTCTGCTTTTCTGCACTGGATTGTGAGGTTTTCATGCCATAGTACATGGTCAATTTTTGAGTATGTGCCATGTACTTTTGACCAGAAAGTATATTCCTTTTTATCCCCATTCAGTTTTCTCCAGAGGTCTATCATATGTGCCTTTTCTAAAATTCTGTTTACCTCCTTAACTTTTTTCTTATTTATTTTGAGGTTAGATATATCAAGTTCAGAAAGGGGGAGGTTGAGGTCTCCCAATATTATAGTTTTGCTGTCTATTTCTTCCTGTAACTCCCTTAACCTCTCCTCTAAGAATTTGTATGCCTTACCACTTGGTGCATATATGTTAAGCAATGATATTGCTTCATTGTTTATGGTGCCTTTTAGCAGGATATAATGTCCTTCCTTATCTCTTTTAATTAAATCTATCTTTACTTTTGCTTTGTCTGAGATTAGGATTGCTACACCTGTTTTTTTTTTCTTTAGCTGAGGCACAATATATTTTACTCCAGCCTTTTACTTTTACCCTATGTGTATCTCCCTGTTTCAAATGCATTTCTTGTAAACAGCATATTGTAGGATTATGGTTTTTAATCCATTCTGCTATCTGCTTCTGTTTTGTGAGAATGTTCATCCCCTGCACGTTCAGGGTTATGATTTCTATCTGTGTCTTTTTCTCCATCCTAATTCCCCTTGTTTATGCTTTTATTTCTCCCTTTCCCCTTCTCCTCCTCAACAAAGTTTTGCTTTTGACCGCCGCTTTCCTCAGTTAACACTCCCTCTTTGTTCCCCTCCCTTATCTTACCGTTACCTACTTGCTACTTCTCCTCTCCCTTCTGACCAACCCCCTCCTTTTTCCCCCCCTTACCCTCCCACTTCCTGTGGGACAAGTTAGATTTCTAAACTTATCAGAATATGTTATTCCCTTCTTGAACTAGATCAGATGACAGTATAGCTCAAATACTGCTCTTCTCCCTCCCTTTTTTCCCTCTACCATAATATGTTTTTGTGCCACTTCATTTGGTGTAATTTACCCTTTTCTACCACCTCCTTACCGCTTCCCTCTTAGCCCTCCCTTTATATCTCTTACTTATATTTCATATCTTTACATCAGTTAATTTATACAGGCATTCACAACCTATGTATGTCCATTTCAATTGTCATAATAGCTGTACCATTCTGAAGACTGATTTATATATGTGTGTGTGTGTATATATATATATATATATATATATATATATATATATATATATATATATATATGTAAAAGATACATGAGATGATATAATCCCACATAAATGTGTAAACAACCTGCCCTTATTGGTTAATAACGTTTGTGGCATTTTTCCCCCTGTTTACCTTTTTATGTCTCTCTTGAGTTTTGTATTTGGAGATCAAATTTTCCATTGAGTTCTGGTCTTTTCATCAGGAAGGTCTGGAATTCCCTTATTTCATTGAATGTTCGTCACCTTGCCTGGAAAATCATGCTTAGTTTTGCAGGGTAGTTGATCCTTGTTTGTAGTCCCAGCTCCTTTGCCCTTCGGAATATCATATTCCAATTTCTCCTGTCTTTTAATGTGGAAGCTGAGAGATCCTGTGTGATCCTGACTGTAGTTCCACGATATTTGAATTGCATCTTTTTGGCTGCTTGCAGTATTTTCTCCTTGAGTTTATAGCTCTGAAATTTGGCTATAATATTCCTTGGTGTTTTCAGTTTGGGGTCTCTTTCAGGGGGTGATCGGTGAATTCTTTCAATGACTATTTTGCCCTCTGGTTCTAGCACCTCTGGGCAGTTGTCTTTGATAATTTCTTCGAAGATACTGTCAAGGCTCTTTTTATCATCGTGGATTTCTGGTAGACCAATAATTCTCAAATTGTCTCTCCTGGATCTGTTTTCCAGGTAAGTTGTTTTGCCAATCAGATATTTCACATTTTTTTTTCTATTTTTTCATTCTTTACATTTTGTTTTATTACTTCTTGGTGCGTCATAGATTCATTAGCTTCCACTTGCTCAAGTCTAATTTGAAATGAGTTAGTGTTTACATTTTGCTTTTGAGTCTCCTTTTCCAATTGGTTGATTTTGCCTCTCAGGGTGTCCTTTTCTCTCTCTAGATTCTGAATCTCCGTAGCCATTTCGCCAATCTTATTCTTTAGGGACTTTTCCTTTTTTTCCATGTTTTCTTTTACCTCCCTAATTTGGTTTTTGAAATCCTCCTTTAGCTCTTCCAGCAGTGCTTTTTGGGCTGGAGACCAGTTCATATTACCTTTTGAGGTATCTGATGTATCTACAGTATCGTTACTTCCCTCTTCTATGTTGGTATTTTGATCCTGCCTGTCTGCATAAAAAGAATCTGTTGTCCTTGGTTTTTTTGTGTTCTTCTTCATGTTGGTTTGCCTTTTGCTGGCTTTACAATGAATTTCTATCTGTGGGCCTCAGGGCTTTCTGTTCCAGCTTTCTTATTCTGGGGGTTGTGAGTCTAGAATTATAACCTTCAGTATCCTGAGGTGTGGGGGAGGGGTCTGGCTCCCTGGTGTCTCACTCCCTGTGGGTGCTCTTCAGCACTTGCTTTTCAGGAATGGTCTCAGCTGTTTGTTGTTTGAGCTGATGACTGGCACTTCTCTTGGGGGAGCAAGGTTATGTCTGGGCTCCTGGTGTTGACCCCTGCCGACCCTGCCCCTATGGATCTGATGAACTTCTGCTATTGGACCACTGAAGCCTCACTACTTTCTGCTCATTTCCAGTGTTCTTTCCCCGCCCCCGCCCCCGAGGGATTCTCTGGGTGGGGAGGAGAGGGATTAGAGCTGTTTACCTGGACATTAAGAACTCCCAGAAGTTCAAGAAGCTACGTTTAATATGTTTGGGCTGCAAACTTCTGGAGATGGTGTTTCATGGGTGGCGTTGCGCTGCCTCTCGTCGCTTCCACAGACTGCCATCCTGTGTTGGGAGTCCAGGGGATTTCCGCCGGTTTCGAGGGCCCAGCTTTCTGCCAGCCCATCTGCCACGTGGATTTCCCGGCCAGCCGCTTCCGCCTTGGTCTGGAGCAGCTCTGCACCAAGCACTCTCCGAGCCTACAGGTTTGTGCCTCCCACTTTCAGACTCTCCCAGCTCGGAAATTTGCCACACGCAGACTGCTCGCGGGTTCTGACTCTCTCAAATCTGCTCCAATTCACTTTTTTATAGGAATCTGAGAGACCTTGTGAGTGAGCTCGGGTAAGACGCTCCCTTCATGTGGCCATCTTGGCTCCGCCCCCTGGAGGTTCACAACAAGGAGGTCTTTTAGCAAATTATATGCCAATGAATTTACCACTTTAAATGAAATGGAAGAGTATTCATGAAAATGTAAACTGCTTAGCTTAGCAGAAGAGGATATAGAATATCTAAATAAATGTGTTTTAGCAAAAAGAAATTGAACAGGACATAAACTGAGCTTCCTAAGAAAATGCTCCAGGAACAGACATTTAAAAGTGAAGTCTGTCAAACACTTAAAGATCAACTAATGCTAATATTAAATAAATTATTTACAATAGTATGCAAGGAAGGTATCCTACCCAACTCCTTTCATGAAACAAAGTCAATACTAATTCCTAAACCAGGAAGAGTAAAAACAGAAAAAGAAACTTGTAGACCAATGTCATTAATGAACATCAAGGCAAAACTTCTAAATTAAATATTAGCTAAGAGAATACAAAAAATATATTTAAAAAAACTATGCATTACTATCAAGTGGCATTTAGACCAGGAATGCAAGGATGCATTAACATAAGAAAAACTATGAAAATAAATGATCATATCAATAATAAATGTTGAAAGGGGCAGAGCCCATATGGCACTGTGAAAAGAAGGAACTATTGGAGCTCTCTCACAAATTCTGTCAGATACGTAAGTATAAAAAAGCTAATCTGAGTAAATATGAGAGAGTTAGAAGCCACTAGTAGACTGAGAGATGTAAGAGCCCCAGGAACGTGGGTTGGCACCAGACCAAACCAACCGGGAACCACAGAGGAATCCAGCAAGTCTGCAGCTCTGGGAGAGTGCTGGGTGAGCAAAATGCTGGAGGAGGAACAGGCCCAGGGTGGAAGTACTCGCTATGGAGAAGATCAAGCCCCAGGCCTCTCAGCCCAGGACAGGAGTCTGTTGGAGCACAGAGCCTGTGGCCACGGGAGTAACTAGTGCAGAGGCCTCCAACCCCAGGCAAACGCAAGGGCACCAGACCAAACCAGTCATGAAATGCTGAGAAATACAGCCAGCACACCAGTCTGGGAGGTTGCTAGGAGAGCAAAATGCAGGAGCAGGAACAGGCATAGGGTAGAAGTACTGGCTATGGCCGTGATCGAGCCCCAGGACTCTCAGCCCAGGATGGGAGTCTGTCAGAGTGCAGAGCCTGTGACTGAGGGAGCAGCTAGCCATGAGTCCTCCAACTTTCAGTCTTAAAATTCCAGGAGCCATGACAACCAGGCAAAACGGCTCATATCCCTCCCTTGAAAAAACCCGGGGAATAAAACCTCAGGAGAAACAGAGGAGCCAGAAGGGGGGCTTCAGTGATGAGAGAAGTGGGAGAGAGGGGCCTTCCTGTGGTGGCAGAAGGATACTAGTGCAGGAAGAGAGGTGTCCCAGCAGGCCCCACCTCAGCAGAACATGGAGAGTAATTGAGCTCCAAGGGTTGGAGCTAACTAACTTCAATACCAGGACCCCAGATTAACCTTTGCACAGCCAGAGGAAGTGCCAGACACCAGCACAGACAAGAGCTGAGACCACCCATGCTGTAGAACAGTCCTGGGGAAGAGGAGACTACCAGCCACCAGACCACCCCTCCCCCACAACTCATGAAAGGAGAGGCTGTAGTACATAAAACTAGATCCCAACACAAGAAACTAGGGACAGAGCCCCCTGAGCCCCAGAAGCAGTGATCCACTTCAGAAACCAGAAGAAAAAAAACACCATGAAAAAGAATAGTAAGAAGCTGTCAAAGTTGATTGATTCACATTATGGAGACAGGGAAGATCCAAATACCAGTTCAGAAGAGGACATCATGGAGACTACACTCACATCTGAAACCTTAAAAGGGAAAGTGAACTGGTCTCCAGACCAAAAAGGATTCCTAGAAGAACTCAAGGAGGACTTTAAAAACCAAATTAGGGAGGTAAAAGAAAAAATGGAAAAAAAATGGGAAAAAAATTCAATGAGGAAAACAAATCTTTAAAAGATAAAATTGGAGAATTGGTTAAGGAGAATCAGAATATAAATGTAGAAAATGTCTCATTGAAAAGCAAAATCAACCAAATGGAAAAGGAGATACAGAAGATAAAGGAAGAAAAGATAGCATTAAAAATTAGAATTGGGCAAGTAAATCTAATGACTCTATGAGACATCAAGAATCAGTCAAACAAAATCTAAAAGATGAAAAAATAGAAGAAAAAGATAAATATCTGATTGGAAAAACAACCAACCTGAAAAATAGATGCAGTAGAGACAATCTAAGAATTATTGGTCTACCTGAAAGCTATGATGAAAAAAAGAGCCTGGACAGTATCTTCCATAAAATTCTTAATGAAAATTGCCCAGAGGTCCTAGAACCAGAGGGTAAAATTATCATCCAAAGAATCCATTGATTGCTCCTTGAAAAAGATCCCAAATTGAAAACTCCAAGAAATATTATAGCCAAATTCCAGAACTACCAGGTCAAGGAGAAAATATTGCAAGCAGCTAGAAAGAAACAATTCAAATATGATGGAAATACAGTCAAGATCACACAGGATCTTTCAGCTTCTACATTAAAAGACAGGAGAAATTGGAATACGATACCCTGAAAGGCAAAGGAGCTTGGACTACAACCAAGGATCAAATACCCAGCAAAAACAAGCATAATTTTCCAAGCAAGGAGATGGATGTTCAATGAAATAAGGGAATTGCCGACCTTCCTGATGAAAAGGCCAGAGCTCGATGGAAAATTTGATCTCCAAATACCAAATTAAAGAGAGACATAAAAAGGTAAATGGGGGAGAACCCTTAGTTAATCAATAAGGCTAATTAATTACATCCCTATATAAGATTATTTCTCTGTGTGTGTGTGTGTGTGTGTGTGTGTGTGTGTGTGTGTGTATCTTAAGAATGGTATACTCATTATGACAATTGAAAGGGATATTCGTAGACTGCATATCAGTATAAAATAACTGATACTAGAATAAAAAATATAATTAAGAGATATAAAGGGATGCTTCTGGGAGAAGAGGTAGGGAGGTAGTAGAAAAGGGTAAATAGTATCACATGAAGAGACACAAAAATATATTGTAGCAGAGGGAAAGAAGGGAGGGAGAAGAGCAGTATTTGAGCTTTAATCTCATTGATTTGGTTAAAGAAGGGAATAACATACCCTGATAAGTATAGAAATCTGACTTGTCCTACAGGCAGTAGGAGAGGAAAGGGGGAAAATAAAAGGAGGGGGGTGGTGAGAAGGGAGGGAATAAGTAGCAAGTGGAAAACGGTAAAATAAGGGAGGGGAACCAAGAGGGAGGGTAAACTGAGGAAGGTGGAAATCAAAAGAAAAATTTACTGAGGAGTGGAAGGGGAAAGGGAGAAATAAAAGCATAGATGGGAGGAAATAGGATGGAGAAAAAGACACAGAAAGCAATGATAACTGTGAATGTGAATAGGATGAACTCTCCCATAAAACAGAAGTGGATAGCAGAATGGCTTAAAAACCACAATCCTATAATATGTTGATTACCAGAAACACATTTGAAACAAGGGGATACACACAGGGTAAAAGTAAAAGGCTGGAGTAGAATATATTGCACTTCAGCTAAAGTAAAAAAAGCAGAGATAGCAATCCTAATCTCAGACAAAGCAAAAGCAAAGTTAGATCTAATTGAAACAGATAAGGAGGGACAATACATCCGGCAAAAAGGCACCATAAACAATGAAGCAATATCATTTTTTAACATATATGTACCAAGTGGTATGGCATGCAGATTCTTAGAGGAGAGGTTAAGGTAGTTACAAGCAGAAATAGAAATTAAAACTATTGTAATGGGAGACCTCAAGCTCCCCTTCTCTGAACTCCATAAATCTAACATCAAAATAAACAAGAAAGAAGTTAGCAAGTGAATAAAATTTTAGAAAAGCCACATATGATAGACCTCAGGAGAAACCTGAATGGGGATAAAAAGGAATATAATTTTTTTTTCAGCAGTATATGGCAAATACTCAAAAATTGACCATGTACTAGGGCATAAAAACTTTAAAGTCCAGTGCAGAAAGGCAGAAGTTGTCAAAGTTTCCTTTTCACATCATTATGCAATAAAATTCATTTGTAATAAAGCAACATGGAAAAATAAGCTAAAATTAATTGGAAATTAAATAATCTAATTCTAAAGAATGAGTGAACCAAAGAACAAATCAGAGAAACAATTAATAACTTCATTCCAGAGAATGACAATAATGAGACAACATACCAAACTTATGGATGCAGCAAAAGCAGTTCTTAGGGGAAGTTATATATCTCTAAATGCTTCCATGAATAAAATAGATAAAAAGGAGATCAATGAAATGGGAATGCATTGAAAAATCTAGAAAAATAACTAATTGAAAATCCCCAATTAAATACAAAATTAGAAATATTGAAAATCAAAAGAGAGATTATTAAAATTTAAATCAAGAAAACTGCTGAACTAATAAATAAAATCAAGAGCTGGTTTTATGAAAAAAAACAATAAAATTGATAAACTTTTGGTTGATTTGATTTAAAAAAAGAAGAAAATCAAATTACCAGTATCAAGAATTAAAAGGATGAATTCACCTCCAATGAAGAGGAAATTAAAACAATAATTAGGAATTACTTTGCTTAACTGCATGCCCATAAATTTCAAAACCTTAGGGACATGGATGAATACCTAAAAAAATATAAATTGCCCACGTTAACAGAAGAGGACACAAAATTCCTAAATAATCCCATCTCAGAGAAAGAAATTGAGCAAGCCATCAATATACTCCCTAGGAAAAAATCTCCAGGGCCAGATGGTTTTACATGTGAATTTTATCAAACACTTAAAGAAAAATTAATTCCTATACTTCATAGACTATTTGGGAAAACAGGTGAAGAAGAAGTCCTACCAAATTCTTTTTGTGATGCAAATATGGTACTAATACCCAAACCAGTAAGAGTCAAAACAGAGAAAGAAAATTATAGACCAATTTCCCTAATGAATATTGATGCAAAAATTTTAAATAAAATGTTACCAAAAAGGTTGCAGCAACTTATTCCAAGAATAATACACTATTGACAGGTAAGATTTATTACAGAAATATTAGGAAAACTATAAGCATAATTGAATGTATCAACGACAAAACTAGCAGAAAATATATGATCATCTCAATAGATGCAGAAAAATCCTTTGAGAAAATACAACACCCATTCCTATTAAAAACACTAGAAAGCATAGGAATAAGTGGAACCTTCATTAAAATTATAAATAGCATCTACCTAAAACCATCAACAAGCACTATTTGTAATGGGGATAAGCTAGATGCATTCCTGATAAGATCTGGGGTAAAACAAGGATGTCCATCATCACCCCTACTATTCAATTTGGTACTAGAAAGTTAGCTGTAGCAATAAGAGAAGTAAAAGAAATTGAAGGAATTAGAATAGGCAAAGAAGAAACTAAATTATCACCTTTTGCAGATGATGTGATTATTTACTTAGAGAATCCAAGAGAATAAAGTAAAAGCTACTTGAAACAATAAACAACTTTAGGAAAGCTGCAGGATATAAAATAAACCCACATAAATCCTTGGCATTCCTATACATTACTAACAAAGCCCAACAGCAAGAGATAGAAAGAGAAATTCCATTCAAAGTTACTATACACAATATAAAATATTTGGGAGTCTATCTTCCAAGAGAAACCCAGGGTCTATATGAACATAATTATTAAATACTCTTCATACAAATGAAGTCAGATCTAAATAAATGGAAAAATACCAGTTGCTAATGATTAGACTGAGCTAATATTATAAAAATGACAATTTTACCTAAATTAATTAATTATTCAGTGCCATAACAATTGAACTAACAAAAAATTATTTTGCAGAGCTGGACAAAATAATAACAAAATTAATCTGGAAGAACAAGAGGTCTAGAATATCTAGGGAATTAATGAAAAAACATGCTAGGGAAGGTAGCCTAGCCTTACCAGATATTAAACTATACTATAAAGCAGCAGTCATCAAAACTACCTGGTACTGGCTAAGAAACAGTCGTGGATCAGTGGAATAGTTTAGGTACACAAGATGCAGTATTCAATGACTATAGCAATCTATTCTTTGATAAACCCAAAGAAGCCAGCTTCTGGGCTAAGCATTCAGTATTTCACAAAAAAACTGTTGGGAAAATTGAAAAATGGTAGGGCAGAAACTGGGCATAGACCAATATCTTACACCATATACCAAAATCAAGTAAAAATGAGTTCACGATTTAGGAATAAAGGCTGATGTCATAAGCAATTTGGGAAAGCAAGGAATAGTTTACCTATCATATTTACATAAAAGCAAGAATTCATGACACAACAAGAGAAAGATAGTATTACAAAATGCAAAAAAAGATAATTTTGATTATGTCAAACTGAAATGTTTTTGTATAAAAAATACCAATGCAACAAAGATTAGGAGGGAAGCAGAAAATTGGGAGAAAATCTTTACAAATAGTGTCTCTGATAAAGGCCTCATCTCTAAAATACACAGGGAACTGAGCCAAATTTATAGGAATACAAGTCATTCTCCAATGGAGAAATGTCAAAGGATTTGAACAGGCAATTTTCAGAGGAAGAAATTAAAGATATCTATAGGCATATGAAAAAAATTCTCGAAATCACTACTGATTAGAGGAACGCAAATCAAAACAACTCTTAGGTACCACATCTCTCCTGTCAGACTGGCAAAAATGACAAAACATGAAAATGCTAAATGCTGGAAAGGATGTGGGAAAATTGGAACATTTTTACATTGCTGGTGGAGTTGTGAACTGATCCAGCCATTCTGGAGAGCAATTTGGAAATATGCCCAAAGAGTATAAAAATGTTCATACCCTTTGATCCAGCAATACCACTTCCTCAGTTGTATCCCAAAGAGATCCCACAAGTGAGAAAAGGACCCATATGAACAAAAATATTTATAGTGGCTCTTTTTGTAGTAGCAAAGAATTGGAAATCAAGGGGATGCCCATCAACTGGGGAATGGCTGAACAAGTTCTGGTATATGAATGTAATGGAATAGTATTGTGGTATAAGATATGGGAAAGATACTGATTTCATAATTACCTGGAAAAACTTACACGATATAGTGCTGAGTGAGTGGAACAGAACCAGGAGAACATTATACACAACCACAGAGATATGGATTCTGTGATTACTAACCCTGATAGACTTTGCCCTTGTCAGCAATACAAGGTTCAAAGACAATTCCAAAGGATTCATGATTGAGAGAGCTATCTCTATCCAAAGAAAGAACTATGGAGTCTGAATGCAGATTGAGGCACACTGCACGCTCTCCACTTTTTCCCTTGTTTTTTTTTTCTTTTTTCTCTTTTCTTTTTTTTTTTTTTGGTTTTGTTTCTTCTTTCTCATGATTCATTACATTTGTAATAATTCTTCTTTACAACTTGACTATTGTGTAAATAAGTTCAAAATGAACTTATATGTAGAAGATGTATCAGATTCTATGTTGTCTTGGGGAGGGAGGGGTGGAGGAGAGCAAAGAAAATCTGGAACTCAAAATTATGTAGAACCAAGTGTTGCAAACTAAAAATAAAAATAAATATTAATAAAAAATTGATTATATCAATAAATGAAGAAAAAGTTTTTTCTCACTGAATAGTATATTTTTCAATTATATATAAAGATAGGTTTCAACATTCACTTTTTTAAGATACCAAGTTACAATTTTTTTCTCCCTCTCTCTCTCCCTACATCTCTCCAAGTTGGCAAGCAATCTGATAAAGGCTATTCATGTACAATCATGCTAAAGATATTTCAACAGTAGTCATGTTGTGAAAGAAGAATCAGAACCATTGAAAAAAAAGAGAAAGAAAAAGAAAACAACAAAAACCAAAAAAAGAGAAAACAGATGCTTTGATCTACATTCAGATTCCATAGTTGTTTTTGTGGATGTGGACAGCTTTTTCCATCATGAGACTTTTGGAATTGCCTGTGTTGTGTTGTTGTGTTGCTGAGAAGAGCTAAGTCTATCAAAGCTGATCATCCCACAATTTTGTTATTACTGTGTACAATGTTCTCCTGATTTTGCTCACTTCATTCGGCATCAGTTCATATCTTTCAGGTTTTCCGGAAAACTTCCTCTTCATCATTTCTTGTAGCACAACTGTATTCCATTACATTAAAAACCACAAATTGTTCAGCCATTTCCCAGTTGATGGGCAGTGTCTCAAATTCCAGTTCTTTGTCATCACAAAAAGAGCTTCTATAAATATTTTTGTACATGCGTGTCCTTTTCCATTTTTTTATGTTTTCTTCAGGATAGAGACTTAGTAGTGGTATTGCTGGATCAAAGGATATGTGTACTTTTATAGACCTTTGGGTGTAGTTCCAACTTGTTCTCCAGAATGGTTAGATCAATTCACAACTCCACCAACAATGCATTAGCGGTCTAATTTACCCACATCTCTAACACCTATAATTTTCCTTTTTTGTCATAGTAGCCAATATGATAGGTGTGATGTGGTACCACAGAGTCTTTTTAATTTGCATTTCTCTAATCAATTGCAGTTTAGAGGGGTTTTTATATGACTATAGATACCTTTAATTTCTTCATCTGAAAAGAGCCTGTTCATATCACTTGAGCATTTATTCAATAGGAAATTGGAAAGACATCTAGTCTTACAAATTTAACTCAGTTCTCCATATACTTCAGAATTGAGGCCTTTATCAGAAACACTGGAAGTTAATAAAGCTCAATGTTTCCAAGCTTTCTGCTTTAGTTTTAATCTTAGTTGTATTGGTTTTGCTTATTCAAAGCCATTTAAATTTAATGTAATCAAAATTATCTATATTACATTTCATGATGCTCTCTATATATTCTTTGGTCATGAATTCTTACTTTCTCCATAGATTTGACAGGTAAACTATTCCTTGCTCTCCTAATTTGCTTATGGTATCACCTTTTGAGTAAATGACATACCCATTTTGACACTAATTTGGTTTTGGTATAAGATGTTCATCTATGCTTAATTTCTGCCATGCTATTTTCCAGTTTTCCCAGCAGTTTTGAAAAATAGTGAGTTCTTATCCCAGGAACTTGAGTCTTTGGGGATATCAAACAGTAGATTACTGTTGTCATTGACTCCTACATCTTATGCACCAATCTATTGAAATTGATCCACTATTCCATTTCTAAGCCAATATCAAATAGATTTGATGATTGCTGCTTTAAAATAGAGTTATAGATCTGGTACAGCTAGTATACCCTCCTCTGTATTTTTCCCTCAATTCCCTTGATATTCTTCACATTTTGTTCTTCCAGACAAATTTTATTACATTTTTTCCAGTTTTATAGAAGTTATTTTGGTAGTTTGATTGGTATGGCACTGAATTAGTAAATTAATTTAGGTAGAATTGACATTTTTATTTTATTAGCTTGGCCTACCCATGAGCAACTGATGTTTCCCCAATTATTTAGACCTGACTTTATTTGTGTGAAAAGTGTTTTGTAATTGCATTCATATAGTTTTTGGGTTTGTCTTGGTAGGTAGACTCCCAAATATTTTATATTGTCTACAATTTTTTTTATTTCAATTGGATTTTTTTTTTCCATCTCTTGCTGCTGTACTTTGAGTGTAATTTATAGAAATACTGAAGATTTAGTTGGGTTTATTTTATATTCTGCAACTTTCCTAAAGTTGCTAATTACTTCCAGTATGTTTTTAATTGATTCTCTAGGATTCTCTAAGTATAACATCATATCATCAGAAAAAAGTGACAGTTTTGTTTCTTCTTTGTCTATTCTGATTTATTCAATTTCTCTCTCTTCTCTTATTGTTTGAGCTAACATTTCTAGTACAATATTGAATAACAGCAGTGACAATGGGCATCCTTGTTTCACGCTTGCACCTTGTACACCCTTGCATACCCTTGACCCTTGATCTTCTAACTTATTCATATAAAATCTAATTCTTGTTGATGACTTTAGATAGATTCTACTTATCCTTTTAAGGATAACTCCATTTATTCCAATTCTCTGTAGTGTTTTAATAGGAATGAGTCTTATATTTATTTAAAGTTTTTTTTTCTGCAACTATTGAGATAAACATATGATTTCTGTTAATGTTGTTATTGATATGGTAAATAATGCTGATAGTCTTCCTAATATTGAACCAGCCCTGAATTACTTATATAAATCCCACCTGGTCATAGTGTATTACCTTCATGATAAACTGCTAGTGAAATTGATCTATAATTTTCTTTCCCTATTTTGATGTTTTCTGGTTTAGTTTTCAGCACTGTATTTGAATCATAAAATTCATTTGTTAGGATGTTTTCTGCACCTGTTTTTTCCAAATAGTTTATGTAGTATTGGAATTAATTGTTCCTTAAAATTTTGTTAGAATTCACTTGTAAATCCATCTGGCACTGGACATTTTTTTCTTAGGGAGTTCATTGATGGCTTGTTCAATTTATTTTTTTTCCTGAAATGGAGTTATTTATGTATTTTATTTCCTCTTCTGTTAATCTGGGTAATTTATATTTTTGTAAATATTCATCCAATTCACTAAGATTGTCAAATGTATTGGCATATTGTTGGGAAAAATAGCTCCTAATTACTGTTTGAATTTTCACTTCATTGATGATGTATTCACCCTTTTCACTGTTGATACTAGTAATTTAGTTTTCTTCTTTCTTCTTATTCAGATTAAAAAAAAGGTAAACATTTTTTTCATAAAACCAGCTCTTAGTTTACTTATTAGTTCAATAGTTTTCCTATTTTCAGTTCTATTAATCTCTCCTTTTTTTCAAAATTTTAAAGTTACTACTTAATTGGGGTTTTTTAGTTTCTTCATTTGCCAGCTTTTTTAGTTGCATGCCCAATTCATTGATCTGTTCTTTCTCTATTTTATTTATGTAAGCATTTAGAGATATAAAATTTCCCATAAGAACTGCTTTGGCTGCATTACATAGGTTTTGGCATGTTTTCTCATTATTGTCATTCTATTTGATGAAATTATTGTTTCTATTATTTGTTCATTGGCCCACTCATTCTTTTGAATTAGATTATTAAGTTTTCAACTACATTTTAGTCTATATTTTTATGTCCCTTTATTGAATGTAATTTTATTACATCATGATCTGTAAAGCATGCAGGTAATATTTATGATTTCGTGCATCAGATTGTGAGGTTTTTAATAACCTAATACATTGCCAATTATTGGGTAGGTGCCATGTACTACTGAGAAAAAAGGGCCTATTCCTTTGTATCCCCAGTCAGTTTTCTCCAGAAATTTACCCTAACTTTTCTACAATTCTTTTCACCTCCTCGAATTCTTTTTTGTTTATTTTATGGTTAGATTTATCTAGGTTTGAGAGGGAGGGGTTGAGGTACTCCACCAGTATAGTTTTGCTCTTTATTTTTTCCTGTAACTTATCTAACACCTCCTCTGAGGATCTGGAGGCTATACCACTTGGTCTATATATGTTTAGTATTGATAGCAATTCATTATCCATGCTAACTTTTAGGAAGATGGTTTCCTTCCTTATCTCTTAGTTAGATCTAGTTCTGCTTTTGCTTTATCTGAGATTAGGGTTTCTACCCTATTTTTTTTTAGTTCAAGTGAAGCCTAATATATTCTACTCCAGCCTTTGAAATTTACTCTGTATACATCTCTGCTTCAAATGTGTTTCTTGTAAACAACATATTGTAAGATTCTGTTTTTAATCCATTCTGATCTCTGCTTCTGTCTTATTAGAGTTCATCAATTCACATTCATAGATATGATTAATAACTACATAATTCTCTCCATCTTATTCCCCCCATGTATACTTTATGGAACAGAAAGGTAGATAAATGTAATAGAGTAGACATACAATTTATAGCAGCAAGTTAATATACTAACCTTTATTTGACAAATGTAAGACTTGAAATATGGGGTTAAGAATGTATTACTTGGTAAAAAAATGGGAAAACTAAAAAGCAATATGGCAGAAATTGGGCATGAAGCAATATCTTAAATCAAACTCAAAATGAATACATGATCTAGATATAAAGAGAGATATTACAGGAAAGTTTTAAAAAACATGGAAAGTTACTTATGAGACATGGATAGAAAATAATTTATGAATAAACAAGAGATAGAGAGCAGTATGAGATAGAAAGAGGATAATTTCAATTAAATTTAAAAGGTTTTGTACAAATAAAGAACATGTAGCTAAGATCAGGAATAAAGTAGAATATTTTGGGAGGGGGAAATGTAGACAGTTTCTCAGATAAAGGTTTCATATCACAAATAAAAAAAAACTTCGTAAAATTTATAAGAATATGAGTCATTTCCCAATTGATAGTCAAAAGAGACAACCAATTGTCAGAAAAATAAATTAAAATAATTTATACTCACATGAAATAATGCTCTGTCATCATTGATTAGAGAAATGCAAATTATAACAACCAGGAGACATCATTTTAGACTTATTAGATTGGCTAAAATTAATAAAGAGAAAAGCAACAAATGTTGGAGGAGATGTGGAAAAATTGAGACACATTCCCTGTTGCTGAATATTTGAATTGATTGAACCATTATGGAGAGGAATCTGGAATTGTGTTCAAAGGGTTATTAAAATGCCTCTACCCTTTGACCCTGAAATACCACTACTTATTCTATTTCCAAAGATGATTAAGGGAAAATTGAAAAACCTATATGTTCTAAAATATTTATAGCAGCTCTTTGCAATGGCAAAGAAATGGAAACTGTTGGGATTGCCATCAACTGGGGAATGGGTGAATAAGTTATGTTATGAGATTCTGACGGAATGCTATTGTGTTATGAGAAATGATGAACTTGAGGATCTTAGAAAAACATGAATAAACTTGCATGAAAGATGTGAAATAAGAAGAACCAAAATAACATTGTGCACAGGAATGGCAATATTGATTTGAGAAAATAAGTGATTTTGACTATTATAAATATCCACATTAATTACAAAGAAGAAGCTATCTGAATTCAGAAAAAGAACTGTAAAATAGAAGTATATATAGAATAATTTTACATATGTGTGTATATATACATTTGCATAGATACATACATATTTGTGTCTAATTGTAGCTATCTCTATGGTGGGCAAGGAGAGAAGAAAAAAAGAAGAAAAGAAAATTACATGATAATTTTAATATATGTTTAAAAGAAATAGCAAAACTTACATAATAGATATACAATTTCATGTGCAATCACCATTTTATTGTACTATAAACATAAAAATGTTTCTTTTATTCCATAAATTAAAATATTTTTTTTATTTTTTTTATTTTTTTTTCTTTATTTATTTTTAGTTTACCACACACGGTTCTACATAGTTTTGAGTTCCAGTTTTTCTCGCCTCCCTCCCCCCTCCCTCCCCAAGATGGCATGAAGTCTCATATAACTGTCATGTATAACTTCGCATTGAATTAATTTATGCTCTAGTCAAGTCGTGGAGAAGAATTTTGACCAATGGAATGAATCATGAGAAAGAAGAAACAGAACCAAAAAAAAAACAAAAAAAAAACCAAAAAAAAACCCCAAAAACAAAACCAAAAGAGAAGCAGAAAAGGCGAGCATGTAGTGTGCCTCAGACTGTATTCATACTTCTCAGTTCTTTCTCTGAATGAAGATAGCATTCTACATCGTGAGTACCCTGGAGTTGTCCTTGCCCCTTTAGGTTGCTGAGAGAAGCGCAGTATGTCAGGGTTGGTCCTCACGGAATCCACATATCTGTGGCTGTGCACAACGTTCTCCTGGCTCTGCTCCGCTCACTCAGCATTATGTCATGTAGGTTTTTCCAGGTTGTTATGAAGTCTGCATCATCCCCATTTCTTATGGCACAATAGTATTCCATCACCTTCATATACCACAGCTTGTTCAGCCATTCCCCAATTGATGGGCATCCCTTTGCTTTCCAATTCTTGGCTACCACAAAGAGAGCTGCTATAAATATTCTTGTACATATGGGTCCTTTTCCCGCTTGCGTGATTTCTTTGGGATACAACCCTAGAAGTGGTATTACTGGGTCAAAGGGTATGAACATTTCTATAGCCCTTTGGGCATAGTTCCACAACGCCCTCCAAAATGGCTGGATCAGCTCACAACTCCACCAGCAATGCAACAATGTTCCAATTTCCCCACATCCTTTCCAGCATTTATCATTCTCCTGATTTGTTATTTTAGCCAATCTGACAGGAGAGATGTGGTATCTAAGAGTTGTTTTGATTTGCATTTCTCTAATCAGCAGCGATCCAGAGCATTTTTCCATATGCCTGTAGATAGCTTTCATTTCTTCCTCTGAAAACTGCCTGTTCATATCCTTTGACCATTTCTCAATTGGGGAATGGCTTGCATTCCTATATATATGGCTTAGCTCCCTGTATATTTTAGAGATGAGGCCTTTATCAGAGATACTAGTTGCAAAGATTTTCTCCCAATTTTCTGCTTCCCTCCTAATTCTTGTTGCATTGGCTTTTTTTGTACAAAAACATTTCAATTTGACATAATCAAAATTATCCATTTTGCATTTTGTAATGCTCTCTATCTCTTGTTGGGTCATGAATTCTTTACTTTTCCACAAATCTGATAAGTAAACTATTCCTTGCTTTCCCAAATTACTTAGAGTATCAACTTTTACTCCTAAATCATGAACCCATTTTGACTTTATTTTGGTATATGGTGTAAGATATTGGTCTATGCCCAGTTTTTGCCCTACCATTTTCCAATTTTCCCAACAGTTTTTGTGAAATAGTGAATTATTAGCCCAGAAACTGGCTTCTTTGGGTTTATCAAAGAGTAGATTGCTAAACTTGTTGATTTCACCTACTTGTGTACCTATCCTATTCCACTGATCCACACCCCTGTTTCTTAACCAGTACCAGGCAGTTTTGATGACTGCTGCTGTGTAGTACAGTTTAATATCTGGTGTGGCTAAACCACCATCTCTAGCATGTCTTTTCATTAATATCCTAGATACTCTAGACCTCTTGTTTTTCCAAATGAATTTTGTTATTATTTTGTCCAGCTCAGTAAAAAAATTTTTTGGTAGTTCGATTGGTATGGCACTGAATAGATAGATTAATTTAGGTAGAATAGTCATTTTTATTATATTAGCTCGGCCTAACCATGAGTAACTGATATTTCTCCATTTATTTAGATCTGATTTTTTTCGCGTGAAAAGTGTTTCATAGTTATGTTCATATAGGCCCTGGGTTTGTCTTGGCAAATTGACTCCCAAATATTTTATAGTGCCTTCAGTAACTTTGAATGGAATTTCTCTTTCTATCTCTTGCTGTTGGGCTTTGTCAGTAATGTATAGGAATGCTGAGGATTTATGTGGGTTTATTTTATATCCTGCAACTTTGCTAAAGTTGTTTATTATTTCAAGTAGTTTTTTACTTGATTCTCTAGGATTCTCTAGATAAATCATCATATCATCTGCAAAAAGTGATAATTTAGTTTCTTCTTTTCCTATTCTAATTCCTTCAATTTCTTTTTCTTCTCTTATTGCTACAGCTAATGTTTCTAGAACCAAATTGAATAATAGGGGTGATAATGGACATCCTTGTTTCACCCCTGATCTTATTGGGAATGCATCTAGTTTATCCCCATTACAAATAATGCTTGTTGATGGTTTTGGGTAGATGCTATTTATAATTTTGAGGAAGGTTCCCCTTATTCCTATGCTTTCTAGTGTTTTTAATAGGAATGGGTGTTGTACTTTGTCAAAGGCTTTTTCTGCGTCTATTGAGATGATCATATGGTTTCTGCTAGTTTTGTTGTTGATATGGTCAATTATGCTAATAGTTTTCCTAATATTGAACCAGCCTTGCATTCCTGGAATAAATCCTACCTGGTCATGGTGTATTATTCTCATAATGAGTTGCTGCAATCTTTTTGCTAATATTTTATTTAAAATTTTTGCATCAATATTCATTAGAGAAATTGGTCTATAATTTTCTTTCTCTGTTTTAACTCTACCTGGTTTGGGTATTAGTACCATATTTGTGTCATAAAAAGAATTTGGTAGGACTCCTTCTTCACCTATTTTCCCAAATAGTCTACAAAGTATTGGAATTAGTTGTTCTTTAAATGTTTGATAGAATTCACATGTAAAAGCATCTGGCCCTGGAGATTTTTTCCTAGGGAGTTCGTTGATGGCCTGCTCAATTTCTTTTTCTGATATGGGGTCATTAAGAAATTTCACTTCCTTCTCTGTTAGTCTGGGCAGTTTATGTTTTTGTAGATATTCATCCATATCTCTAAGGTGGTCAAATTTATGGGCATACAATTGGGCAAAATAATTCCTAATTATTGTTTTGATTTCCTCTTCATTAGAGGTGACCTCACCCGTTTCATTTTTTATACTGGTAATTTGATTTTCTTCTTTCTTTTTTTTAATTAAATTGGCCAAAGGTTTGTCAATTTTATTGGTTTTTTCATAAAACCAGCTCTTTGTTTTATTTATTAATTCAATAGTTTTCTTGATTTCAATTTTATTAATCTCTCCTTTGATTTTCAGTATTTCTAATTTGGTATTTAATTGGGGGTTTTCAATTTGCTCTTTTTCTAGCTTTTTCAGCTGTATGCCCAGATCATTGATCTCCTCTTTCCCTATTTTATTCATGTAGGCATTTAGGGATATAAAACTTCCCCTAAGAACTGCTTTTGCTGCATCCCATAAGTTTTGGTATGTTGTTTCATTATTGTCATTCTCTTGAATGAAATTATTAATTGTTTCTCTGATTTGATCTTTGGCCCACTCATTCTTTAGAATTAAATTATTTAGTTTCCAATTAGTTTTTAGCTTATTTTTCCATGGTGCTTTATTAAAAATTATTCTTATTGCATCATCATCTGAGAAGGATGCATTGACTACTTCTGCTTTTCTGCACTGGATTGTGAGGTTTTTATGCCCTAGTACATGGTCAATTTTTGAGTGTGTGCCATGTACTTTTGAGAAGAAAGTATATTCCTTTTTATCCCCATTCAGTTTTCTCCAGAGGTCTATCATATGTGCCTTTTCTAAAATTCTGTTTACCTCCTTAACTTTTTTCTTATTTCTTTTGAGGTTAGATTTATCAAGTTCAGAAAGGGGGAGGTTGAGGTCTCCCAATATTATAGTTTTGCTGTCTATTTCTTCCTGTAACTCCCTTAACCTCTCCTCTAAGAATTTGTATGCCTTACCACTTGGTGCATATATGTTAAGCAATGATATTGCTTCATTGTTTATGGTGACTTTTAGCAGGATATAATGTCCTTCCTTATCTCTTCTAATTAGATCTATCTTTACTTTTGCTTTGTCTGAGATTAGGATTGCTACACCTGCTTTTTTTACTTTAGCTGAGGCACAATATATTTTACTCCAGCCTTTTACCTTAACCCTATGTGTATCCCCCTGTTTCAGATGCGTTTCTTGTAAACAGCATATTGTAGGATTATGGTTTTTAATCCATTCTGCTATCTGCTTCTGTTTTGTGAGAATGTTCATCCCCTGCACGTTCAGGGTTATGATTTCTATCTGTGTCTTTTTCTCCATCCTAATTCCCCCTGTTTATGCTTTTATTTCTCCCTTTCCCCTTCTCCTCCCCAACAAAGTTTTGCTTTTGACCGCCGCTTTCCTCAGTTAACCCTCCCTCTTTATTCCCCTCCCTTATCTTACCGTTACCCACTTGCTACTTCTCCTCTTCCTTCTGCCCTCCCCCCTCCCTTTTTCCCCCCTTTCCCTCCCACTTCCCGTAGGACAAGTTAGATTTCTAAACTTATCAGAGTATGTTATTCCCTTCTTGAACTAGATCAGATGACAGTAAAGCTCAAATACTGCTCTTCTCCCTCCCTTCTTTCCCTCTACTATAATATGTTTTTTTTCCACTTCCTTTGGTGTAATTTACCCTTTTCTACAACCTCCTTACCACTTCCCTCATAGCCCTCCCTTTATATCTCTTATTTATATTTTATATCTTTACATCAGTTAATTTATACAGGCATTCACAACCTATGTATATCCCTTTCATTTGTCACAATAGTTATACCATTCACAAGAATGACTTATATAGGTATATGTGTATATATATATATATATATATATATATATATATATACATAAAAAACATACATAAGATGATATAATCCCACATAAAGATGTAAACAACCTAAGCTTATTGGTTAATGAAGTTTGTGGGGTTTTTCCCCCTGGTTATCTTTTTATGTCTCTCTTGAGGTTTGTATTTGGAGATCAAATTTTCCATTGAGTTCTGGCCTTTTCATCAGGAAGGTCTGGAATTCCCTTATTTCATTGAATGTCCGTCGCCTTGCCTGGAAAATTATGCTTAGTTTTGCTGGGTAGTTGATCCTTGGTTGTCGTCCCAGCTCCTTTGCCCTTCAGAATATCATATTCCAATTTCTCCTGTCTTTTAATGTGGAAGCTGAGAGATCCTGCGTGATCCTGACTGTAGTTCCACGATATTTGAATTGCTTCTTTTTGGCTGCTTGCAGTATTTTCTCCTTGAGTTTAGAGCTCTGAAATTTGGCTGTAATATTTCTTGTTGTTTTCAGTTTGGGATCTCTTTCAGGGAGTGATCGGTGAATTCTTTCAATGACTATTTTGCCCTCTGGTTCTAAGACCTCTGGGCAGTTGTCTTTGATAATTTCTTCGAAGATACTGTCAAGGCTCCTTTTTTCATCGTGGATTTCCGGTAGACCAATAACTCTCAAATTGTCTCTCCTGGATCTATTTTCCAGGTCAGTTGTTTTGCCAATCAGCTATTTCACATTTTTTTCTATTTTTTCATTCTTTACGTTTTGTTTTATTACTTCTTGATGCCTCATAGATTCATTAGCTTCCACTTGCTCAAGTCTAATTTTAAATGAGTTAGTGTTTACATTTTGCTTTTGAGCCTCCATTTTCAATTGGTTGATTTCACCTCTCAGGGTGTCCTTTTCTCTCTCTAGATTCTGAATCTCCATAGCCATTTCGCCAATCTTATTCTTTAGGGACTTGATTTCGTCAGTGGATTTTTTCTCCCTTTTTTCCATTTTTTCCATATTTTCTTTTAGCTCCCTAATTTGGTTTTTAAAATCCTCTTTTAGCTCTTCCAGCAGTGCTTTTTGGGCTGGAGACCAGATCATATTAGCTTTTGAGGTATCTGATGTATCTACCGTGTCATTGCTATCTTCTTCTATGTCGATATTTTGATCCTGCCTGTCTCCATAAAAAGAGTCTATTGTCCTCGGTTTTTTTGTGTTCTTCTTCATGTTGGATTGCCTTTTGCTGGCTTTACAACGAATTTCTATCTGTGAGTCTCAGCGCTTTCTGTCCCAGCTTTCTTATTCTGGGGGTTGTGAGTCTAGAATTATAACCTTCAGTTTCCTGAGGTGTGGGGGAGGGGTCTGGCTCCCTGGCGTCTCACTCCCTGTGGGTGCTCTCCAGCACTTGCTTTTCAGCAATGGTCTCAGCTGTTTGTTGTTTGAGCTGATGACTGGCGCTTCCCCTGGGGGAGCAAGGTTATGTCTGGGCTCTTGGCTTGGCCCCCTGCCGACTCTTCCCCTCTGGGACTAATGAGCTTCTAGTATTTGTCCTGTGAAGCGCCGCAACTCTCTCCTATGTTTCAGTTCTCTTTTTTTTTTCCCGAGGAATTCTCTGGGTGAGTGGGGGAGGGGTTAGAGCCGTTTACCTGGCCATTGAGTCTTCCGGACGTTCAAGAGGCCGAGTTCCTGGGTTTTGCAAGCGTCAGGACTGGGTGTTTTCGCGGCTAGTGGCGTTGCGCTGCCTCTCGTCACTCCCAGAGACTGCCGTCTTGTGTTGGGAGGCCCGGGGATTTCTGCCGGTTTCAGGCGCCCAGCTTTCTCCCAGCCTGTCTCCCACGTGGATTTCCTGGCCGGGCGCTTCCGCCTTGGTCTGGAGCAGCTCCGCACCGAGCACTCTCCGAGCCTGCAGGTTCGTTCCTCCGGCCTTTCAAACTCTCCCGGCTCGGAAATTTGCCCCACGCAGATTGCTCGCGGTTTCTGACTCTCTCAAATCTGCTCAAATTCACTTTTTTATGGGAATCTGACAGACCTTGTGAGAGAGCTCCGGTAAGACTCTGCCTTCATGCGGCCATCTTGGCTCCGCCTAAATTAAAATATTAATATAACAACAAATGAGAAATGAAGGATAGCAAAAGGTAAGGGAGAAAGGGAAAATATACTCGATTTCTGAATTCCAGAGAACAGCAAGGATGAGCATGTAAAGAAATGGAAAAATACAATAAAACAGGAAAGATAGGATATCTTTAAGAAAATTAGAGCTCTCAAAGGAATGTTTCATACAATAATGGGAGGAACTTTATAGAAGTATAAGAATAAATTAAGAAGAGGTGGAATGAATACACAGAAGTACTACACAATAAAGATTTTAACCTCAAAAATAACCAAAATAGTATGGTAACTGATCTAGAGACAGACATTTTGGAGAATAAAGCATTCTGTGTTTGTCCTTTGTTTTTTAAGAGGACTACAGCATCAGGGAAATGATGATGTGACTTGCAATTGACTTTTATTTGAGTGAAGTAGGGCTGTGCAAGGTCACCAGTCTCACTTTCTCCTCCAGAGCCATCTGGATATAGTGACCAGATATTCATCAGCATGACTGGAGATGACCCAGGATGCAATGGTAGACCCTGGCCCTTTAAGGCTAAGGCATTTGCAGAAAGAAAGAGAGATCTCTTTTTTTTTGGATCACAACAAAATATGGCAAGTCCTCAAAGAGACGGGAGGACCAGATCATCTTACTTGCTTACCACAGAACCTGTATCTTTCATTTTGAATTTGACCTAAAATGAGTTTGTGATAAATCAGATGAGAGTTGAGCTTGGCCTACAGTAGAGAATGTTCCCAAATTCTTGTGTTATTTTAACCTATTTATACTGAAAACTATGGAAAATTTTTGGAACACCTGTACACATATTAAGTATGTTATATATGAAAAGAGATGTGTTAAGTCAATTAGAGATTAAAATAAGACTATAGTGGCAATGTTTACTTTACTTATAGAAAACGTGTTTAAACACTTGGAGCATTTATTTTAATAGAAATTGTTCAAATTAGTTATGATTCTTATTTATTCATTAAGCCATGTCCCATATAGCACATATTTGTTAACCTTTCATTTAGCTTTTATGTTGTTATGCAAGGTACCTAAAAGTAAAGAAACCACATTTCTTAAACAACAAAAAATTATAATTTGTAATCAATATTTGTTAATTTTCAATCCTCTTCCTTCCTGTTCTTGTCTGGAATAAGGAAGAATAAGAATACAGCAGAATCTCTCTGTGTGTATATCTCTCTCTCTTGGTCTCTCTCCCTTGCACACACACAATATGCACACAGACATATTTGAATATGTATATACACATACATAGGTAGGGTATATGTTTATGTTTGTATGTATACATACATATACATAGATACCTATATAATAAAATCCAACATATATACATATATGTATATTTATTATATATGTATGTCTGTATAGTGTGTGTTTGTATATATCTATCTTTATTGGCTTTATTGGCTTTTCCTTAATAGGATCAAAGGTTTCTCTTCCAGAACAAGGAAACAGGCTGAAAATGTAACACCACCACCCCTCTCCCGGGTGAAATGACATAGTGACTTACATTAATATTTAGGCGTAAATGATGCATATCAGACTCCCTCCTGAGAGCAAGGTTTATGAAAGGAAGAAAGAGTACAGTGTGGGAGAATGTGAAGTGGAGAGGCATGAGAGAGAGAGACAGAGAGATAGAGAGAGAGAGAAGAGAACAAAAGAGTTTTAACTTCAATATTTATCTAGAATAGGCTCTATAGAAGATTATCATGTACATGCATACACAAATTTATCTAAGTATACAATGCTTGCATAAATATAGACATATACAAATGTGTACACATGTATGTGTTTATGTTTGTGTGTTTATACATATCTATGTACATATTTATATGTATGCATGTGCATTAATTTGCGTGTATGTGTATGTGTGTTTTTGTGTGAAAAGAATAAAATTAACTTTGATATTTTAATTCCTGTGTTAATTATTAGGAGTTTATTTAAAGGATTAGTGTTTTATATCTTGCCATGCATTTAAGAAACTTGCTTATTCTTGAATTGTATTTGGAATTTTTATGTTCCATGGAAAATTAGAAAAAAACCCTCTAGACCCTAATAACTACAGGAAACTGTTGTGGAAGGAGTAATATGATTAATATGTGATCTGCATTGTGTTAAACACTCTCTCTCTTTCTGTCTGTATGTGCACACATATAAATGTATGTGTGTATAAACACATGTGTGTATATACTTATATGTATGTGTATATGCACACACGCACACATACACACATACATATACACATATGCATACATGTATGCATGCACACAAACATACACATACCCATACATGTATAGATATACATATATATACATTTACATATACATATACATATCATATACATATACACACATTGCCCTCAAAGAAGTCACATTCTAAAGAAGTCAAAATGCAAATAGCTAGGTACATATAAAATAAATAGAGAAAAGATATAAAATCCCTAAGAAGGAAGGCATGAGCAGCTGGGAGGGATCAGGAAAGAACTCTTACAGGGAGATATTTTGGCTAAGTGTTGAAGTAAAGCAGATATTTATATAAAAATAATTGTAGGCATGGGGGACAGCACACAGAGAATTGAGAGATGGAGTGTAATAGTAAAGGAAGAGTATGTAGGCTGGATAGCTGGATCATAGTATTTGTAGAAGGTTATAAGTATAAGACAGGAAAGCAAAGAAATGTTCAGATTGTAAAGATATTCAATAAAAAATTGATTTTAAATTTGATTCTGGAAGTAATAGAAAGACACTGTACTTTACTGAAAATCAAGGTGTCATGGCCAGATCCATATTGTAGGGAATTCTCTTCATCTACTATGTGAAGGGTGAATAGAATTGAGGAGAGAGTTGAGACAAATAAATTAATAGGAAAGCTATTTCATTAGACCAAGAAAGAGATGATTAGAATCTGAAATAGGCAGTGACTATGAAAGTGGAAAGGAGGGGAGATAGATAAGTAGATAGATAGATAGATAGATAGACAGAGAGATAGATAGACAAATATGCATACATATATGTGTATGTACACATGTAGATATATTTATGTGTGTGTATATTTGCATATGAAAGACACTGTGAGATCAATTGGAGGCAAAACAAAGATGGCAGAGTAAAAAGCAGGGACTTGCTTGAGCTGTCCCCCCCAAACCCTCCAAATACTTGTAAAAATGACTCTAAGCAAATTCTAGAGCAGTAGAACCCACAAAATGACAGAGCAAAACACATTTTCACCTTTCCAAGAAGCAAGAAAGAGCTTTTACAATGGAGGGGAAGAGGGGAAAGGTGAGAAGGAATGAGTGAACCTTACTTTCATCATATTTGGATTAAGAAGGGAATAACATATATACTCAATTGCATATGGAAATCTATCCTACCCTAAAGGAAAGTAGGGGGGAATTGGATAAGAGAGGGGGGAATGATGGAAGATTGGGGGAGGGGGTAATCAGAAGCAAACATTTTTGAGAAGGGACTGGTCAAAGGGGAGAATAGAATAAATGGAGGGTGGGACAAGACGGATGAAAATATAGTTAGTCTTTCATGACTGTTATGGAAGTGTTTTGCATGACAACACATGAATAACCTATATCTAATTGCTGGCCTTCTCAATGAGGGTGAAGGGAGGGAAGAAGGGGGAGAATGTGTAACTCAAAGTTTTAAAAATGAATGTTAAAATTGTTTATACATATAAATCTATCTTGCCCTATGGAAAAATAGAAGGGATAGTGATAAGAGAATTGGGGTGTTAGAAGGCAGGGCAAAGTGCAGGAAGGGATAATCAGAATGCATGCTGTCTTGGTGTGGGGGAGGGAGATAAGGGGAGAAAATTTGGAATTCAAAATATTGTGGAAGTGAATGTTGAAAACTAAAACAAATTAATAAAAAATTAAAGATGTGAAAGTAAAAAATAATATTTGGCAACTGACTGAAAATGTTGAATGAGAGTGAGAATTTGAAAAGGCTGATCTTGAGATTTTTAAACTGGAATAACTGGGAAGATGCTAATATCCTTTAAAGTAATAACAAAGAAGGAAGTGTTTTGGTGGAAAGACAATAAGTTCTGATTAGGACATGGTGTGACTTTGGATTACACAAACTAAGATACTCAAGAAGAAATTGATGATGCAGAAATACATTCCAAGGGATATTAGAGATGAACATATAAATCTGGAACCTCCTGAAAAGACAAGATAATTGGACTCATGGTATTTGATGAGATCACCAAGAGAGAGAGTAAAGAGACCAAAAAGAAATGATCTTAAGACAGAGCCTAATAGTTGAACAAAGCTGACCCAAGGGGACTGAAGAATGATTAAATGCTTTGGAAGAGAAATAAAAATGAACAGTGTCAGAAATTCCAAAAGAAGAGAGTTTCCTGTAGGTAAATGTCGTCAATAATGTCCAATGTTCCATAGACATCAAAAAGGCTGAGGATCTAGAAAAGATAATTAGATTTGGGTAATGTTGTTGCTACCTTTGGAGACAACAGTTTCATTTGAATTGTAAATCCAACAGTAAGACTGCCATTCAGAAGACTTAGAAGGGAAATGAGGGGAGATGAAAGGGAGTATGTAATTTCAAAGGTTTGAGAGACATTGTTCCCAAGTAATTTAATAATTTTATTAATACCAGCATCTTATTAGTAAAATGAGGTTAGTGTTCCTCTCAAATGCCAAAGACTGCTCATGGAGATAGGCTTACAGTTTATATGTTCTTGGAAGAGTAGGTGTCTTTGAGGGTGGCAATCAACCCTGATTGGTTAACAAGTAATGAGCAAATGAATAATATAATGAGGGTCTTAGGAGTGACTTGAATCACTGAAAACCTGGTCAAAGAGACTTAATCAATTTCCTTATTGCCTGTCTGGCAAACAGGAGGATCCACATTTTCCAAGACTGCCTGAGTGAACACAATGAGCAGGGATACACCCAGTAGCTCAAATTTAGAATTTTACTGTCTTTGATTGAATCTCTGCCATTGTGACTGGGTAAACTTTTGAGAATGATTCCCCACACCAGTTGATTTCTGGTTGAGGAAGTAGGAAATAAGGAAAACCTTGGTTCTGATTCAATAATTAGTTATTAATACAAGGGAGAAATAATCATTTCTCTCAGATAACACTGAGAAGTCAAGCCAAAAATGAAAAGAGGAAGAGAGGTCTAGGTCATTAAACAGCCAGGATTGAAGAATTGGGTGAAAGATTTGTTTCTTTTTTTAACATTATGGAAGAGACATAGATGTGTTTGTAACCTGCAAAGAAGGAGCCAGTAGGTAAGGACAGATTGAAATTAAAAGAGTGGGGATGATATTGATGACAATCTACTGTAGAATACATGAGGAAATGGGATGAAGGGGGGCATATAGAGGGCCTAGACAAAAGGAAGGGACAATTGTTTATCTGAGGCTGTAGAGAAAAAGATAGGGCTAAAAGGGAAAAAATGTGGTTTCCTGTTACAGCTCCCCATTAACTCCATCTATGACCTTGGGCACTTTAACCCATTTTCTTGAGCCTCCATTTCTTCAGCTGTAGAATGAGGAAACTAACAATGACTGATTGGTTTAATAAGATCTTTTTGCAACCTCTTCCTCCCCACCTACAAATACTACTTCTGCCCATTTCCAGTAGAATGCAATCATTTGAGAACAGGGATGTTTTCATTTTTCTCTGTCTGACACTTTCTAAAAAAATTCAGCATTTGTGACTTCATTAATTCTGAGAACTCCAAAAATAATATCAGAACAACCCAAAACTTCTGTGACCAGTGCAAATCTTCTTACTTAAAGTCTTAGAGAGTTTCCTGAGAAACTGAGGTTAAGTGATGCTCAGTGTCACACATGCAAAATATGTCATAGATAGGACTTGCACTCACTTCTTTCTGATGCTAAGTTACCTCTCTACTATTCCACACTACCTTGCAAATTCCTGGCATAGAGTAGGTTGCCTAATAAATGAGTACTAAAATCAGTTGAATAAAAATGGTGGAAGGTAGGCTAAATAACCTCTAAAGTTCCTTAAACTGTCAAAGATTTATGATGATAACTGATAGCATAGTGGGAATCATAGTAGGGAGGTCTACTAATTAATCTCAAATGCTAAGCTTAATTTAATTAACAAATAATACTAAGGTACTGGCTATCATTTTCCACCTGAGAAATATGCCAGTAAAGAAGGGACATTAGGAAGCCATCTATCCATCATGACTAATGTTGCTATTGATACAATGAGCGTGACACTTTACAGCTTAATGATAAATGTGACTTCATTACTCTGAAGAGTTAAGGAAGGATGACTTCAAAATACGTTATTACAGGCAGAAACTCTAGAAAGACATAAGGACAAGGAAATAGATAAGTTATGCTTTGGATAATTTCTAGTAGTATTGACGTTCCTGGGCTGTGCTGCACTTTCTCCATCTCCCTTAAAAGAAGTGGCACCATGTCTATAATAAGGTTATTTAGTGTCAGGGCCATGAATGGCTGATAAAGAAGGGAGAAAAGGAAAGGCATCAACATGAGGATTAAGCTTTTTCCTCCCTTGACAAAAAGAGAACAGATGCCCTTTTATTCCTATTCTATGAACTCTTCATCAAGAACTTGCCATCATAAAGTTCCATTATTGGTAGAAGCTCTCTGACTGAAGTCAGGGCTGATATAAGGCAGAAGTTAGCAAAATTATGAAGGCCCCACTCCCTCAATTGTTTGTAGGATTGTTAGCGTTTTTTGTATAGGTGGTGGCAAATTCGTGATGAGGAATTCATAAAATAGGAATAGAAGGGCTTGGGTCAATCACTATTAAAATACAGGACCAATGAGAATAAACTCTCTGTTTTCTAATTGTCCTTGTTCTATTCAGTCTCCAGAGCTAAAGTCAAGAGAGCAATGGGACATGGAAGAGGAATCCATTACTGGGCTGCCAGGATGCAGAATCTGGCATCTATTTGTGGTCCAGGTGAAGAGACATAGATGTGCTTGTAATCTGCAAAGGGAAGGGAAGAATTGTAGGTGAGGCAACAGACAGATCCTAACATACATATCTAACCTGCACCAAAAAAGCATATGTCTCATCATGAAAACACTCTGACCTTACCTTCCCTAAAATTTCATTACTTATTTTTGAGTCAATCCATTTTCATTTTTTTGGTTATGTTTTTACAAGTAAAAATATTAGGAATTCTAGTGCAATATGTCTTTCCCCAATATCTTTATTTTTAAAGATATTTTTCTAGATCCATGAAGGCTTGACAATGACTTTGAAAATATAATGTGCCTCTTTTAAAATAATATACATGAATATATATGTGTATATATGTATGTATGTGTGTACATTTTTCAGAATATTTCTATCAACAGGTAAATAATAAAGTCTGTACATTATTTGGGCCATATGCTGTAACTAAATATATGTAATTTGTCATCTGTTTTCATTTTTAAATATGGAGATTTCCCTTCATTTCTTTCCTTTATCCAATAATAAAACATTCAATTTCAGTTTGGTTGAAGTTATGGAGGGTACTCACACACATACATACACATATTCCTTTATGTATGTATACCTATGATTATATGTAATCTATTTTTACTTTTTCATTTTTTGGAAGCTTGAAGAAAAATAAGCCCCTATGAGGTTATTCAAACTCAAAATTATTTTAGAGCCTTTTTTCTATTTTGTTTTGAGCCTGTAAATAGTGGGATAGGAAAAATGTTGGACATTCAGTTCTTAAACAAGATGGTATCCAAATGGTTCCAGGGAAATATGTGTCATGTCTTTCTGTCTGTATCTGTCTTTACATACTTACCTAAATATGCTCATCTCTTTGTTAAGCATGTCTTTGTCATCCTTCAGGGACCATAAGGATAACATGTAATTTTCTCCTTAAAATCTATCTGAATTCCTCAGTTAGAAAAAACCTCTCCCTCATCTCAACGGTCTTGACATATTTATATACTTTCCCTAACCATGTAGCAATTTTATTTTATGTTTTAGTTATCTGTGAGCTCCTTATGAAAAGGGATGGTATCTTATCTATATGTCTTCTATTATTGGCTTAGGCAACTAAGTGGCACAGTAGATAGACAGGCAGGACCAGAGTCAGGAAGACCTCTGTTCAAATTACTAGCCATGTGATCCTGGACAAGTCACTTAACCTTCTTGCCCTCAGTTTCCTCATCTGTAAAATGGGAGAGAGAAGGAAATGGCAAAGCATTTCATTATTTTTGACAAAAAAACCACAAAATGGGTCACAAAGAGTTGGACACAACTAAAAATGACTGAATAACAAAAAAAAAATCCTTGGCTTGGTAATGTACCTTACATACAATAGGTGCTTAATGAATTTTGGTTGATTTTTTTTAACTTTGGCATCCCTATTCAATAAGTTGATTTACAACTATTTGAGGCACCAAGACTGGACATACAGAATAACCAGAGAACAACAAATTGCCCAACTATATGGCACTGTATAAGAGTGCTGCATGATGGGTGTTAATAACGTCTAAGAAATAGATTAATAAAAAAATAACTACTAGAAACAGTGGCAAGGAGTTTGAATTTTAACTATACCTAGGTTATTATCAAATGTGTCAGTATTCTTGTGTTGTCATATTTCTGGACAAAGTTGCAGTGGTTCAGCCATTAAGCCACCATGAGTATTCAAAATGGGACAGAGACTACAGAGGTAAAAATGTTGATATCACTCATTCTAGAAGCAAGATTTGCAAATACTATTATACTCAAGTCTGATGTACTGATTTCCAAAGTGGGTGCCACAGTATCTAGGGGATTCATGAATTGGTTAGTAGGGGTTTAGTTAGAAAATGTGAACTCTAGGTCCATGGTCCTTGAGGAAAGCACTTCTACCTGGGTAATTGCTGCTATAATGGGGTTAGGTAATGATCCTATTTCTTTCTCAACCTCTCACAATGGGCTAGGCTTCAGTGGAAGTTGTGAAAGATATAGCATAGGCTACATAAAAAGGAAAAACCAGACAGAACATCAGCATCCCACCTAACTAAAGTTTCCTGGATTTAAGGCTAGGTATTGCAGATACTCTAAGAGGCAGAGGAAACTAGGGTTGAGGCAGCATTGTAAAGGAAGCTAGGGTTGGAGCTAGAGTAACTGGGAAGGCTGAGGTTATGGGGTGGGGGAGAGATCCAGAGAGGTACCATAAAAGTTTTTCTTTAAACCTCTACTTCCATCAAAGGACTCAGGAATTGTTGAGGTAAAGAGAGATTCAGGCTGAGTCAAAGTACAGTAGAGATGTGGTGGGTGGCAACAGAAGTATATAGACATGGCACACGAGGCCATGGGGCGCATTTAGTAGCTGCTGGAAAGAGCCTGGCCAGGAATCCTGATTCTACTGGATGATGAAAAATGACAATGAATCCATTAATCTCAAAGCACTTCTCGATAATCTATTGTATGCCAAAAAACTGTGATAAGCACTGGAGCTACAAAAAAAAGAAAGAAATACACGTCATTGTTCAATAAACTAAACCACAACATTCGTAGCAACATCCTTAAACAAAACATTTTTCAGTAGCATCCCCCAAAATACTTGTTTACACAAACAGGGGATCCCAGGTCAGGGTCTTCCCTAACACATGTCATCCTTAAGGGGTGGCAGAAAATACAAACACCATCCACCCCTAGGTAACAGCAAGTTACAATCTCTTCAGTCAATACAAAGTGTCCAAGTAAAGTCCTTCTTCAAGGTGTATCCTTTTCACAACACCAGGCTCCCTCCTGGTACTCTCAGGTTCACGAATGCTTTAATGAACAAAGTTCCAACACAAACAAAAAATCCAAAAAAGTTCTTGTAGGGGTGTGTCTTTCTCCCCACACTGCTCCAGCCTCCCCCTCCAAATTCCTGAGTGGTGGCTGGGCAACAAAGCCAAAAGGGTGGGGTCCTTAGAGGTCCATGGCACTTCCCGGCACCCACCATAGCCAACTTCACCCTCCCCCTGGGTCTGAAACTGTCCCAGGAGGACACAGCAGAGAAGCAGACATAGTGCATTGCTGCAAAGTTTTTATATTGCCCCAGGGCTGAATTCTCAGCTTTGAGGTTCCTCCTCCTCCAGGAGCCTGCTGCTCTTGGCTTCTGCCTAAGTCCTGATGCAGGCAGCTCTTCACTTTTGCTTTCTCCTCACCAAGGTGGTTTGCAGGCAGTACTCAGCAACTCCTAGGTCGGTACACAGGCTGCTCTCTACTCTTGCTGCAGGGCTCCATTCCAAGCTCTTGCTGCTCTGGTCTGGCTTCCTATTACAATACCTTCTCAGGGTATTAGCAGAGACTGGAGCTGGGCTAATCCACCTGAGCCTTGGTTCTAGCCATCCCCACATCCCACAGGCTCATTTTACTCCCACAGCTATTGCTCTAAACTCTCTTTTCTGGAGTATAGTGGGGTAGGGAGGGGGAAGGAGAGGTTATCTCCCAATAAATTATCAAGGAAAACTGCCCTGATATTTTAGTACCAGAAGATAAAATAGAAATTGAATGAATCAACCAATCACCTCCTGAAAGAGATCCCAAAAGGAAAACTCTTAGGTTTATTATAGCCAAATTTTAGAAGTTTCAGATCAAGGAGACAATATTGCAAGAAGCCAGAAAGAAATAAGTCAAGTATTGTAGGAACACAGTCAGGGTAACACAAGATTTAGCAACTTCTACATTAAGGGATCAGAGGGCTTGGAATATGATATTCCAGGAGTCAAAGTAGCTAGGATTAAAACCAAGAATCACCTACCCACCAAAACTGAGTATAATACTTCAGGGGAACAAAATGGATATTCAATGAAATAGAGGACTTTCAAGCTTTCTTGATGAAAAGACCAGAGCTGAGTAGCAAATTTGACTTTCAATCACAAGAATCAAGAGAAGCATGTAAAGGTAAACAGGACAGAGAAATCATAAGAAACTTATTAAAGTTGAACTGTTTTGTCTAAAAAATGAAATTAAGGGGTGAGACAGAGGAATGTACTGGGAGAAGGAGAAAAGGAGTGGTAGACTGGGGTAAATTATCCCTCACAAAAGAGGCAAACAAAAGCTTTTACAGTGGAGGGGAAGAGAGGGGAAGTGAGAGGGAATGAGTGAATCTTCCATCAGATTTGACTTAAGGAGGGAATAATTTTGTATGAAATGATTTAGTATGAAAATCTATCTTGCCCTACAGGAAAGTAGGGGGGATGGGGATAAGAAAGGGGGTAGGAATGATAGAAGGGTGAGCAGATGGAGGGGAATTGGTAATCAGAAGCAAACACTTTGGGGAGGGACCAGGTGAAAGGAGAGTATACAATAAATTGGGGGAGGGGATGGAGGGGCACATATTCTTTGACAACATGACTATTGTGGAAGCGGTTTTCATGACCGAACATGTGTAATCTACATCGAATTGCTTGCCTTCTCAGTGAGGGTGGGTGGAGATGGAGGAAGGGAGAGAATTTAGAACTCAAAATTTTAAAAACCAATGTTGGAAATTATTTTTGCATGCAATTGGGAAATAAGATATACAGGCAATGGGATGTAGAAACTTATCTTGCTCTTCAGGAAAATAGAAGGGGAAGAGGATAAGAAAAGGGATAGAAGGGAGGACAAAGTAGGGATAGGTGTTATCGGAATGCACATCATCATAGGGTGGGGGATGGGAAAGATGAGGAGAAAATCTGGAACTCAAAATCTTGTGGAAGCAAATGTTGAAAACTAAAAATAAATAAATTAATAGATTTAGGGAAAGAAAGCTTTTGAAAAATATAACATACATTCCTATTTAAAAAAATACACAACACTACAAAGTATAGTTAAAAATGGAGCTTTCCTTAGCCTAGTAAGTAGTATCTAATTAAAGCCATCAGCATACATTATTGGTAACGTGGATAATCTAGAGCTTTCTCAATAAGATCAGGGGCAAAACAAAAAAAATTATTACCCCTATTATTTAATATTATACCAGGGATGCTAGCTATAGTAATAAGAGAAGAAAAATAAATTGAAAGAATTATAGCAATGAGGAAAGAAAACTATCACTTTTTGCAGATGATATGGTATTCTGGGAAAATCCTAGGGAATCAACTAAAAAAAATTGAATTAGTTAACAAATGTAGCAAATTTGTAGGATATTAAATTAATCTACACAATCATCAGCATTTCTATGTATTACTAAAAATCTAGCAGCAAGAGAAATAAAAAGATATTCTATTTAAAATAACTATATACAACATAAAATATTTAGAAATCTAACTTCCAAGACAAACCCAAGAACTATGTGAACACAATTACAAAACACTTCACACACAAATAAGGTCAGATGTGAACAACTTAAAAAGTAATTCCTTATGGGTATGGCAAGGCAAAATAATAAAAGTTACAATTCTATCTAAGTTACTTTTTATTCAATGTCGTGCCAAACAAACTATCAAAAATATCTTATAGAGCTAAAAAATTTCATCTGGAAGAAAAAATGGTCAACAACATCAAAGGAATCAATGAAAAAAATAATGAAAGGTAGCTCAGTCTTACCAGTTCTCCAACTGTATTACAAAGTGGTAATCACGAAAATAATCTGGTACTGGCTGAGAAATAGTTGTGGATCAGTGAAATAGATTAGATACACAACACACATAGTAAGTGACCATCAACATCTATTTTCTGTAAGCCCAAAGATATGAACTGATGGAAATGACAGTGAGTAGAACAAATAGAATATTGTACACAATAACAATAATATTGTAAGATGATCAGCTGTGAATGACTTAACTATTCTCATCAATAAATGATCTAAGACAATTCCAAAGGACTCATAACGAAAAATACTATACATCTCCAGAGGGGGGAAAATGTGATGTAATCTGAAAAATACTTGTTTTTAAACTGTGTTTAATTTTCTTTTTGTTTTGTTTTATGTTTTCTTTTGTATTACTAATGTACAAACAAGTTTTCCTTGAATGCATACGTAGAACCTATATCAAATTGTTTTTTATTTCTCAATGGGAGGAGGAGAGAGGGAGGGAAGGACAGAATTTACAACTCAAAATTTTAAAAAATGTAAATGTTAAAATTTTTATGTGTAATTGGAAAAAAAGAATTTTTGAAAAAAATAAAATAAAAACTGAAGCAGACAAAGGATAGGTAGTTTACATAGGGGCACATAGACCACCTGAACACTTTTTGTGTTATATCCCAATGGGCATAGCAAATCCCTCTAGGTAGGTTGCCAGGGGCCAGGCCAAGTGCCTTTTATTTACCTGAAAGGACACTGCCATGGACAGGGAGTCTGCTCCTTCCCATCTCATAACAAGCCTCCTTATATGAGATGTCAGACCATGCATGTCTATTATCTCTTTCCTTGAAACAGCATGTCCCCTCATAGAATGCTACAAAGTGCTTGCCTTCACTTCTCCCAGCTTCTACTATACCCATTCTTTGGAGAAACTGGAAGAAGAAACCTGGCGAAGAATAGTTCTTTCCCCTTCTGTGCAGCTCTGAATTCCATCTCCTACTGTGCCCTTGTCCTCATCCAAACCCCATCCCCTACCCCCACCACTCAAGTCTTTGCTACCATTTTCCTTCATTTTCCATCCCAAATTTTCAACCAAACACTGCAGGCCTCCTTCTACTACATGCTCTGGCACGCTGTAGAAGTATAGGCAATACTTACTTAATATACTCCAGTGGTTCTCTATTGCCCCCAGAATCAAATACAAAGTTCTCTGCTTGGCATTCAAAGTCATTCACAGCCTACTCTCCCTCCCAACATTGGACCGGTCTAATTTTGTATCTTACTCCCAGTCATATGGTCTTTGATCCAGTGACACTGGCTTCCAGGCTGCTCCATGAACAAGGCATGCCATGTCTTGGGCATGCTCTGGGCATTTTCTCTCCCTGTCCCTCATGCCTCAAATGCTCTCCTTCCCCTCCTCCACCTATTGATCTCCCTAGCTGTTTTTTTTAAAGTCATAGCTAAATTTCCTTATTTCACCAGAAGCCTCCCTTACCTCATTATTATTCTAGTGCTTTCCCTCTAATTACTTCCTATTCATTCTGTATAGAGCTTGCTTTGTATATATTTCTTTAATTATTGTCTCCCCCTTTAGATTGTAAGGTCTTTGAGATCAGGTACTGTCTTTTGCCTCCTTTTGTAACCCTAGAGTTTAGAAGAGCCCCTGGCATATAGAGGTGCTTAATAAACATTTATTGATTGATTGAAATATCTGAATTACCTGAGGCTAAACTCATATCTTCCTGAACCTAAGTCCATCACTATCTTCTCCACCACCTAGATAGTATAAAAAGAAGGCTACTAACAATTTATGGGAATTGGGATAGATTTCATATATAAGACATTGCTTTTACTGTGTTTTAAAAAAAGAGAAAGATTCAATGGTACAGAGGTAATGAGGAAATTCATTCTAAGTATAGTGAACAGATATTAAAAAGGCATAATTGAATTGTATATTTACATGGTCATATATTGACTTAACAAAACTTGTTTGACAGTTGCTTATAGGATGGATTGGAATGAGGAAGAGATTTAAGAAAAGGAAAGTAATTAGAAGGCTGTTGTAATAATATATGCAAAAGGTGATGAAGGCCTGAACAAATGTGGTAGTTGTATGAATGTATAAAAAAGATGATTTGTGAAAGATGGAGATATGTTGTGCAGGTCAAAATGTCATGCTTTGAGGCATGCTTGGTTATGTATAGTATGGGAGAGTGAAAAGCTGAAGGTAATGATGAGATTATGAAACAGAGTAGTTTTTTAACCTCTCTGAGTTTTAGTGTTTTTATTTTTAACTATAAAATAAAAGGATTGGAATGATTAACTATTAATATCTTTAGTGATCAAGATCCATGAACTTTTGATTTTATGGCTCTATTCCACATTTCCAATAGTAGGCAATAGACAATGTGAAAGAAATAGTTGGGGAAGTGTGAATTACCTCCATGAGTATATAATAACATAAGACAATAGATAATAAAGAGCTCAAATTGAACAATGTAGTATACATGTACTACATAAATCCAGAGAATGGAGACACAAAAAGAGGATTAATTAGTTCTTCATAAAGATGATGTTCCCCCATGAAAGAGTTAAAATAGCACCTTAGGGTAAACAAAGAGGGGGGTTGTGACAAAGAACAGGGGCACAACCGGGATCTTCCTGGGACAGTTTGAGATCTGAAGAAAAATCCCAGGACCAAGTTTGGTCCCTGTGAGGAGTAAAAACCTCCAGGCTAGGTTCTGTTGTAACAACAAGGGGTCAAGCCACTTAAACAACTAGCTGCAAACCCTGGTGTTAGTTGGTTTGAGAGGCTGCCTCAGACTCAAGGCCCTGAAACTTTGTGCACTGGGATACTGAAGGGAGTCATGCATTTGAGCCCAAGAAGATTAAGAGAACCTCTGCTGACAAGGAACACCAGACCCAGCTGTGCTTTGAAGAGTGGTGAGGGTGAGAAGGAACCACCATAGGACCAGTGAGTGCAGAAGCAGTGGGGCAAAAAGCCCCTGGCTGTGGGCACTTACAGGAGGTTGGAGGTTTGGCTTTGGTCCCAGGTTAGAGGAGAGAACTGAAGATTTGCGGGAAGAGGCTTTTCCCAAATCCCAGGGCTGGAGGTGATTACAAAAACCAAGCTATGACCACAAAAAATGCACAAGCAAAGGATAAAGCATCCAACCATAGAAACCTATTATGGGAATAGAAATGACAGGGGTTCTTCTTCAGAGGAACATATTGAAGTAAAGAGTAATGTAAAATGGTCACCTGTCCAAAAGGAATTTGTAGAAGATCTTCAAAAAGACTTTAAAAATCAAATGACAGTGATGCGTGAAAAATTAAATAAATAAAAAATAACCCAAGAAAAACAAGAAGGTTGTGAAAGTAAAGTCAACCAATTAGAAAAGGAGATCCAGAATCTCAAGGAGGAAAATAACACCTTGACAATTACAATTGGGAAAGTGAAGCCAGTCAAATTGTAAGATACCAAGATATAATTAAACAAACCATAAATAATGAAAAAATAGAATAGAAAGTGAAACATCTTATAAAAACAGATTTGGAGAACAGATCAAGATAAGAAAATACAAAAATTATCAGAGTAACTGAAAGTTATGGTAAAAAAAAGAAAGAATCGTGATACAATAATACAAGAAATAATTAAAGAAAATTGTCCTGAAGCATTACAAGAAGGCAGGGAAGTAGAAATAGAAAAAAAATCCATCAAACACCACTTAGAAGAGGTCCTATGAGGAAAATTAATAGGAATATCACAGTCAAGTTCTGAAATGCCCAGTTCAAGGTTAAAATATTAAATGTATAAAGAAAATGGCACTCTATATTAGTCATAAGGCATAGAAAAGATCTGGGAAACAGATGGGAAATAGCATGATTTAGAGATGAAAAGAACCTAAGAGTTCATCTAAATATAACCAAATCATTTTTAAAAGTTAGGAGACTAGTTCACAAAGGAATGATGAAACTTGCCCAATGTCACAGACATAGTAAATATCTGAGCCAAGATTCAACACCAAATATTCTTACCACAAAGTCAAGGCTATTACCACACTATCATACTTGTTCCAAGGAAGAGAAATGTGGGATTTCATATTAACTCAACACTTAGCATTTCACTGACATTTAGGTATGGCATAGAAGTTATGGTTTCTCATACTCTCATGCAAATTAAAAAAATGTTAAGCCCTGCCAATGTCCATTAATTTTCTCGGAAAAATATTACAACTCTCATATCTCCAGTACTCAGCATGTCAGTTGTAGTCTGAAGCTTTATTGATTTACCTATCTATAATCAATAATAAATGTGCTTAACATCCCTAATTTAGGCCTGACAACTTCCCAACAAGTAAAGATTCAATTATTATTTGACCCCAAGGTATATTTTATCCTTCCCTTTCTCATTACTTAGCCATTTTTTATGCCAAAGTAGACCATAGAACTATAGGTAGGGGTTAGGCGTTGTTCCTACTCAGAAGCCTCATGTTGTCAATTACCAATTGGCCCATGTATTCTGTGACCAGATTATGTGACAAGTCATGGAAGAACTCACCAGTCTCTGTTTGACAGCAGAGATGAGGCATGAATGGGGTGCCAGGACATGACAGACTATGACCTGGGAAGATAATCAGGTATGCAGTTGATCATGTGGAAAGATGGATTAGAATGGCCTTGAAGAAATTTACAGGACCCATGGGAAGAGGACCAAGATAAAACAGGGAGAAAAAAAAACTACGTCTCCCTATTTTGAGTTATTGTAATAGTTTCCATTAATAAAAACCAACAAAAATTCAAATTTCTTGATCCCTCCAAAAATATTTCAATCTGTTTGAAGATCTGTTTCATAATATAAAGCCTAAAAATATGAGTATGACTTGTGCAATATAATTTTCTAAACAATTCCAAATTAAGTCATTGTTTGACAAGTGAAAAGAAATCTATTAGGTATAGCTTTCATAAAATTTACTACTAAAATTATAGAATTATTTTGAAATGAATTATACCTAAATGGCAACACCCTACATAATTGCAAAATAAGTTTAGGTTGGCCTCATCTTTTTGTTGTTATCCCTCAGCCATTTTCTATTTTATCTCATAGATAACTCCCATATTTTTCAGGTCCTCAAATCTTTGCTCTCAGCTACTTATTCATTTGTCTTGGTTATGATTTTAGGTAATGAAGACACAAGATATTATAACTTCATGAAGTTTTCATTATATTCAAGAAATTTTGAAGACTAAAAGGTCTTTAAATAAAGTCAATAAATCCTAAAATAGAAAATTTTAGTGGAGATTTAACATTTTATAATATTTTATAAATAAATAAATTTTACAAACAAAATACTTATTTGCAAAGGGGAATAGAGTGACTAAATTCTGGGAACCTTGGTCAGTGCTCTTCACTTGATATAGATAAACTAAGAGGGTCTCTTGAGTATGGATTTCAGAGCATTTAAAATCTGAAGGTTAGATGGATTCAGGATGCAAGTTGAAAGAATGATCTTCAGTTCTATACAATCATTTTTAATACAAAATGAGGGAAACAGTTATTCCCTAAAGATTACTTAATACTTTCTTATGCTGGGCCATGTCTATATATATGTGAACCAAGTAGTGAAAGTAATTGTTGAAGGGGCGGAGCCATGATGGTGGCTGGAAAGCAAGGACTTATTTAAGTTCACCCCCAGGTCCCTCCAAACACCTATGAAAATGGCTCTGAACAACTTCTAGAGCTGCAGAACCCACAAAATAGCAGACAGAAGCAGAGCTCCAGCCCAGGAAAGCCTGGATGGTTGAAGTGTCTATCACATGGAGCTGGGAGGGGAGCAGAGCAGAGCCCAGCGTGGGTGACACCAGGACCAACCAGACCAGGACCCGGGCAGAACAGGCAGAGGGCACAGGGTGAGTTGAATATGAAGGGATGATATCTAAAACAATAAAATCAAATTAAATGATGAGAGAGCAATATATTGAGAGAGGGAGAAAGGGAGAGATAGAATTGGGTAAATTATCTCACATAAAAGTGGCAAGAAAAAGTAGTTCATTGGAAGGGAAGAGTGGGCAGATGAAGGGGAATGAATGAATCTTGCTCTCAACGGATTTGACCTGAGGAAGGAATAACATACACACTCAGTTGGGTATCTTACTCCTCAGGAAAGAAGGAGGAAGAGGATAAAAAAGGGGGGACAATAGAAAGGAGGGCAGATAAGGGGAGGGGGTAATAAAAGCAAACACTTTCGAAAAGGAATAGGGTCAAGGGAGAGAATTGAATAAAGGGGGCCTGGATAGGAGGGACCAAATATAGTTAGTTTTTCACAACATTAGTATTGTGGAAGGGTTTTGCATAATGATACACATGTAACCTATGTTGAATTGCTTGCCTTCTTCGGGAGGGTAGGTAGGGAAGGAAGAGATGAGAGAATTTGGAACTCAAAGTTTTAAAAGCGGATGTTCAAAAAGAGTTGTTTTTGCATGCAACTGAGAAATAAGATATACAGGCAATGGGGCGTAGAAATCTATCTTGCCCTACAAGAAGGTAAAGGAAAAGGGGATGGGGAGGAGAGGGGTAACAGAAGGGAGGTCTGACTGGGAAAGGGGCAATCAGAATATATGCCATCTTGGAGTGGGGGGGAGGTTAGAAATGGGGAGAAAATTTGTAATTCAAAATCTTGTGGAAATCAATGCTGAAAACTGAAAGTAATTTTTGAATACATGCTTTCTAAAAATCACTTAGATTTTAAAATTAATTTTGTCAACAAATTTAACTGACTGATAATTACTTATTTAACCCTCAAATCTTCTGTGTGTGCATGGTGTGTGTTCCATTTTTCCTCTATAACTTTCTGGTCTGCCAAAAGCGTAATCTGAGATAATCTAACAGCTCCATGAATTTACCAATAGAAATACTCAACATTGTCTATTAAAAATACAACCCATTTATGCTTTCTGATCCTGTGAGATCCTTGCCCAAGTCCTTCAATCATCTCACCAAAGATAAATGACCCAACAAGTAAGAGGAATGTATCTAGGACTTCTTATCTTTGAAAATTTCAAACATTATTTCCCTTCTTTTAGCACATGACCAAGGAACATCTCCTGTTCCTATTAGACAATTCTTCAATAATATATAATGTGACATGTCTTAAGCATAGAATATTACTAGAAAAAATTCCATTGGTACCTATGTACACCAAGGGTTTTCCATTGCTCTTTGGGTCAATGGTATATTTCAGTATGTAAAGACAGTGATATTCAAAGATTAAGTTATGCAGCTTTTAAAGGAAGACATTTGTGCAGAAAACATAGGAGCTTCCACTGAGCAGCAACTTGGAATTGTTCTTTTTAAATCTTGTACTTATTCATATCTCTTCTTTTTAGATCACCTTCACTTCAAACATATCCTTCTCCTCCTTCCTCCCCAGCTATCCATCCCATGTAACAAAGATATTAAAAGAAAGAAAAAATATATTAGCAAGACCACACCAATTGTTTTTGATAGTATATATAATATCCCATTATCCATAATCCTCCCCCTTTAGAAAGAAGAGAGCAAGATTCATTAAAAAAACACTTCTTCAGGGCAAAGGTTGGCTAATATAACTATGCAACAATCAATTTAATTTTTACTTTTTGCATTTTCATTTTTGTAGTCTTCTGCTTTCTTCACTTTGCATCAGTTAATATAAGGCTTCTGATGATTACATATGGCCTGTCAAACTCTACTTCACACAGTTGATGACTAAATTTTTCTTCTATTATGTGTTGGAACTCTGGTGACTAGACAGTTCACATTTTGATTTTTACTACTAGCTGAGCTTCGATGACCATATACTAGAAATTTACCTTCACGTTATCCAATGAGTTGGGTGCCTATCAAGCCATGCAGGCTACATGAGGGTTATAACTGGTGATTAATAAGAAGCACTTGATATTAAGGACTTTCAAGGAGATCCTGCCACCACTATCAGCATAGATCATGTACATGCTGGTGCACCAAAATCCTGGTTTCCTGGCAGGCAGTAACTATCAAAAAACCTAACCTAGAAGAATAGAGCAAAATAATTGAGACCATCTGAATAGGTTAGTACATAGTCAAGTGCATTGTGTGTTTCAAACTCCAAAAATACGCAGGCCCAGAATTTAATCTTATATCACTGCTTCTGCATCCTCTGTACCTTCATGCCTTATCATCTACCATGATTTTCTCCCCTATGGAACACTGAGCTTTACCATTTACTATGCTGTAAGGCTTTGCTAGTGCACCCTAAGAACCCATTGGTCCTTCTAACTATGCTATCATTGAGCTCTTCTACATGCAGAGCCTACTCATTAGAATCCAAACTCCTTGAGACTGTAAACTATCTTGATTTTCTATTTATGTCCCCAGGATTTAGTACACTGCTTGGTATATAATAAAATTTGTTTCATTTATTCATTGATTCATTCATTATTTCTTTCATGTTTATCTGATTTTTGTAGTATTTGTTCTTTCTTATGGTTCAATAATATTCTACTACTTTTACATGCCACATTTTGTTTAGTGATTCGGTAATTGATCAACATTTATTTTGTTTCTGATTCTTTGACAAAAGGAAAGCAAAAATATCTTCTGTTTTCAATATTTTTGGCTAAATACCTATTGATGGAAGTTTTATGTTGTAGGAGAGACATATTAATCACCATTTTTGTTGGTTTTGCCAGGGCAATAGGGGTTACATGACTTGCCCAAGGTCACACAGCTAGTACATGTGTCAAGGCAGGATTTGAACTTGGGTCCTCCTGACTCCAGGGCAGGTGCTCTACTCACTGTGTGACATAGTTGCCCCCATATTAATCACTTCTAAATCATAAATCCATATTATTTTGCATAATGCTTGAACCATCCCGCAAATTGGAGGTACAGCAATAGAATTGGAAGAGTAATGGAAAAAGAGGCACAGGGATACACTATTAGTAGGGCTATGACTTGGTCTAAACAGTCTTAGGGTGACACTGTGTGTATTTGTGTATCTGCCTTAACAAATTTCCTCCAAAAATGAATATTAGTTCTTGTCATTCATGTCAATTTACTGCTTGTGAGAAGAAACCTAAAAGATGTTTTACTTGCATTTCTTACATTACGGGTGATTTAGAGCAACCTATCATATAATTTTTAATAATTCATATGCTTTTTCTTCTGATAATGATTTATCTCCTCTGACCACAGGTATATTTGAGAATAGATCTTTGTTAATTATCTATATAAACTAAATATTAAACCCTCAAGAGAAATATTTGATACAGTTTTCTTCAGACAATGCTTTCAATTTGCCAATTATGAAATCATAGGGCAGGACCAGACAAAACATTTGTAAGATTTTGTTTGGAATCTCATTTTCTTTTTTCCTAAATGACTTTAAAGTTTTCCCAGCAATTCTTGTGTAAATGAGGATTGTTAAAATTTTAAAAATCCCTGAATTGAATTCTTCCTATTCAGTTAAATTTAACAAACATTTATTAATCATCTGTTGTATGACAAGCACATTCAGTTCTGAACCCAATTCATTGTGTACGAGGGATGATTACCACAAAGAGGTTTGTCTCATACTAATTTGATATATTGGGCCTTTAACTGCCTTAGCATATTGGAGGAGGGGAGGGGATTTCTCAACTATGTAGTTTTTCCGTTATTGATTGTCAGCATAATTTCTTCAGATTTGTCATGTATTGCAATGAGGTGACCCTTTATTGAATATGTCTTGATGTGATTTCAAAAATATTTTCAAAAATATTATCCATAAAATTTCTTTCAATTTACACTTTGGTCAAAACATCTTTCCTGTATCTTTATTTTATTCTTCATTTGATGTATATATGCAGAAGGCAATCAAAATTATCTTTGTGAATGCATTTATCAGCAAATATTATATAAACTTAATATATGGAGAGGTTCTCTTTGTTACAGGCAGTCTCTAGGATAATTTTCTTCTTTCTAGGCAGAACCTTTTGTTTGTGTAACCAACAAAACATAAATATAGTGAGATATTGTCTATAACTTTGAATCAACGCATGACAGTAAAGATGTTGTTTTCTGTAGGAGATCATACAAAAATTATTTTTTCCTTCTCTTATCCGTGACTTATAGGTAGATCATTTTTATAAAGATTTTGTAATGATAACTAAATATACACATGGGATAGAGGTTATCAGTGTTTTATGGGTCACCTTTTGGTATTTTCTCCTTGAGATATGTTGTTAAATGCTTCCTCAATCCTTCCAAGATTTTGTTGGCTCAAGCAAAATTCTCTTCTGTGTATACACACACATATGTGTACATATACATGTACACATCATATCTTACTCTAATTAAATAAATTATAAGTAACTTAGTTTCCAAAATTTATAGAAATTTAGGGATGCTCTTGAGTTGTGGCTAAAAGAAAAAATACAGAGTAGATATACCTAAATGCCATGGAATAGGATTGAATGAGGATTTTTTTAATATTACATTTTATAAACTCATATATGCTTAAAAAAATTAACTGTTTTCTGGCACTGAGGTATTATATTTTGTGAAAAATAAAAACATATTATGATAGTAAATTCTCAAGTACTCAAATGATCACAGTGACGATAGAACTTTAAAATCATGCCCAGGGTTTCTGAATGTTCATTGTGGAAATAACATTTGAGTTCATTGGCGATATTTTGGAGTCTTGTTTAAACAAGTGTTGGAAGCCCAATAGAGTTCCTTTACTATGGCTACACAGAGCAATAGTACCTTGAGCCAATCCGGTAATAGCTAGGCCATTTTCTGATGAAAAGACTATTTGGTTTCTCAACAAACTAATCTTTGAACACTGCTATGATGTGACATCCAGTGTCTAAACAGGCAAAATAAAATTGGAATGATCATTCAGTTATTTATGATGAAAGGAATCAATTCAAATCCTACAGATATAAACCTGGACAAGAATTTGGAGATCCAAAACCCCTTCATTTTGCATACAGGGAAATTGATGCTTAGACAGAATATTCTGGGTCCAGAAGAGAGTTAGTGCCAATTCTTTTTTTTTGCATTTTAATTTATTTATTTATTTTTAGTTTACCACACATGGTTCTACATAGTTTTGAGTTCCAGATTTTCTCCCCTCTCTCCCCACTCCCTCCCCAAGACAGCATGGAATCTCATATAACTGTCATGTATAACTTCGCATTGAATTAATTTATGCACTAGTCAAGTTGTGGAGAAGAATTTTGACCAATGGAATGAATCATGAGAAAGAAGAAACAGAACCAAAAAAAACCAACCCAAAAACAAAAACAAAAGAGGAGCAAAAAAGGCGAGCATGTAGTGCGCCTCGATCTGTATTCAAACTTCATAGTTCTTTCTCTGGATGAAGATAGCATTCTCCATCGTGAGTCCCCTGGAGTTGTCCTTGCACCTTAGGTTGCTGAGAAGAGCACAGTATGTCAGGGTTGGTCCTCACGGAATCCATATATCTGTGGCTGTGCACAATGTTCTCCTGGCTCTGCTTCGTTCACTCAGCATTATGTCGTGTAGGTTTTTCCAGGTTGTTACGAAGTCTGTATCATCTCCATTTCTTATGGCACAATAGTATTCCATCACCTTCATATACCACAGCTTGTTCAGCCATTCCCCAATTGATGGGCATCCCTTTGATTTCCAACTCTTGCCTACCACAAAAAGAGCTGCTATAAATATCCTTGTACATATGGGTCCTTTTCCCGCTTGTGTGATTTCTTTGGGATACAACCCTAGAAGTGGTATTGCTGCGTCAAAGGGTATGAACATATCTATAGCCCTTTGGGCATAGTTCCAAACTGCTCTCCAAAATGGCTGCATCAGCTCACAACTCCACCAGCAATGCAACAATGTTCCAATTTCCCCACATCCTTTCCAGCATTTATCATTTTCCTGTTTTGTTATTTTAGCCAATCTGACAGGAGAGATGTGGTATCTAAGAGTTGTTTTGAACTGCATTTCTCTAATCAGTAGTGATCCAGAGCATTTTTTCATATGCCTATACATAGCTTTAATTTCTTCCTCTGAAAACTGCCTGTTCATATCCTTTGACCATTTCTCAATTGGGGAATGGCTTGTATTCTTATATATTTGGCTCAGTTCCCTGTATATTTTAGAAATGAGGCCTTTATCAGAGATACTAGTTGCAAAGAATTTCTCCCAATTTTCTGCTTCCCTCCTAATTCTTGTTGCATTGGCTTCTTTTGTACAAAAACATTTCAATTGGACATAATCAAAATTATCCATTTTGCATTTTGTAATGCTCTCTATCTCTTGTTGGGTCATGAATTCTTTACTTTTCCATAAATCTGATAAGTAAACTATTCCCTGCTTTCCCAAATTACTTATAGTATCAGCTTTTACTCCTAAATCATGAACCCATTTTGACTTTATTTTGGTATATGGTATACGATATTGGTCTATGCCCAGTTTTTGCCCTACCATTTTCAAATTTTCCCAACAGTTTTTTCGAAGTAGTGAATTATTAGCCCAGAAGCTGGCCCCTTTGGGTTTATCAAAAAGTAGATTGCTAAACTTATTGATTTCACTTACTTGTGTACCTATCCTATTCCACTGATCCACACCCCTGTTTCTTAACCAGTACCAGGCAGTTTTGATGACTGTTGCTGTGTAGTACAGTTTAATATCTGGTGTGGCTAAGCACCTTCTCTAGCATGTCTTTTCATTAATATCCTAGATACTCTAGACCTCTTGTTTTTCCAAATGAATTTTGTTATTATTTTGTCCAGCTCAGTAAAAAAAAATTTTGGTAGTTCGATTGGTATGGCACTAAATAGATAGATTAATTCAGGTAAAATTGTCATTTTTGTTATATTAGTTACTGAAGGCACTATAAAATATTTGGGAGTCTATTTGCCTGGACAAATCCAGGGCCTATATGAACATAACTGTGAAACACTTTTCACGTGAATAAAATCAGATCGAAATAAATTGAAAAATATCAGTTGCTCATGGTTAGTGCCAATTCTTATATCAAAAACTTAGGTCTTTTCTTTTTCAAGGATTTTCCCAGAAGTAAGAAAGTTAACTTCATCACTGAAAAAACTGGTATTCTTGCCATTATCTCCAGATTAATTCTAAATTTCGATATGACAAGCAGGCAATTCACTCAGTTTATCATGTGACAACCAATTCCCATCACCTCATACAGTTTTGCTGAAGTACAAGTGTTCATTTTGTCACACTAGCTTTGCTCTGTCTGATTTTTCCTCAATGCATATTCACATTACTCTCCAGATTGTCTTAAGAAAAGAAAAGGTAGATTGGGTCAATGCCAAAATTTTCCACTTGGAAATAATTGTTTTGCTCTTGCTAGGGTTACTTGAAGAGTTCGAGTGCTGTGTCAATCAATTTAGGGAAAAATAAAAGTTCAAAGATAGGTTGATGGGAATCCCTTTGAATAATAAAGTGGGTAGTTAGTGTCACTAGTGTTTTGAATTTTGTTAATTAAAATTTGGTACAAGCTATTCTGCTGTTTTGAATTTCATTGATTAAATTTTGGTACAAGTTATATAAGAAAGATACAAACATCCGTGCTAGAGACAGTATGGTTATATAATTCAATTCAATAGGTATATATTTAGAATCTGCTCTGGCGAGGCAGAGTGTATAGTTGTTAGACAAATAGGTTAAGTGTAAGATAGTTTGGGCCATAATTTACAAGCATAGGAAGGGTAAGTCACATTGCTTTTAAGAAATTATGAAATTATTTTAATGGTATCCTATCTTCTTGATAAAAGAAAAAAACCTTCTTTTTCATAGCAATATTTTCCAGTGATGTTGTATTACTGTAAATTAGGGAACACTATTGTTTCTCAATAATTGAGTTGTTTCCCCAAAAAGACAATAAAGAGATACATGGTGGTTGTGAACAGACTTGCATAGATTAAATTATGGAGGCAGAAAACCTACATTTTCCCTGATCCTGAGGAAAAGGTTTTTAAACCTCAACCTTCTTTAAAATCAGCTAAAACAATTTCCAACACCTAACCTATTAATATGTAATTATGGTTACTTAAGAATGAAATAATATTTTTCTTTTTGTGTTTTTTTAAATATGATTATTGTATTATTAGGACATAAATATTTATTAAGTTGTTTGGTCCTACTTATAAAACAGAACCATTTTCTGGCCTAGGGTAATCATGAAAAATTACTGAGACAATGAATAGCATTGTGAACTGAGAAAATTTGGAACTCTCTTTTCTGAATACTTCCTTTGATTTTCTCAGTCACTCCAAAATTGTTATCATGCACAATAGACAATTTCTGTTGTCTTTATGGTCTAAGACACCAGAGATTGAAGCAAGTTTCAAGGTACTGACAGCAGTGAATGATACTCAGGATCCTCTAACAGGATCACTCAGCACCTTCAAATAGCAGTATTGCACAATACACTTCCTAGGCTTACCACAGGAATCCAGCCCTCTTTATGGGAAATCTCCTCATTCTGGCTGCAATAAGAGTGTGCAGCAGCATTATGTACTGTAATAGGGACTGTTTAAAGAATATGGGTACAAAAAAATGGTTAAGGAAACACCTGAGAGTGTGTAGCACTCCATTAAATTTGAAAGAGCCCCATATCCAGCTGCGGCCAGTTCTGTCCCCAACCCCTACCAGAAAAAGAAAGAAAATCATTTGGGACAGGCTAAGACTTGTGAAATATTAATTACCCAGCACAGATGATAACTTTAAGCTATAGGCCCTAGAGCAATGATATAAAATTGGATGGAGTCAAAAAGTAGTAAGGAAATATAATAATTTTTAAAAAACTTGATTTTTTTTCTAAGATCTCAAAAGAATAAAACTCAAATATTAAATACTTTGAGTATAAGCAGTTAAAACAACAGGGAATTACAGGGGTAACAGAGCTGAATGAGCTTCCAATTCAACTAAAAGAATCCAGAGATATTTGAATAAATATTGCTCAACAAAAGCAAAGGAATCAATACCTGAAGAGGCAGGAGACCATGCAAATTCCTCTGACCAAATTTAACCACAGTAGTATGTTCCTGGATGGTTTAAAAGAGAAATGAGATTATGAAAGTAGTATTTATGGTCTGCAAAGCAGAAGTAATTGTCAGAATAAAAACTTAGATCCATGATAAGAAATCTTACCAGAGGCAAAAAAAGAGAATAGCTAGTAGAAAATGAAAATACACAGAAGTAAAGGACAATCTGCAAGAAATGAAAGAAAAGCAAATAATGCTAAAAACATCTTATGGTAAACAAATGTATACCTCTCAAAGATAGGACATATAGAGACAATGTAAAGATTATGGGCCTCCCAGGAGAACATGGCAACTATAAAACTTGAACATGGTAATGAAAGAAATATGCAAGACAGTTGGCCTGAACTTCTGTATACAGAAAAGAAACTGTGAATTAAAAGACTACATAAATCCCTTCCAGGGTAGTGTTGGGGGAGGGTGTGCTATGTTTCAAACTCAGAAGCAAATGGTGATTTAATGAAATAATTCAAATTATAAACAGGTGAACAAGAGAAAGACTTTCAACTACAAAGGAAAGGAAATTATATAAAGTGCAAGATTATTCTGCACATAACAAACTCTGTAATGAAATGGAATTTTATTTTGGGATGTATCTCAAACAGAAAAGGAATATAAAATGTAATCCAAGATAATGTACCATGCCAACTTGAGCCTAAATGTTAATGGGAAGAAAGAAATTCAATAATGAAAGACTTCCCATGAATTTAGAAAAATATCTCCAAACAAATATTGCTTTTCTAATACCACTTACAACAGATATAAAAGAGAGGTGAACGTACATAGAAACCAACAATAATATCAATATCATAACAACAGAAAGGTCATTTAGAAATTTCATTTTAAAAGTACACAAGGAAACAAAGGTAAAAGTATAAATTAAATACACATTATGGTGGAGAAATCGTCCTGAAACAACAGGACTGAACCTCACAACATCCCACCTAAAAGTGAATTGATGTTTTTTGTTTATTTGTTTCTTTATTTGTTTTAGAGAAACTAAATTTCAGAATTGGAGAGTGCATAAAAGTGGAAAGTAGAAGAAGATAGAGAGGAATGTATCATGTGCCTTAATCAAAGACTAACAATGAATGCAAAATAGCTCTTATTGTCTCTCAGGAGCAAGAGAGTCTACATAGAATAAGCAGGAAAGAAAAGGGAGGAATTGAAATGAGGAAATAAAAAGGGGAGTATCTTTGTTAAGTGGAGGGAAATGTTATCACTGATATATCTATTTTTTCCTTTGTTCACAAAGAGGACCAAAATGGCATCACTATCTTGAAGTCAAGGTATTGTGTGTCCAACTTTGGCTGATCAGACCAAAATTATCTCAGAAGGCTCTACTATAGGTAAGGTAAAAATAGTCCATATGAACATTCAGAGCAGAGATGTCTTTAAAATTGTATTTCTTGAGGGGCGGAGCCAAGATGGCCGCATGAAGGCAGCCTCTTACCGGAGCTCTCTCACAAGGTCTGTCAGATTCCCATAAAAAAGTGAATTTGAGCAGATTTAAGAGAGTCAGAAACCACGAGCAGTCTGCGTGGGGCAAATTTCCGAGCCGGGAGAGTCTGAAAGGCCAGAGGAACGAACCTGCAGGCGCGGAGAGTGCTCGGTGCGGAGCTGCTCCAGACCAAGGCGGAAGCGGCCGGCCGGGAAATCCATGTGGGAGACGAGCTGGGAGAAAGCTGGGCGCCCGAAACCGGCAGAGATCCCCAGGCCTCCCAACACAGGACGGCAGTCTCTGGGAGCGACGAGAGGCAGCGCAACGCCAACAGCCGCGAAAACACCCAGTTCTGACGCTTGCAAAACCCAGGATCTCGGCCTCTTGAACTTCCGGAAGACTCAATGGCTAGGTAAGCGGCTCTAACCCCTCCCCCCCTCACCCAGAGAATTCCTCGGAAAAAAAAAAAAAAAAAGAGAACTGAAACAGAGGAGAGAGTAGCGGGGCTTCACAGGACAAATACTAGAAGCTCATTAGTCCCAGAGGGGAAGAGTCGGCAGGGGGCCAAGCCAGGAGCCCAGACATAACCTTGCTCCCCCAGGGGAAGCGCCAGTCATCAGCTCAAACAACAAACAGCTGAGACCATTGCTGAAAAGCAAGTGCTGGAGAGCACCCATAGGGAGTGAGACGCCAGGGAGCCAGACCCCTCCCCCACACCTCAGGAAACTGAAGGTTATAATTTTAGACTCACAACCCCCAGAATAAGAAAGCTGGGACAGAAAGCCCTGAGACTCACAGATAGAAATTCGTTCTAACGCCAGCAAAAGGCAATCCAACATGAAGAAGAACACAAAAAAACCGAGGACAATAGATTCTTTTTATGGAGACAGGCAGGATCAAAATATCGACTTAGAAGAAGATAGCAATGACACGGTAGATACATCAGATACCTCAAAAGCTAATATGATCTGGTCTCCAGCCCAAAAGCACTGCTGGAAGAGCTAAAAGAGGATTTTAAAAACCAAATTAGGGAGCTAAAAGAAAATATGGAAAAAATGGAAAAAAGGGAGAAAAAATCCACTGACGAAATCAAGTCCCTAAAGAATAAGATTGGCGAGATGGCTATGGAGATTCAGAATCTAGAGAGAGAAAAGGACACCCTGAGAGGTGAAATCAACCAATTGAAAATGGAGGCTCAAAAGCAAAATGTAAACACTAACTCATTTAAAATTAGACTTGAGCAAGTGGAAGCTAATGAATCTATGAGGCATCAAGAAGTAATAAAACAAAATGTAAAGAATGAAAAAATAGAAAAAAATGTGAATTATCTGATTGGCAAAACAACTGACCTGGAAAACAGATCCAGGAGAGACAATTTGAGAGTTATTGGTCTACCGGAAATCCACGATGAAAAAAGGAGCCTTGACAGTATCTTCGAAGAAATTATCAAAGACAACTGCCCAGAGGTCCTAGAACCAGAGGGCAAAATAGTCATTGAAAGAATTCACCGATCACCCCCTGAAAGAGATCCCAAACTGAAAACACCAAGAAATATTATAGCCAAATTTCAGAGCTATAAACTTAAGGAGAAAATACTGCAAGCAGCCAAAAAGAAGCAATTCAAATATCATGGAACTACAGTCAGGATCACGCAGGATCTCTCAGCTTCCACATTAAAAGACAGGAGAAATTGGAATATGATATTCCGAAGGGCAAAGGAGTTGGGACTACAACCAAGGATCAACTACCCAGCAAAACTAAGCATAATTTTCCAGGCAAGGCGATGGACATTCAATGAAATAAGGGAATTCCAGACCTTCCTGATGAAAAGGCCAGAACTCAATGGAAAATTTGATCTCCAAATACAAACCTCAAGAGAGACATAAAAAGGTAACCGGGGGAAAAACCCCACAAACTTCATTAACCAATAAGCTTAGGTTGTTTACATCTTTATGTGGGATTATATCATCTTATGTATGTTTTTTATGTATATATATATATACATATACATATATAAGTCATTCTTGTGAATGGTACAACTATTGTGACAAATGAAAGGGATATACATAGGTTGTGAATGCCTGTATAAATTAACTGATGTAAAGATATAAAATATAAATAAGAGATATAAAGGCAGGGCTATGAGGGAAGTGATAAGAAGGTTGTAGAAAAGGGTAAATTACACCAAAGGAAGTGGCAAAAAAACATATTATAGTAGAGGGAAAGAAGGGAGGGAGAAGAGCAGTATTTGAGCTTTACTGTCATCTGATCTAGTTCAAGAAGGGAATAACATACTCTGATAAGTTTAGAAATCTAACTTGTCCTACGGGAAGTGGGAGGGAAAGGGGGGAAAAAGGGAGGGGGGAGGGCAGAAGGAAGAGGAGAAGTAGCAAGTGGGTAACGGTTAGATAAGGGAGGGGAATAAAGAGGGAGGGTTAACTGAGGAAAGCGGCGGTCAAAAGCAAAACTTTGTTGGGGAGGAGAAGGGGAAAGGGAGAAATAAAAGCATAAACAGGGGGAATTAGGATGGAGAAAAAGACACAGATAGAAATCATAACCCTGAACGTGCAGGGGATGAACATTCTCACAAAACAGAAGCAGATAGCAGAATGGATTAAAAACCATAATCCTACAATATGCTGTTTACAAGAAACACATCTGAAACAGGGGGATACACATAGGGTAAAGGTAAAAGGCTGGAGTAAAATATATTGTGCCTCAGCTAAAGTAAAAAAAGCAGGTGTAGCAATCCTAATCTCAGACAAAGCAAAAGTAAAGATAGATCTAATTAGAAGAGATAAGGAAGGACATTATATCCTGCTAAAAGTCACCATAAACAATGAAGCAATATCATTGCTTAACATATATGCACCAAGTGGTAAGGCATACAAATTCTTAGAGGAGAGGTTAAGGGAGTTACAGGAAGAAATAGACAGCAAAACTATAATATTGGGAGACCTCAACCTCCCCCTTTCTGAACTTGATAAATCTAACCTCAAAATAAATAAGAAAAAAGTTAAGGAGGTAAACAGAATTTTAGAAAAGGCACATATGATAGACCTCTGGAGAAAACTGAATGGGGATAAAAAGGAATATACTTTCTTCTCAAAAGTACATGGCACATACTCAAAAATTGACCATGTACTTGGGCATAAAAACCTCACAATCCAGTGCAGAAAAGCAGAAGTAGTCAATGCATCCTTTTCAGATCATGATGCAATAAGAATCATTTTTAATAAAGCACCATGGAAAAATAAGCTAAAAACTAATTGGAAACTAAATAATTTAATTCTAAAGAGTGAGTGGGCCAAAGATCAAATCAGAGAAACAATCAATAATTTCATTCAAGAGAATGACAATAATGAAACAACATACCAAAACTTATGGGATGCAGCAAAAGCTGTTCTTAGGGGAAGTTTTATATCTCTAAATGCCTACATGAATAAAATAGGGAAAGAGGAGATCAATGATCTGGGCATACAGCTGAAAAAGCTAGAAAAAGAGCAAATTGAAAACCCCCAATTAAATACCAAATTAGAAATACTGAAAATCAAAGGAGAGATTAATAAAATTGAAACCAAGAAAACTATTGAATTAATAAATAAAACAAAGAGCTGGTTTTATGAAAAAACCAATAAAATTGACAAACCTTTGGCCAATTTGATTAAAAAAAAGAAAGAAGAAAATCAAATTACCAGTATAAAAAATGAAAAGGGTGAGGTCACCTCTAATGAAGAGGAAATCAAAACAATAATTAGGAATTATTTTGCCCAACTGTATGCCCATAAATTTGACAACCTTAGAGATATGGATGAATATCTACAAAAACATAAACTGCCCAGACTAACAGAGAAGGAAGTGAAATTTCTTAATGACCCCATATCAGAAAAAGAAATTGAGCAGGCCATCAACGAACTCCCTAGGAAAAAATCTCCAGGGCCAGATGGTTTTACATGTGAATTCTATCAAACATTTAAAGAACAACTAATTCCAATACTTTGCAGACTATTTGGGAAAATAGGGGAAGAAGGAGTCCTACCAAATTCTTTTTATGACACAAATATGGTACTAATACCTAAACCAGGTAGAGTTAAAACAGAGAAAGAAAATTATAGACCAATTTCTCTAATGAATATTGATGCAAAAATTTTAAATAAAATATTAGCAAAAAGATTGCAGCAACTCATTACGAGAATAATACACCATGACCAGGTAGGATTTATTCCAGGAATGCAAGGCTGGTTCAATATTAGGAAAACTATTAGCATAATTGATCATATCAACAACAAAACTAGCAAAAACCATATGATCATCTCAATAGACGCAGAAAAAGCCTTTGACAAAGTACAACACCCATTCCTATTAAAAACACTAGAAAGCATAGGAATAAGGGGAACCTTCCTCAAAATTATAAATAGCATCTACCTAAAACCATCAACAAGCATTATTTGTAATGGGGATAAACTAGATGCATTCCCAATAAGATCAGGGGTGAAACAAGGATGTCCATTATCACCCCTATTATTCAATTTGGTTCTAGAAACATTAGCTGTAGCAATAAGAGAAGAAAAAGAAATTGAAGGAATTAGAATAGGAAAAGAAGAAACTAAATTATCACTTTTTGCAGATGATATGATGATTTATCTAGAGAATCCTAGAGAATCAAGTAAAAAACTACTTGAAATAATAAACAGCTTTAGCAAAGTTGCAGGATATAAAATAAACCCACATAAATCCTCAGCATTCCTATACATTACTGACAAAGCCCAACAGCAAGAGATAGAAAGAGAAATTCCATTTAAAGTTACTGAAGGCACTATAAAATATTTGGGAGTCTATTTGCCAAGACAAACCCAGGGCCTATATGAACATAACTATGAAACACTTTTCACGCGAATAAAATCAGATCTAAATAAATGGAGAAATATCAGTTGCTCATGGTTAGGCCGAGCTAATATAATAAAAATGACAATTCTACCTAAATTAATCTATCTATTCAGTGCCATACCAATCGAACTACCAAAATTTTTTTTTACTGAGCTGGACAAAATAATAACAAAATTCATTTGGAAAAACAAGAGGTCTAGAGTATCTAGGATATTAATGAAAAGACATGCTAGGGATGGTGATTTAGCCACACCAGATATTAAACTGTACTACACAGCAGCAGTCATCAAAACTGCCTGGTACTGGTTAAGAAACAGGGGTGTGGATCAGTGGTATAGGATAGGTACACAAGTAGGTGAAATCAACAAGTTTAGCAATCTACTCTTTGATAAACCCAAAGAAGCCAGTTTCTGGGCTAATAATTCACTATTTCACAAAAACTGTTGGGAAAATTGGAAAATGGTAGGGCAAAAACTGGGCATAGACCAATATCTTACACCATATACCAAAATAAAGTCAAAATGGGTTCATGATTTAGGAGTAAAAGTTGATACTCTAAGTAATTTGGGAAAGCAAGGAATAGTTTATTTATCAGATTTGTGGAAAAGTAAAGAATTCATGACCCAACAAGAGATAGAGAGCATTACAAAATGCAAAGTGGATAATTTTGATTATGTCAAATTGAAATGTTTTTGTACAAAAAAAGCCAATGCAACAAGAATTAGGAGGGAAGCAGAAAATTGGGAGAAAATCTTTGCAACTAGTATCTCTGATAAAGGCCTCATCTCTAAAATATACAGGGAGCTAAGCCAAATATATAGGAATACAAGCCATTCCCCAATTGAGAAATGGTCAAAGGATATGAATAGGCAGTTTTCAGAGGAAGAAATTAAAGCTATCTACAGGCATATGGAAAAATGCTCTGGATCGCTGCTGATTAGAGAAATGCAAATCAAAACAACTCTTAGATACCACATCTCTCCTGTCAGATTGGCTAAAATAACAAATCAGGAGAATGATAAATGCTGGAAAGGATGTGGGGAAATTGGAACATTGTTGCATTGTTGGTGGAGTTGCGAGCTGATCCAGCCATTTTGGAGGGCGGTGTGGAACTATGCCCAAAGGGCTATAGAAATGTTCATACCCTTTGACCCAGTAATACCACTTCTAGGGTTGTATCCCAAAGAAATCACGCAAGCGGGAAAAGGACCCATATGTACAAGAATATTTATAGCAGCTCTCTTTGTGGTAGCCAAGAATTGGAAAGCAAAGGGATGCCCATCAATTGGGGAATGGCTGAACAAGCTGTGGTATATGAAGGTGATGGAACACTATTGTGCCATAAGAAATGGGGATGATGCAGACTTCATAACAACCTGGAAAAACCTACACGACATAATGCTGAGTGAGCGGAGCAGAGCCAGGAGAACATTGTGCACAGCCACAGATATGTGGATTCCGTGAGGACCAACCCTGACATATTGCGCTTCTCTCAGCAACCTAAAGGGGCAAGGACAACTCCAGGGGACTCACGATGGAGAATGCTATCTTCATTCAGAGAAAGAACTGCGAAGTTTGAATACAGACTGAGGCACACTACTACATGCTCGCCTTTTCTGCTTCTCTTTTGTTTTTGGTTTTGGGTTTTTTTTTTTGTTTTTTTTTTTTTTGGTTCTGTTTCTTCTTTCTCATGATTCATTCCATTGGTCAAAATTCTTCTCCACGACTTGACTAGAGCATAAATTAATTCAATGCGAAGTTATACATGACAGTTATATGAGACTTCATGCCGTCTTGGGGAGGGAGGGGGGAGGGAGGGGAGAAAAACTGGAACTCAAAACTATGTAGAACTGTGTGTGGTAAACTAAAAATAAATAAAAAATAAATTTAAAAAAAAAAAAAAGAAAAAAAAATTGTATTTCTTATGTTTCTTTTGAGCCATTATCTTTCTGCCTCGTTTATAGAGCACAGCACCTTGTTTGATGCAGACATGCCCTGCTGGGTGGTCCTTTGCCAGTGTCTCCCATGTTTCACAATTATTTCCAAAGTAATTCAGAGAAACCTTGAGAGTGTCCTTGTATTGCTTCTTCTGACCGCCATGTGAGAGCCTGCCTTCCATGACTTGTCTGAGCAATGTAGCCAATCCATCAGAATTGTGCTTTCTGTAGTAGAGTTTCAATGCTTGGCAGTTTAGCTTAAGAAAGGACCTCAGTGTTTAGTGCCCTATTCTGCCAGGTGATGTTCAGAATCTTCCTAAGACAATTAAAATGTGACTCATTTTCATGGCATGCTGCTTGTAGACTGTCTAAGTTTCACAAGCATACAACAATGAAATCAGCACAATAGCTCAGTAGAAGTTCAATTTGGTAAGCAGTGTAACACCCCTTCTCTTCCATGCTTTCCTTTAGAGCCTCCCAAACACTGAGCTACCCCTGGCAAGGCATGCAAAAGATTCTTCATCTTTATGTACATCTCTGCAAAGTATATTGCCAAGGTAAGTGTATTTATCTAAAATATTCAAAATTTCTCCTTTTGCTGTAAATGGTGGTTCCACATGTGGATGGTGTGGTGCTGGCTGATGGAGAACCTGGGTTTTCTTGTTAGCACAAGCAACAGAGAATTAGCTTCAGAGGCTGCATTGAGTGCACAATCATCTGCAAACAAACAGAAATAACATTCGCAACTTTCTGTCCCCTGACAAATACTACTATATGAGAGATATAATGCAACATTACAGTAAGTATGACACATGGATTTGGTGCTTATAAATTCTACTCATGTTGTCTCAGATTAAGGAGAATCAGGGTTCCTGCAAGCAATTGACACCCAAAAAGTGGAAGAGACCCAGAGTGGAGATTTCAAGACAAAAGTGAGAAAAAAAGACCATGGGGGAGGAGGAAGATTAATAACGAATTGCACAGACATAGAAAAATTCCTCCCGTGAGGTAATATTTTCTCTATCATTTGAAAGAATTATCATTTTTGAGAGAAAGAAAGATAATAAAAAAAAAGCAGGGGAAAGACCAAAAAGGCAATAACATTAAAAATATTTAGAAGAGAAAACTTAAATATTTTAAAAGATTTAAATTCATGAAGAATACAGAGATGAAAGAACTAAATATACATAAAGAATCAGCAAATAAAAATTACAATAGAGAGAAAGGGAAGATATATAATGAAGAGAATAAGGAAAAATCATTTTAGGAAAATTACATGGAAAATTTAATTTTAAAAAATGACAAATAAGTTCAAGAGATAGAAATAAAGAGGCTTTTACTTAGCATGGAAAAAGTCCAAGAATTAAATAATGATAAAATTAAGATGGAAAAAGGAACTTAGAAATTAATCAAAACAGTAAAAAAAAAATGAGGGAAACAGATCATATAGGAATGGGCAAGGTATTGAAGGTGAATGGAAGAGAACTGGTGGGAATAGAGTGCATTAGAGTGGATTAAACTAAAAATAACTGAAGAGACAAAAGGATGTATTTATAGAGGAAGAGAAAAAAATCCTTATTTTGCAAAAATAAACACTAAAGGGAACGAGAAAAAAGCACAAGGCTAACTCATAATTTCAAAGGTGACTAGATTAATCAGTTCAATGAAAAGAAAAAAGTATGACATTTTAATAAGAAACAAAAGCCCCAGAATCCATTTCTTATTATGAATATATATATATGTATATATATATATATATACATATATATATAATACTCATATATGCATATATGTGTGTGCATATATGTATGTGTATAATTTTTAAATGAATATATAATTTATTTAAATATTTTTTTCTTTTTAAACTTTCAGTTTAAAATTCTGTCCTTTCGTTTTACTCGTCCCCAACCCACTGAGAAGGGAAGCAAAGCACATCAATTATACATGTGAAAAATGCAAAACAGATCCATATCAGCCAATTTCACAATGAAAAAAGCAAAAAAGGAAAAAAGAAAGGGAGAAAATTATACTTCAAAGTTTATCACTTCTGTTTCTGAAGATAGCATTTTTTTCACTATGAGTAATTTGGAATTGTCTTGGATCATTGTCTTGGTCAGCATAACCAATAAGAATAGCAAATCATTATTACAACATTGCTATTATTGTGCACAATGATCTCCCAGTTCTTCTCAACTTACTTTGCATCAGTTCACATAGATTTTGCAATGTTTTCCTCCCTGAAAACACCTCTCCCATCATTTCTTATACCACAATTACTTTCCATCATAATCATATACCACAACTTGTTAGCAATTCCCCAATTGATGAGCATCCCCTCAGTGTCCAGTTATTTGTTACCAAAAAAAGAGATGTTCTAAATATTTTGTATATATAGGTCCTTTTTCTTTATCTTTTAAAAAATGTATTTAGTATTTCCCCTAATAACATTCATTTTTTTTTAAATCTGAAGTTCCAAAATCACTCCCTTCCTTCCTCCCTTCCCCTCTCAATGAGAAGACAAGGAATTTGATATAGGTTTGCATAGCAATGCAAAACACTTCCATAATAGTCATGTTGTGAAAAACTATTTCTCTCCATCTTATCTCCACCCACCCTGGTTTACTCTATTCACTCTCTCCTTCCACCTTGTCCCTCCTCACAAGTGTTTTGCTTCTGACTATGCCCTTCCCCAATCTGCCCTCCCTTATATTACTCTCCCTTCTCTTATCCCATCCCCCCTACTTCCTGTAGGGTAAGATAGATTCCTATACTCAATTGAGTGTGTGTGTTCCTCACTCTTTGAGCAAATTCGGATGAGAGTAACATTCACTCACTCCCCCTCTGTGTTGGTAGGCAAAATGCGCTCCTTGGAGCTCCTCCTTACAGCAGTGGTGGCGCGTGACTCTGGGCCATCCCTTGTTCTGAGCTACCAGGCTAAACCTAGATGTTGGTAACTATGAATCTGTATTAGGTCTGTCTGTTGATGTTTATAATTTGTTTGTATGTTGCTCTGAAGTTCAGGGTGCTGGCCTTCTCCCCTGAACTAAGTGACTGATATTTGTATGCTGAATTAAAGTGAGCTTATCAACCCTTTCACCTTGCTTTCCTTAGTTAAGCAGATCAAAACAACCTGTGCTGTTGGCAGCTTTCTGGGTGCTGGCTGTGGGTGGATCTTACACCCCCACAGAAGCTGCTAGCTGGATTGTTGAAACACCCTCACCTACCCACTTTTCCCCTCCACTCTAAAAACTTTTTCTTGCCTCTTTTATTTGATATAATTTACCCCATTCTACCTCTCCCCTTCTTTTTCTCCCAGTACCTTCCTCTATCAGCCCTTAATTTTATTTTTTTAGTTAACATCCCCTCATATTCAACTCACATCAATGCCTATGTTTATATATACTCCTAAGTGTCCTAAAAATGAGAAAGGTCTTATGAGTTACAAATATCATCTTTCCATGTAGGAATGTGAACAGTTTAACTTTAATTAAGTCCCTTATGTTTTGTCTTTCCTATTTACCTTTTTGTGCATCTCTGTCTCTTTAAAGTAGCAAACTAGGGAGCCAAGGTGGGGCTGTAAAAGTAACTTACTGCAGCTCTCTCACAAATTCTGTCAGATACCTCTAAAAAGTGAATCTGAGCAGATATGAGAGAGTTAGAAGCCACTAGCAAACAGAGTAGGGCAAATGTCCAAGACGGGAGAGTCTGCAAAGTTGGCAGGGTGGATCTATAGGCTGGGAGAGTGCCCTGTACAAGGAACTGCACCAGACCACACCAAAGTGGGAACAGCTACAGAACTCAGCCAGTGATCCAGACTAAGAGAATGCTGGGATCTCAAAAATGGTTGTGAAACCAGGCATCCCAGGCCAGGATGGGAGTCTACCTGAGCTACTTGAGGTAGCAGTGCAGGAACTGCAGCCACAAGAGCAACTAATCCTGAGGCTTGCAGCCCACAGTCTAAAGGTTTGAAACTGACCTTTTTGAACTTCTGGGAGCCATGATGACAGGTAAAATGGCTCTCACCCCTCCCTTCCTCACCCAAATAATACTCCTTCAGGAAAAACACTGAAATAGAGGAGCCAGAAGTGGGGTTTCAGAATCCTAAACCTGCCTAAACCAGGAAGAGTCAAAACAGGGAAAGAAAATTATAGATCAATTCCCCTAATTACTGATACAAAAATTTTAAATAAAATATTAGCATTATCATTCTTTTGATTTTGTTTTATTTTTTCTTGATATTTCATGTAGTTATAAGCTTCCACTTGCCCAATCATGAGATTTAAGGAATTATTTTCTTCATTGAGCTTTTGTACCTCCTCTTCCATTTGGTCAATTACATTTTTTTCCTCTTTTTTAATAGTTTTTTTAGAAATTACATTTAAAAACAATTTAAAAATTTTTTCCAAAATTTTGATTTCTGAATTCTCTCCTTCTCCTCCTCCTGATTGAGAAGGCAAGCAATTAGATCAAATCAGAGAAATAATTAATAACTTCATTAAAGAGAATGACAATAGTGAGACAACATACCAAAACTCATGGAATGCCGCAAAAGCAGTTCTTAGGGGAAGTTTTATATCTCTAAATGCTTACACAAATAAAATAGGAAAAAAGGAGATCAATGAATTGGGCATGCAACTGAAAAAGCTAGAAAAAGAACAAATTGAAAATCCCCAATTAAATATCAAATTAGAAATACTGAAAATCAAAGGAGAGATTAACAAAATTAAAACCAGGAAGATTATTGAATTAATAAATAAAACAATGAGCTGGTTTTATGAAAAAAACAATAAATTTGATAAAACTTTGGTCAATTTGATTAATAAAAGAAAGAAGAAAATCAAATTACCAGTATCAATAATGAAAAGGGTGAATTCACCTCCAACAAAGAGGAAATTAAAACAATAATTAGGAATTATTTTGCCCAATTTTATGCCCAGAAATTTGACAACCTTAAGGATATCTATGAATATTTACAAAAATACAAATTGCTCAGATTAACAGAAGAGGAAGTAAAATTTCTAAATAACCCCATCTCAGAAAAAGACATTGAGCAAGCCATCAATTAACTCACTAGGAAAAAATCTCCAGGGCCAGATGGTTTTACATGTGAATTTTATCAAACATTTGAAGAAAAATTAATTCCTATACTTTATAGACTATTTAGGAAAATAGGTGAAGAAGGAGTCCTACCAAGTTCTTTTCTGACACAAATATGATACTAATACCCAAACCAGGAAGAGTCAAAACAGAGAAAGAAAATTATAGATCAATTTCCCTAATGAATATTGATGCAAAATTTTAAATAAAATATTAGCGAAAAGATTTCAGCAACTTATCATGAAAATAATACACTATGACCAGGTAGGATTTATTCCAGAATTGCAAGGCTAGTTCAATATTAGGAAAACTATCAGCATAATTGTCATATCAACAACAAAACTAGCAGAAATTATATGATCGTCTCAACAGATGCAGAAAAAGCCTTTGACAAAATACAACATCCATTCCTATTAAAAACACTAGAAAGCATAGGAATAACTGCAGCCTCCCGTTAAATTATAAATAGCATCCAGCTAAAACCATCAACAAGCATTATTTGTAATGCGGACAAGCCAGATGCATTCCCGATAAGATCAGGGGTGAAACAAGGATGTCCACTATCACTGGTGTTATTCAGTTTGGTACTAGAAATACTAATTGTAGCAATACGAGGAGAAAAAGAAATCAAAGAAATTAGAATAGGCAAAGAAGAAACTAAATTATCAGTTTTTGCAGATGATATGATGATTTATGTAGAGACTCCAAGAGAATAAAGTAAAAAACTACTTGAAATAAAAAACAACTTTAACAAACCTACAGGATATAAAATAAACCCACATAAATCCTTGGCATTCCTATATATTACTAACAAAGGCCAACAGCAAGAGATAGAAAGAGAAATTCCATTCAAAGTTACTGTAGACACTATAAAATATTTGGAAGTCTATCTGCCAAAACAAACCCAGGGACTACATGAACAAAATTATGAAACAGTTTTCATGCGAATAAAGTCAGATCTAAATAAATGGAAAAATATCAGTAGTTTGTAGTTAGGCAGAACTAATAAAATAAAAATGACAATTTTACCTAAATTAATCTAACTATTCAGTGCCATACCAATCAAACTAACAAAAAATTATTTTACAGAGCTAGATATAATAATAACTAAATTTATCTGGAAGAACAAGAGGTCTAGCATATCTAGGGTATTAATGAAAAGAAATGCTAGGAAAGGTGGCCTAGCCATACCAGATATTAAACTGTACTATAAAGCGGCAGTCATCAAAACTACCTGGTACTGGCTAAGAAACACAGTGGTGGATCAGTGGAATGAGATAGGTACACAAGATGCAGAAGTCAATTATTATAGCAATTCACTCTTTGATAAACCCAAAGAATCCATATTCTGGGCTAAGAATTCACTATTTCACAAAAACTGCTGAGAAAATTGGAAAATGGTAGGGCAGAAACTGGGCATAGACCAATATCTTACACTGTATACCAAAATAAAGTCAAAATGGGTTCATGATTTAGGAATAAAGACTGATACTATAAGCAATTTGGGAGAGCAAGGGATAGTTTACCTATCAGATTTATGGAAAAGCAAAGAATTCGTGACACAACAAGAGATAGAGAGCATTACAAAATGCAAAATAGATCACTTGGATTACGTTAAATTGAAATGTTTTTGTGTAAGTAAGCCAATGCAACAAAGATTATGAGGGAAGCAGAAAATTGAGAGAAAATCTTTACAACCAGTGTCTCTGATAAAGGCCTCATTTCTAAAATATACAGGGAAGTGAGCCAAATATATAGGAATAAAATTCATTTCCCAACTGAGAAATGGTCAAAGGATATGAACAGGCAGTTTTCAGAGGAAGAAATTAAAGATATCTATAGGCATATGAAAAAATGGTTGAAATCACTACTGATTAGAGAAATGCAAATCAAAACAACTCTTTGGTAACACATCTCTCCTGTCAGATTGGCTAAAATGACAAAACAGGAAAATGATAAATGCTGGAGAGGATGTGGAAAATTGGAACAATGTTACATTGCTGGTGGAGTTGTGAACTGATCCAGCCATTCTGGAGAGCAATTTGGAACTATGCCCAAAGGTTTAAAAGTGTTCATACCCTTTGACCCAGCAATATTGCTTCTAGGGTTGTATCCCAAAGAGATCCCACAAGTGGGCAAAGGAACCCTCTGTACAAAAATATTTATAGTGGCTCTTTTTGTAGTAGTAAAGAATTGGAAATTAAGGGAATGCCCATCAATTGGGGAATGGCTGAATAAGTTGTGGTGTATGAAGGTGATGGCATACTATTGTGCTATAAGAAATGGACATGATACAGACTTCATGATAACCTAGAAAATCCTACACGATATAATGCTGAGTGAGAGGAGCAGAACCAGGAGAACAAACATTATACACAACCACAAATATATGGATTCTGTGATGACTAACCCTGATAGGCTTTGGTCTTCTCAGCAATACAATGTGCAAAGACAACTCCAAAAGACTCACAATGGAGAGTGCTATCTCCATCCAAAGAAAAGAACTGTGGAGTCTGAATGCAGATTGAGGCACACTTTACGCTTGCCTTTTTTTCCTTTTTTTTTTTCGTTTTTGGGTGTTTTTTTTTTTATTATGTTTCTTCTTTCTCGTGATTCATTCCATTGGTTATAATTCTTCCTTACAACTTGACTATTGAGTAAATAAGTTCAATGCAAAGTTATATGTAGAAGATATATTGGATTCCATGCTGTCTTGGGGAGGAAGTGGTGGGGAGGACAGGGAAGAAAATCTGGAACTCAAAATTATGTAGAACCGAGTGTTGTAAACTAAAAATAAAAAATCTCAAAAAAGAAGACTTTTTTTTCCAAAATTTTGAGATCTGAATTCTCTCCTCCTCTCCCCTCCACCCTGCATTGAGAAGGCAAGCAATTAGATGTGTTATACATTTGTAGTCATGTAAAACAAATTTTCCTTTAAGTCATTTTGTGAAAGAAAACACAGACCAAAAAAACCCAAGATAAATGAACAAAGCAAAGAAAATGTATATTTAATTTGCATCCAGGCTCTATTGTTTCTCTGGAGATAGCACCTTTCATCCTAAGTCCTACAGAAATGTATTGGGTCATTGTATTGCTGAGAATAGCTAAGTTATTCATAATAAATCATTATACAATATTGCTACTATTTATACAATGTTTTCCTAGTGCTGCTCATTTCACTTTGCATCAATTCATGTAAATCTTTGATTTTTTTTCTCTGAGAGAATTCTGCTCATCATTTCTTAAAACACAATAATATTCCATCATAATCTCTCGCAACAACTTGTTCATCTGTTCCTCAATTGATGGGCATCCTCTCAATTTTCAATTCTTTGGTACCACTAAAAGAGCCACTATAAATATTTTTGTACATGCACGTTCTTTCTTTTTAATCTCTTTGAGATACAGAATTAGTAGTGGAATTGCTTGGTCAAGGGGTATGCATGGTTTTATAGCCTTTTGGGCATGGTCCTAAAGATATCTCCAGAAGGGTTGAATTGGTATACAACTTCACCAATAGTAAATTGTTTTGATTTTCCCATATCCCCTCCAATATATGTAATTTTCCTTTTTCTGTCATATTAGCCAATCTGATAGGTATTAAGTTGTAGGTCAGAGTTGTTTTAATTTGCACTTGTCTCATCAATATTGACTTAAAGCATTTTTTTACATGACTAGAGATAGCTTTGATGACTTTGATAAATGCCTGTTTGTGTCATTTGACTATTTACCAATTGAGGAATGGCTCTTATTTCTATAAATTTCACTCATTTTTCTATATCTTTGAGTAATGAAGTCTAAATTTGAGAAACTCACTATAATTTTTACCTCAGTAATGATTACCAACTATGTATTTCCCCTTCATCCTAACCTCTCTTTTTAGCCTGTCCATTTTCAAGTGTTTCATTTCTTTTACCTTCCCCAAACTGGTCTCCATTCTATCAGCTCCCTCCACACCCTTCTCTTAACCCCTTCCCTTCCTACTTTCCTGTATGGTAAGATAGATTTCTACACCCAACTGAGTGTGCATAGCATTCCCTCTTTTAGCCAATTCTGATGAGAGTAAAGTTCATGTGCTCCTCTCTCTGCTACCCTCATTCACTCTTCCATTTTAAAATCTCTTTCAAGACTTTTTATTTCAGATAATTTATTCCATTCTACCTTCCCCTTTCCCTTCTCCTAGTGCATTCTTTTGTCTTATTGCTTAATATATTTTTTTTAGATAATCGTCCAATCACATTCAACTCATACCTCTATTTTCTCTGTATGTATACTCCTTACTGCTACAATAATGAGAAAATTTTTAGGAATTACAAATATCATTTTCCCATGCAGGAATATAAACAGTTTAATCAAATCCTTTACAATTTATCTTTCTTTCCCATTTTTTATGCTTCTTTCACATCTTGTATTTTTTTGTATTTTTGTATTTTAAACTTAAATACAAAATAAGAAAAGAAAAAATGAAACAAACTTAAATACTAAAACCAAAATAATACAAAATAAGAAGGGAAAAAAAAACATTGCCATGTGCACAGCAAAAAGTGAGAGAGGATTCAAAATATACAAAAATAAATTTCCATTTCTAGAAAATCTATATAATAAATACTGCACATTGTGTTGAGAGCTGTCCATCTTTTCTTTGCTTACTGGTAAGTTTTCTTTTGTCTTATGCTGCATACTTTTTGCCTCATTATCCTCCCCATTTTCTGTTCCCATAGAAGTCTAAAATTAAGCATGTGTATGTATATATGTATGTATGTGTATATACATACATACATATATAGACACATACACGCAAAGATAAACATATATGCATATACATACATATGACATGCATGCATTTGCTTACACATACATGTACTCGGATATCTATAATCATATTCATATATAGATATATACATTCATATGCATCTATGTAAGACTGTACTATACTTATTTGTCCTCTGTTTCTCTGAGAGTGGATACCCTCTTTCTTCATAAGTCCAAGTTTTTCCACACTTTTCCAAGTCCATCAATATATCATTTCCTGTGCCAAAGCAATATTCCCAACCTCAACCTGTTTAGTTGTTTTAAATAGTCCAAAACAATGTGGATGAATATGACTGAGGCATAGTATAGTTTCCCTATTTTTTTTCTTTTAATTAAATATATTTTTGCATTAACTTTGTCCGAGATCATGATAACCACCCCCACTCCTTTTTCCCTAACAAATTCTACTCCTGATCTTTACTTTATGTTTCTGCATATCTTTTATTTCCTATTCATCCTGAGTCCTTACTTTACTTCTACTAACCTCTACCTTGCCCTCCTATTGATTAACCTAACCCCCTTCCAAGAATCCCTCTTTATCCTCTCATTCCTATTCATCTAAACATCCTTCTATACTCCACCTTATTCTCTTTCCTCACCCTCATTTCTAAAGATCCCTCCCTTATTCTCTCCCCCTCCCTATCCCCCTAATGTTTTATTTCTTTCTGAATTTAGAAGACCTTTATACTTTTTTAGATATATATGTATTGTTCCCTCTTGAACCCATTCCTGATGAAAGTAGATTTCCTGAACTAACAGGCCTTGTCCCCCATCTAATTCATCTGTGTCAGTTCTTCCTTTCACACCTCATTTGTATAAGATAATTACTCTTTTTAAGCTGTTCCTAAGTGGTTTTGCTCTTTAAAATCCTATCATACTCAGGTCTACCCTAGTTTTTCTTATGAACTACCTAATTACTAATAACAATCTTAGACACATTTTGTACTTCCTCATGAAAAAAAGTAAACTGTCTTTATTGAGTACTTTGTCATTAGTATTTGATATTAACTGATATTTCTCTTGGAACTTTCATGTCAAATCTTCTATTAAGTTCCTTTTTTGTTAAAAAAAAAAGTCCTAAAAGTCTGACAATTCATTAGATATCCCTTTTTTATTCAAGATTATGCTTAGTTTTACTGCGTAGTATATTTTTGGCCATAACCCCAGTTCTTTTGCTCTTCGATAGCTAGTGTCCCTAGGCCTCTGGTCTTTTATTGTTGCTGCCAATAGTTACTGTGTGATTCTAATTGTGGCACCATTATATTTGTTTTTTTTCCTTGTTGCTTATAATATTTTATACTTCATCTGGGGATTTCAGAATTTGACTCTGATATTCCTATGGGTTTCCCTTGTAGGATCGTTTTTATGTAGTGATAAATGGTGTTTTTCTATTTCTGCTTTCTCCTCTTTTTACAATACTTCAGGAAAATTTTCTTTAGTTATATCTTGTATTAAGAATCTTGTATTAAGATTCTTTTTTTTTTTTGATCATAGCTTTCAGGTAGTCTGATTATTCTTATGTTTTCTCTTCTTCATCTCTTCTCAAGTAAGTTGTTTTTCTTATGAAATATTTGACATTCTCTTCTATTTAAAAAAAAATTATTTATATTCTGTTTTATTATTTATTGGTCTCTTATGACTTCACTGGCTTCCCATTGTCCTTTTCTTATTTTCAAGGAGTTGCTTTTTCCCTCAAGATTCTGGATCTCTTTTTCTAGTTGGTTGACTTTCTTTTCATAATCTTCTTGTCTTTCTTGGATTATTCTTATTTTTTGTTTGTTTTTTTTTTCCCCTCAATCTCTCTCATTTGATTTTCAAAGTCTTTTAAAGGTCTTCTATGAGTTCTTTTTGGGGCAGATGACCATTTAATGCTAGTCTTTGGAGTAGGAGAGAGTTTTTCTTTTAATTTTTTGCTTCAGTATCTTCCTTTGAAGATGAACCCCAGTCTTCTCTATTCTGATAGTAACTTTCTATGGTGAAATTCTTTCTCCTTTGCAACTCATTTTTAATATGTATTAGCTTAATTTTTGTAATCATCTCTAGCACTGGTGATAGGGGGATAAAACTTTTGGTATTAGATCCTCCTTTAGTTCTCCCCTCTGGGTGGGATGGAAAGCAAGACCTCCAGCCTCCATCAAATGCCCATAGTGAGAGGAGACCCTAACCCATTTTTTCTATACTCACTGGCCATGTTCTGGTTCCTTCTCACTGAGGGCCATGTTGCAGCAGCACAATGGTTCTGGCATTTCTTGTAAGTGGAGGTTCCCTCAGTCTTCCCAGCTCAGATGCCTAACTCCCTTCACTGTCTTAGGATTCAAAGTTCCTGTGGGTGGGGCCAAGGCTGCCTCCCAGACCAACTAACCCTAGGGCTAGCCACTTTTTTTTGTTTGTTTGTTTGAAGTGGAACTAGCCTGATGCCTGTCCTAATTCTCCAGGTATTCTACACAGTCCTGAATCCCAAAACAGTATGTTGCACAGAACAAGGAATTAGGAGAGCTAGGTACACAATAGTCAGTCTCCACCACACCATCCCTGCCCCCAGGGTCTCTGCCCTGAAGGCAGAATTAATAGTACCCACCAGAACCTTACAGCTATGGGAATATAAAAGAGTAAAATTTTTTACAGACTCAAAGTATGCTCTCCATGTTCTATATGCCCATGGAACAATTCAGAAAGAAAAAGGATATCTGACAACAAAATGCTCCCTACCAGACATACTCTTTTGCTTTTATGTCTTGGCCTTGACATAGTCATCTTTAATTCCCTTCAGGGAAATTTTCTTTTATGCCAGGGAAGTTTTCCTTTCTCTATACTATTCTCCTGCCTGTTTGGTCCCTGTTTACTTAACCTCCTTGCCAGGTTTGTTTCTTCCAGGGTCCAAGTCATCAAGATGACCACTCAAGTTATGTACCCTTGAATGGGACCCAGAAAGGCAAGACAGCTCTACACTCCTTGCCAGCAGGAAGTGGTTTCAGAAGCCAAGATCTTCGGCCTTTACCCCAAAAGAATTTGGCTGCCATTTTTGAGGGCGGTATAGGCTCTGGGAGCCCCTTCGAATGCTGCTTGAATTCCCCAACTTCATCTGCATTGGCCTGAGGCCATAGGCCTTCCATTAGTCTTAACCTACTCTAGCCCTCCATTGTCTGTTATCTCCAGGTAGCTTTCAGCTACTTCCCACCTTTAATCCTGTTCTCTTTGTTCCTGGAGTCTGACCTCTAGTCACCCCAGTCCCATCAAATTCCACCTTAGACTCCTCCTCAAGGTCCTCCTGGACCCCTCCTCCCATCACTCCAGAGCACTTGGCCAACCTTACATCACTCACACAGTCTTTCTGTATATAAGAGCCATCTTGCCTCCATGAAGGTGCTCAGATTCAATCTGGCTCAGGTTGTTCTGGCCCACTTGTCAATACAAGCTCATACTCCTTAAGAGTCTACCTAATATGGCAAATCTTCAATAAAGTTTGTTTTTGTTTAGCTAAAAAAAAATTAGTGGAACTAGCCTGAAGGTCTTTATTTTTCACAGGGGTGAAACCTTGTCCTGGAATTTTTCTTCATATCTTTGCCAATTGTCCCAGGAACACCACTGCTCTGATCCTACTCTTACTGATTTTTACTGCTCTGTTATCCCTGAGGTAGTATTTTTTTTTCTTATTTGGGGTCAGGGAATCTGGAGAACTTGATATTTTCTGACCTTCATCACCATCTTTCCAGAATATTCTCTGAATCTTTTATTTGAAAGTCAAATTTTCTATTCATCTCTGATCTTTTCATCAGAAATACTTGAAAGTCCTCTATTTCACTGAATGCCAAATTTTTCCCTTGAACAATTATACTCAGTTTTGATGGGTAGGTAATTCTTGGTCTTAATCCTTCCTCTCTCACCCTCCAGAATATCATATTCCAAGCCCTCCAATACTTTACTGTAGATTCTGCTAAATCTTGTGTTATCCTGACTGTGGCTCTATCATATTTGAATTATTTCTTTCTGGATGCTTGCAATATTTTCTCATTGACTCCTCTGGAATTTGGTTATAATCTTCCTCAGAGTTTTCATTTTGGGATCTCTTTCTATGGTCAGATTTTTTTCTGTTGTTTGATTATTGTCCCAGTCAATTTCTTGTCTTTTAACTCTTTGTTAAAGTAGGGCTCTGCTTCTAGGATGGAGGGTGTACTGTCCCAAGCTTCAGAGGTTTTGTGCAGTTGTTTTCAGAGACACTTCTAGAAACTTGTAAGTTTTCAGTTCCTTTAAGATGGTGTGATCTAGAGAAATGTGTGTTTCCTACTTTCCTGGCCTATGTTCTGGTCTTTGAGCAACCACAATCACTCTTTTCTGCCTTGAAGCTGTGACAATGGCACCTGCTCCACTATAGATACAAATTCTGGTGTGATAGTGCTCCTGCTCACCCTGGGACTGCCACCCAGGAGTGCAAGCTGGATCTGAATATGGGCAAAGCAATAGAGTTCTGCCTCAGTGCTAGCAAAGAGACCCCTGTAACCTCATTCTGACCAGTTGTTTAATCCCCCTTACATTCTTTGGACTGAGACCTCAGGAATCAGCTTCTGCTGCTGCTGTTGTTGCTGATTCCGTGACTCTTAAGGTCTTCTCCTGGTTTTTTGGGGCTGGGTCTGTGCTGGACTGTGCTCCTCCCTCACCCAGGTGTATCATAGCTTACCTGCTGAGCTTTTGAGTTGTCTTTGGCTGGAAAATGATGTCACCCTGTCCTTTAATGGGTTCTTCAGCTCCAGGAACTGTTTTTATGACATTATTAAAGGAGTTTGGAGGGGTTTTTGGGAGAGCTCAGCTGAGTCACTACCTTTTCTCTGCAATCTTATCTCTGCCTCCTATTTGATTTTTAAAACCCCTTTAAAGATCTTTCAGGGCGTGAAGCCAATTCCCTTTTTTCTTTAAGGCTTTGAAAGTACCTGTTTTGATTTCATTGTCTTCTTCTCAGCTCTATTTTGATTTTCCCTGTCAGCACACTAACTTTCTATGGCCAGGTCCTATTTTGATATTTGATTACTTTCTAGGCTTTTTCTTGACTTCTCATTTTATTTTAAAGGTGGAATCTGCTTCTGAGGTGAAGCGTGTACTGAAGCAACTTTAATTTCTTCATACTGCACTATTCAGAATTAGTTCTGTGGGTCTGTAAGTTTCAGTTCTTTTAATTTGGTAAGATCTAAGGAGACATGTGATACATTCTCTCATGGCCTGTGCTCTGGTTTGTGAGTGACTACAAGCATTTTTTTTTTCTACCCTAGAACTGTGACAATGGTCACTATTCCAGCTAGTCCTTTTGCTTGGGAAAACTTGAGAGTATGACCCAAAATTGATTACATGCAATGTAACATATTTTTACACCATATACCAACAAAGGATCTCATAATTTTCTTCGGACCCATTTTACAATCTGTGGGCTATGAGCTCTAGAGTCTGCTGCTCTAGATTTAGTCACTGCCAAGGCTTACTGCTGGCTTGCACTGGGCCACAGGACCTTGCTGCTTGCTTGCTTGGAGTAATGTAGTTAGATTGTGCTAGACTCTCAACCCAGTTATATGGACTTTTTCTTTCACCCTTCTAAGTTTTCTTTGGGTGGAAAATTCTTTATCTCTGTCCTTCTGCTGGCTTCACCACTTCAGAAGTCATTTGGAGGCATTATTTTGTTGTTGTTTGGAGGGAAATCTGGGAGAATCAAGTGATTCCCTACCTTTAATGCATCATCTTGGATCCACCTGTGCTCTGTTTTTTTACCAAGGAAGGGCAACTTCTCCCCTGCAGGCATAAGTGTTAGTGGTCCTTTTGGCTTTGGAACTATGATTAGGTGCCCTGTTCTCCTCTAATAATGAATGCTACTTCTTCTCTCTACCATGGACCTAACACCTGGTTGCCTGATCCCTTGCAACCAACCATAAGTATTACTTTCTATTCTATAACAGTGAACCAGAACTGTTTATAGACAATAGAGTTGCCAATCAGTGTCAACTACACCCAGTGCCAGCAAAGACTCCATTATAATTTTTTTTTTCTTTTTAGCACATTATCCCACCTCTTATCATCTCAGGATTAAGACATCCTGAATCTGCTTCTGCCTCAGAGCCCACTCCTGTTTCTGCTGCTGTGTGCTCTGTAGCCCAGCTCCTACTTCAGTGTCATAAACCTCTTCTGCCAACCTCGTCAATTTTCCTAGGTTGGAAAATTATCTCATTTTGACCACTTCTTATCTCTGCCACTACAAAATTTGATTTGAGAAGTGATTTTAAAGTTGTTTTTTGTTTTGTTTTGTTTTTTGCAGGGAATGTTGGGAGAGGTCTACTGGCTTGCTGTCAGTACTCCACCATCTCCACTCTCTACTCAGAAGCACATTTTAAAGTAAACCTGTACACAGAACTAAAATGAAGTTCAGGGTGGTAAGGATTACTACACAGCATGCAAATAGAAAAAAAATAACAAAACAAAACAAAACCCCAAAAGAGTATAACTGTGAGCTATAATCTTGGAGTCAAGAAGAAAACAAATATTCACCACAAGGAAAAGAGATGAACATGGAAACTGTTATGCCAAAAGGAGACATGAGAAATCAGAATCAATATTAAAATTATATCTTTCAAAGGACATCATCTAAAGTCATAAACCAAATATTATCTGAAAAATAAGAAAATATAAACCACAATACAGGAAATTCTAATGTCCCTTTCTTAGTTATGGATAAATTAAACAGAAAGATAATCAAAAATGTTAAATAAGGAAAAAAAATAAAATTGTTGAAACAGCTAAAACAAAAAGACTGGTATGATCTTTCAAATGGGATTATTAAATAATATACTTATTTCTGGGGGCAGCATCAAGATTGTGAAATGAAAACAGGGACTGGCCTGAGCTCTCCCCCAAATCCCTTCAAATACCTTTAAAAATTGACTCTGAACAAGTTCTAGACTGTCAGAATTCACAAAGAGACAGAGTGAGGCATATTTCCATCACAAAACAACCTGGAAGGTAGACAGGAAAAGTCTATTGCACCAGGATGACAGAGGAATGCAGTCCAGTACAGGTCACCCTAGCACAGACCCAGACCCAGCAAAGCTGTAGCAGGTCTCCAGAGACAGAATCACTGCAGCAGTGGTAGTTTCCAGACTTCTCAGCCCACAGATGGCAATGACAACCTAGAAGGTCAGCAGGAAGGATCTGTCAGTCCTGTGTGAGAAAGGAGCATGGTACAGCATAAATTACATCACCTGAAGAGGCATAAAGCCATGTTACAGTAGAGGGAAGGAAGGGAGATAGATAAGCATTGTTGGAACCTTAGTCTTATTGGAATTGGCACAAAAAGGGCATAACGTACTCAGACATAGAAATCTAACTTGCTTTATAGGCAGTAGGAAGTGAAAGGGGAAAGAAAAGAAAGGAGTGGTTAGAAGGGGAGGGAGAAGTAGTAAGGGAAAAGGCAGAGAAAAGGGAGGTGGCTGATAGAACAGAAGGCAGATTGAGTGAAGCAGTGGTCAAAAGCAAAACTCTAGTGGGGAGTGAAAGGGAGAAAGGAGAGAGAAAAGCATAAACAGGGTTGGGGGAATAGGATGGTGAGAAAGACACAGATAGTAATCATAATGGAATGAATTCTCCATAAAACAGAAGCAAATGGCAGAATGGATTAAAAAACTATAATCCTACAATATGTTGTTTACAAAAAACACATTTATAACAGAGGGATACACATAGGGAAAGATAAAGGGCTGTAGTAGAATATATCATGCTTCAGCTGAAGTAAAAAAATAAAAATCCGGGGTAGCAATCCTGATCTCAGACAAAGAAAAACAAAAATACAGATAAGTAAGGACACTACATCCTGCTAAAAGTCACCATAGACAATGAAGTAATATCATTACTAAACATTTGTACACCAAGTGGTATAGCATCCGTATTCTTAGAGGAAAAGTTAAGGGAGTTAGAGGAAGAAATACATGGTAAAACTATACTAGTGGGGGACCTCAACCTCCGCTTTTCAGAGCTAGATAAATCTATCCACAAAATAAACAACAAAGAAGTTAAAGCGGTGAATAGAATTTTAGAACAATTAGATATATTAGACCTCTGAAGCAAATTGAATGGGGATAGAAATGAATATACTTTTTTTACTCAGTGGTACATGGCACCTACACAGCAATTAACTATGTACTAGGGCATAAAAACATCACAATCCAATGCAGAAAGGCAGAAATATTAAGCGCATCCTTTTCAGATCAAAATGCAATAAAAATTATATGTAATAAGGGGTCATAGAAAGATCGACTAAAAATTAATCGGAAACTAAATAATCTAATCCTAAAGAATGAGGAGGTTAAACAACAGATCAGAGTAACAATCATCAAGTTCTTACAAGAGAATAACAATAAGGAGATAACATACCAAAACTTATGGGATGCAGCAAAAGCAGTTCTTAGGGGAAGTTTTATAACTCTAAATGTTTGCATGAATAAAAGAGAGAAAGAGGAGAACAATAAATTGGACACACAACTAAAAAACCTGGAAAAAGAATGAATTAAAAATCCCCAGTTAAATAGTAAGTTAGAAATGCTGAAAACAAAAGGAGAGATTAATAAAATTGAAATAAAAAAAAAACTATTGAACTAATAAGTAAAACTAAGATCTGGTATTATGAAAAAAACTAATAAAATAGATACATATTTGGTTAATTTGATTTAAAAATAAAACAAACCACCAGCATCAAAAATGAAAAGGTGGGATTCACCACCAATGATGAGTAAATTAAAAGAATAATTAGGAGCTATTTTTTCCCAAGTGTGTCCCAATAAATTTGACAATTGCAGCGAAATGGAGGAATATTTACAAAAATATTGATTGCCCAAATTAATAAAAGAGTAAATAAAATACTTAAATTACCCCATTTCAGAAAAAAAAAAAAAGAAATTGAACAAGCCATCAATGAACTCCCTAGGAAAAAATCTCCAGGGCCAGAAGGATTTACAAGTGAAATCTATCAGACTTTTAAAGAATAATTCCAGCACTGTAAAGACTCTTTGGAAAAATAGTCTAAGAAGGAGTCCTATCAAATTCTTTTTATGGTACATTTATAATACTGATACCAAAAACAGGACGAGCCAAAACAGAGAAACAAAATTATAGACCAATTCCCCTAATGGATATAGTTCCAAAAATTTTAAATAAAATATCAGCAAAAATATTACAACAACTTTTCATGAAAATAATACACTATGACCAGGTAAGATTAATACCAGAAATGCAGTGCTGGTTCAATATTAGGAAAAACTGTCAGCACAATTGACCATATCAACAATAACACTAAGAGAAAACATATGATTATCTCAATAGAGGCAGAAAAAGCTTTTGACAAAATACCACACCCATTGTTATTTAAAGACATTAGAAAGCATAGGAATAAATGGAGTCTTTCTTAAAATGATAAGGAGTAGCTACCTAAAACCATCAATAAGCATTGTCTGTAATGAGGTAAGATAGAAACCTTCCAAATAAAATCAGGAGTGAAATAAAGATGTCCATTGTCAGCACTATTATTGGATTTTTGCTTATTTGTTTTTGCGGTGTTTTGGAGGGCTGGAGGCAGGGCAATTGATATTAAGTGACTTGACCAAGTAAGAGTTTCAAGTGTCTAAGGCCAAATTTGAACTCAAGTCCTCCTGACTCCAGGGCTGGTGCTCTACTCACTGTGCCACCTAGCTGCCCTGACTCAGCACTCTTATTCAGTATTGTATGAGAGTGGCTAGCTATAGCAATAAGAGAAGAAAAATAAATTCACATAATTAAAATGAGCAAAGACGAAACAAAGCTATCACACTTTGCAGATGATATGATGATATACTTAGAGGATCCTAGAGAATCAAGTAAAAAATTACTTGAAATAAACAAATTTAGTAAAGTTGTAGGATATAAAATAAACTCACATAAACCATTGGCATTTCAATGTATTACTAACAATGCCAATAGCAAGAGATAGAAAAAGAAATTCCATTTAAAGTTACTGTAGACATTATAAAATATTTGGGAGTCTACCTGCCAAATAAACCAGGAAACTATATGAACACAATTACAAAACACTTTGCACACAAATAAAGTTAGAGCTAACTAATTGGAAAAAAACATCATTTGCTCATGGGTAGGTAGAGCTAATGTAATAAAAATGACAATTCTACCTAAATTATTTTACTTTTTCATTACCATACCAATCAAACTACCAAAAATATTTTATCGACATAGAAAAACCAATAACAAAATTCATCTAAAGGAACAGAAGATTCAGAATATCAAGAGATGTATTGAAAAGAAATGCTAGGGAAGGCGGCCTAGCTATATCAGATCTTAAATTGTATTACAAAGCAGCAATCATCAAAAGTACTTGGTACAGGATAAGAAATAGAGTGGTGGATCATTGGAACAGGTTAGGTACACAAGACACAGTAGTCAGTTACTATAGTAATCTACTGTTTTATAAACCCAAAGACTTCAGCTTTGGGGATAATGTAAAGCCAATCAGCAAGGGAAAAGATTTTCCTGCCCATTGAATAGGCTTCAGGTGGGGCCAACAAAGGGAGGTCTGGTTAGAATGAGGCCCATACCCTTTCACTAATTAGATGTGAGGTCCCAGGCTCCTTAGCAAACTAGTTCACTAGTTTGAGAGAAGTGGGAAGCCCTCGGGGCCCTAAGGGGTGTTGCTAAGACAACAGCCAATGGTATGTGCCTGAGTTCTAGTCAATCAGATGACATTCTAGTCAATCAGATGATGTTCTGTCAATCAGATGTCATCTAATGTCTGTATAAAAAGAGAGACCAGAGCTTGGAAACAGTAGAAGGTGCAGAAACTGAGAAATGGAGGACCAGACTCAAGAAGCTGGAGAAAGTGAGAAATGGAGGACTAGAAGTGAGAAGCTGAAGAAACTAGGAAATGGAGGACTAGAAGTAAGAAGATGAAGAAACTGAGAAATGGAGAGCAGCAGGATTCAAGAGCTGAGAGCCTGTTTCCAAAGCATGGAGAGCAAAGAGCGCTGAACACAAGAGGGAGTGTGGGAACTTGGAGTCAGTAGAGCTGCATGAGAGAGAGTGCTGAGCAGGGACTTAGGATTTGTGAGTGATCTTATAGGAATCCCTAGCGTTGAGGGAAAGCACAAGTATGATCTGGCTTGCTGCTATAATATTTTGTTGTAGGTCCTCATTACTATAGCAAGGTGGGCTTATTGGTTTAGGAATGTCATTACCACAGTATAAAATTGGGGGCATTGGTTCTTGGGTCTGATCCTTTGGAGTCTAAATAAATGTTATGCTTTCTCTACCTTCTACCTAGAGAATTCACTATATCCTGTGATTCCAAACCATTCAGGCATGCTCATAGTTGACTTTGAGGTCATGAATTTTGCCTTAATGATATAGATAAGAACTCACTATTTGACAAACCTGCTGGGAAACTGTAACTTAATACGGCAAAAATTAGGCGTAGACAAACAACTTATTCAGTATACCAAAATAAAATAAAAATGGGTACACAGTTTATATATAAAGGCTGATTCTATAAGCAAAATGGGAGAGCAAGGAATAGTTTATCTGTCAGATTTATGGAGAACAGAAGAATTCATGATCAAACAAGAGATGGAGAACATTATGAAATGCAAAATGTATAATTTAATTACATTAAATTGAAAAGTTTTTGCACAGAGAGAGCCAATGCTAAAAAGAATAGGGGGGAACTAGAAATATAGAAAAAGATTTTTACAACCATTGACTCTGACAAAAGACTCATTTCTAAAATATAGAGAACTGAGTCAATTTTATAAGAATACAAGTCATTCCCCAATTGATAAATTATCGAAGGATATGAACAAGCAATTTTCATATGAAATTAAAACTATCTATAGTTATATGAAAATGCTCTAAATCACTATTGATTAGAGAAATGCAAATTAAAACAACTTTCGTTATTTTGGTTGTTTGGTTTTGACAAAATGAAAAATGATTAGTGTTGGAGAAAATATGGGAATATTGGAACACTAATGCATTTTTGGTGGAGTTGTGAATCAATATAACCATTCTGTAGAGTAATTTGGAACTACGTCAAAATGGCTGTAAAAATGTGTGTACCCTTTGACCCAGCAATACCACTTCTAGGGCTCTATACCACAGAGATCATACAGATGGGGAAAGGACCCACATGTACAAAAATATTTACAGCAGCTCTTTTTGTGATGGTCAAGAATTGGAAATTGAAGTTATACCCATTAACTGGGGACTGGCTGAACAAGTTGTGGTATATGAATGTAATGGAATACTATTGTGTTATAAGAAATGATCAGCAGGATGCTTTCAGAAAAAAAAATCCTGGAAAGTCTTATCTGAACTGATGCTGAGTGAAGTGAGTAGAACAAGGAGAATATTGTACACATTAACAGTCACATTGTGCAATAACTACCTTTGATAGATTTATCTCTTCTTAGCCATGCAATGATCTAAGACAACTCCAAAGGGATCATGATGGAAAATGCTTTCCACATCCAGAAAGAAACAAAACAATACTGTGAAGTCTGTATGCAGATCAAAGAATATGATTTCCTCTCTTTCTCTTTTTTCTTGTTTCTTTTGTCTTTCTCATGGTTTCTCCCATTGGTTCTAATCCTTCTTTAAAAGATGAGCAATGCAAAAATAGGTTTAATATGAACATATATGTAGAGTCTATATCAAAACACATGCTGTCTTGGGGTGAGGGGAGGGGAGAAATGGGGAGAAAATTAGAAACTCAAAATCTTATGGAAGTGAATATTGAAAACCAAAATTAAATATATATATATATATATATATATATATATATATATATATATATTTAAAATAAAAAAGATACATCTTTCTTTTCACCAATGTAACTTGTACAAACAACTGTATTAAGATACAGAGATACTGAGATACTGCAAATACATATAAAAAAGGCAGAAATAATAAATGCATTCTTCGCAGTCCATAGAACAACAACAACAAAAATAAATTAATTTGGGGGTCACAAAGAAAAGACATAGACCAAAATGGAGAATAATCAATTGAATTCTTAATAAATTGCGTGTCAAAGCACGAATCATAGAAACAATTATATGATCATATTAAAACTAAAATCATCTCAAACCACATATTATACTAATAGATGTGGGATAAGTTTTTACAAACTATAGTACCTTTTTTGCTTAAAACCCTAAAAAGTATAGGTATATATTAATGTAATAAATATCTTTCTAAAAACAAAGCACATATCATATGTAATGGAGATACACTTTAACTATTCACAACAAATATAGGAGTAAAGCAACGATATCCCTTCTCTCAAATACTTTTTGTTAATAATTTTAGATATCCTTTTAAAAATTCTAATTAAACAAGTAGAACTAGGTAAAGAGAAGACAAATCTATTCCCATTTGTTGATAATATGATGCATCACCTAGAAAACACTAGTGAATGAACAAAGTTATGAAATAAGATAACTAATAGATTTTTCAAGGTTTCAGACTAAAAAATGAATTGTAAAACATATTTACATATATATGTACATATATACATATGTACATATATACATGTGCATATACATATGTACCAGGGGTGGGGAACTTGTGGCCTCAAAGCCACATGTGGCCTTCTAGGTCCTCAAGTGCAGCAACTGAATTTAGACCACATAACAAATCCTTTTATGAATGTCAGACTTAGACCATCACCTTATTTAAGATTCCGCAATACATATTAAGTTGACTTTGATGACTTTAATATTAAAGATCATACTGTTAAAAATAGACTAGAAACAAATTATATTCTTCTCAGCTATATGAAATAGATAAAAGTAATCAAAGAAGATAAAATTATAAAATTTTGATCACATAAAGCTAAAATGCTTTCAAACAAATAAAATTGGCAGACCTATTGTCAGAGAGAAAGTGGTAAGATGGGAAAATTTATCAAATTTTTGTGATAAAGTTTCAAGATAATAAAGATATGTCTATATCTATCTATACCATCTATATCTACATAAGTATACCTATAAATATACATGTATACATTAGTATGTGTGTATATGTGGATGTATATACATGTAAATATATACATATATACACATATAAAGAGTAATCAAAAGAATTGCATAGTATTAACAACCATATGAAAATATGCTCAAAATCATTAAAAATAAGAAATATGAACCCAAATACCCCTAAGGTTTTACCTCATGCTATTTGAACTGGTAAAGATGACAAAAGGAGATAATAGTCAACAATGGATATGTTATGGAAAGGTAGATACACTAGGAGATTATTGTTGAACTTTTGAATTAATACGACCATTTTGAAAAGCAATTTGGAATTATGCAAATAAAATGACTAAAATATCTAATATTTCATAAATTCCTTTAATAGGTCCAGTGGAGGCCATTGAAAAGAAGAAAGTCCCTATACCCACCAGAATATATAAAGTATTTTTTCTGTGAGAGCAAAGAATTGGAAAAAATAGATGTCTATTTATTAAATTATGACTAAATAAATTATGGTACATGAATGTAATGAACTATTAGTGCACTGTAAGACATTTCAAATGGGATATATACAGAAAACCATTCAAATATTTACATGAATTGTTGCAGAGTGATGTAAACCCCACTAGGAAAACAATGCACATCATAACCGTAATAATGTAATGGAAATAACCAGCACCGCAATGTCAAGGTGCACATTGTAAAGTTATAAAGACTAAACATAGTCTGAAAGAGGAGATATGAAAAGATACCTCTCAGAGGGCAGAGTCAAGATGGCAGTTGGAAAGCAGGGACTTGTTTGAAATCCCCACCCCCAGGTCCCTCCAAAAACCTATAAAATGGCTCTGAACAAATTCTAGAACTGGAGAATCCATGAAATAGCAGAGGGTAGCAGGGCTCCAGCCCAGGACAGCCTGGATGGTTGCGGGGTAAGGTCTATTGCATATAACTGGGAGTGGAGCAGAACAGAGCCCAGAGTGAGTCATGTCTGGACCAACCAGAACAGGAGCGAGGCGGAACAGGCCCTAGTGCCCTGAATCAATGAGTTGTGGTAGTTACCAGACTTTTCAACTCACAAACACCAAAGACAAGAGGGAAGGTTAGTGGGAAAAGCTGCTGGGACAGAGTGAAAGGAGTTCTAGGGTTTGGCCACTGCCCCAGGGCCAGCAGAGGTGATTCAGCTCTGAAGCTGCTTACAGAGCTACAGCTGCAGTTGCTTCCAGCCCCAGGCCCACCTGGTGGGAGGAATTAAGTGTTGAATCTGAGCAGTAGTGCAGAACCAGCTTAGATCTGAGTCTGGTCCAGGTTGGTGGTTCTTGGGGGAGGAGTAGCACTGGTGTGGCAGAGCTTGCTATGTAGAAGTAACTCTGAAAACAACAGTGTAGCCCCCCAAGCTCAGGACAAAGTACTCTATACTCTACAAGCAGTCATAACTTTATATGAAGCTCAAGGGTCAAGAAAGTTGGTTGGGACATGGCCAGGCAGCGAAAACAGACTCAGATTCAGACTCAGACTTTGGAATCTTTCTTTGGTGACAAAGAAGACCCAAACATGCAGCGAGAAGAAGTCAACAAAGTCAAAGAGCCTACATCAAAAGCCTCCAAATAAAACATGAACTTGTCTCAGGCCATGGAAGAGGTCAAAAAGGATTTGGAAAAGCAAATTAGAGAAGTAGAGGAAAAATAGGGAAGAGAAATGAGAGTGATGCAAGAAAATCATGAAAAACAAGTCAATGACTTGTTAAAGGAGACCCAGAAAAATACTGAAGAAAATAACACCTTAAAAATAGACTAACTCAAATGGCAAAAGAGCTCCAAAAAGCCAATGAGGAGAAGAATGCCTTGAAAGGCAGAATTACCCAAATGGAAAAGGAGGTCCAAAAGACCACTGAAGAAAATACTACAATAAAAATTAGATTGGGGAGAGACTTCCAGGGGTGAAGCCGAGATGGTGGCTGGAAAGCAGGGACTTGCGTGAGCTCCCCACCACATCCCTGCAAAACCTATAAAAAATGGCTCTGAACAAATTCTAGAACTGCAGAACCCACAAAATAGCATAGGGAAGCAGGGCTCCATCCCAGGACAGCCTGCATGGTTACTGGATGAGGTCTATCATGCACAGAGTGGAGGGGAGTGAAGCTCAGCATGGGAGGTAGCAGGACCAGCCAGACCAGGAGCCGGGCAGAACAGGCCCTAGCACCCTGAATCAGTGAGCTGTGGCAGTTACCAGACTTCTCAACCCACAAATACCAAAGAAAACAGAGAAGGTTAGTGGGAAAAGCTGCAGGGGACAGAATTTGAGGTTCAGCCACCATGCCAGAGGCAGCAGGGGAGGTGCAGATACAGAACTACAGCTGCAGATACTTCCAGCCCCAGGCCCATGTGGTGGGAGGAATTAAGTGGCGGGTCAGGGCAGGAGTGCAAAGCCTGCTGAAGACTGACCTCAGGTCCGGGTTGGTGGTTCTTGAGGAAGGAGGAGTGCTGGGGTGGCAGAGCTGGCTGTATGGGAATAGCTCTGATATCAATGGCGCATGCCCTCAAGCTTGGAACAAAGTACTCTTTGCTCTACAAGCAGTCATACCCCAACAAAAAACTCAAGGGTCAAGTAAGTTGGCTGGGAACCTGGCCAGGCAGCAAAAATGCACTGAGATTCACTCTCAGACTTTGGAATCTTTGTTTGGTGACAAAGAAGACCAAAACATATAGCCTGAAGAAGTCAACAAAGTTCAAGAGCCTACACCAAAAGCCTCCAAGAAAAACATGAACTGGTCTCAGGCCATGGAAGACCTCAAAAAGGAGTTGGAAAAGCAAGTTAGAGAAGTAGAGGAAAAATTGGGAAGAGAAATGAGAAAGATGCGAGAAAACCATGAAAAACAAGTCAATGACTTGCTAAAGGAGACCCAAAAAAATACTGATAAATATAGTGAAGAAAACAACACCTTAAAAAATAGACTAACTCAAATGACAAAAGAGCTCCAAAAAGCCAATGAGGAGAAGAATGCCTTGAAAGGCAGAATTACCCAAATTGAAAAGGTGGTCCAATGGACCACTGAAGAAAATACTACCTTAAAAATTAGATTGAAGCAAGTGGAAGCTAGCAACTTGATGAGAAATCAATATATTATAAAACAGAACCAAAGGAATGAAAAAATGGAAGACAATGTCAAATATCTCATTGGAAAAACCACTGACCTGGAAAATAGACCCAGGAGAGAGAATTTAAAAATTATTGGACTACCTGAAAGCCACAATCAAAAAAAGAGCCTGGATATCATCTTTCAAGAAATTATCAAGGAGAATTGCCCTGATATTCTAGAGCCAGAGGGTAAAACAGAAATTGAAAGAATCCACCGATCGCCTCCTCAAATAGATCCCAAAAAGAAAACTCCTAGGAACATTGTTGCCAAATTCCCAGCTCCCAGGTCAAGCAGAAAATACTGCAAGCAGCCAGAAAGAAACAATTTGAATATTGTGGAAAAACAATCAAGATAACACAGGATCTGGCAGCTTCCACATTAAGGGATTGAAGGACTTGGAATACGATATTCCAGAGGTCAATGGAGCTAGGATTAAAACCAAGAATCACCTACCCAGCAAAACTGAGTATCATGCTCCAAGGCAAAAAATGGATTTTCAATAAATAAACTAAATTTCAATTAAAGTATAAAATATAATCATGAAATATCAAATTAAGAAAAAATAATTATCAAAATTCTAGGTAGCAGATGATCAAATGATAAATTTTTGTCTGTAGGATTATACAGTTATAGGATGGACAAAATAAATTTGATCTAAACAGAACACCAGAATCATGGAACTTTGGATTAAAGAAGTCTTTGGATCTAATTTACACTAACCTGTGTCTTTTAGGATTCCAGAATGAGAAAACTGAGATGTGGAGAGTATACATCTTATTTTCAAGTTAACAGAGATAGGAAACGGATCCATTTACTCTCTTTGCGATTGTTTCAACAATCCGTCTAGCAGCTGTTGTGGGGGTGAAAGGCCAACAACAAGAACTCTACCAGCACCCTGCAAAAGCACAGGTTCTTTTGATCTGCTTAACTAAGGAAAGCTACATGAAGGGGTTGACAAGCTTACTTTAATTCAGCATACAAATACCATTCACTTAGTTCAGGGGAAAAGACCAGCACACTTAACTTCAGAGCAAATTACAAACAAATTACAAACTTCAACAGACAGACCTTGTCTGATTCAAATCCCAATACATAGTTACCAGAGTTTAACAAAGTCTCAGCATCCCGGTTACAAGCTGGAGGGCTTCTATTTACAACTGCCTGGAGTCTCTGCATCAGCACCACCGCGAGTAAGAGCCCTGAGCAAATGGCTCTGTCTTCTCTTCTTATAGGATTTCAGATGTCATCAAATGTCATCTGAATGAACAGAACTTAGGCTGCTATGACTGGCTCTTGAGTTAGCCCCTCCCCTTAGGACCCCGGGAGGTTCACATCCACATAGGTTAGGTTAACACCTAATAGGGGTTAGAGCCTGGGGCTTAGCACTTAGTAAGACTCAATGAAATATACTGAATTACTCAAAGGAAACAAAGCCAAACTCTTCAAGGGCACTTGTTGAACTAAGTGCTAAGAGCCCATTTTGCTTACCAACACAGCTATCACCATTCATTCAAAATATATTTACTGAGTACACACTAGGTAATTTACTAGACCTTCTAGTGTACTCTCTTCTTCCAACTTATGAGATGTATGAGGCTAAGCAAGTAAATTGTGTTTTCAGAGCTGTAGTCAACTAAATCTATAATTTGCAAAAAATGCCTTTTATCTGCCTTCTGGAAACTTATAATCCAATATCTGAAAAATAAAAAAGCTAAGGAGATGATTCAGTTACTGGTATATGTGAATGAAGAAGGAAAAATAAGGCAGAGAGTCTGGAGGCTGAAATTCTTGGGAAAAAATTCATTGGCATTCTCTGGCAATTTTTTTTGTATATTTTGTTTAGTTTCACATCTTTGTCACTAAATTCTGTCAAGTTTTCATTAAGCCTACCTTCATTTATTTTACAGCCATGCTTCTCTGTGTTAGATGAGGATTCTAATAAGGCCTAGGTTATATGTTTGATATGTTTATTACCATAGGAGGGGTCCTTAACTTAGATTCTGTGAACTTAATATTTTTTTAAAAAATATATTGATAAATTCATTGCATTAATATTGATTTCTTTTGTAATTCTATAGAATTTATTTTATTCACTTATGATACTCTTTTGAAAAGTATTCATTAGTTGTCCCCAGACTGTCAAAGAGGTCCATGACATGCAAAAAGTTTAAGAAACCCTGCCATAAAGGATGTCATATTGTAATAACAATTTCTGTTTCAAAATTAAGTCATTCGACAGGAAGATGTCTATTGAGATAATGCTTTCCATGCAGCATGCCATTAAATGAACATTTTTTTCCACTGTGGGGAGAACAATTCAAAGCTTATATTTTACAGTTGGTGAGGCATGACTTCCTTCTTTAGAAATCAAAGGTAGTGTATATTAAACTTTATGTTGCACTAGGCTCATCTAGACCCTGAACTATAAGCACCAAGTTCTTATCCTGATCTCATAAATGTGATTCAGCAAAGGAAACACATTGTGGAGGAGCATCCAGACTAACAAATACTCTAGCACCACTTGTATCCAGTAAAATGTTAAGATTAGATATCCAAGGACAGGAAATAATAGGAGCTAATGTGTAATCACATGTATAAGAATTGGTAAAGGCCTTCCAGTAGTGTGAATACTTTATATATTATGACCTTGAGCACTAGAAAGCATGCTGCGTTGAAAGATGTTGTCAAATCCCATAGAGAACAATATGCAAGAGTAACACTATTATCCCTATACCACAAAGGCACAATGTCTTGTAACAAAGGATCATTTCTTCTACACAACTTTCTTGGCCATAAACTGCTATCATCTCCTCAGGATTCCATCTCCTTTGTAGCAGTGATATTTGACTTTCCAAGAGAATGTTGGTTTGACTTGGTTTGGTTTCTTTCTTATTGTCCCTTGATCACTGCTTAGGCCAAACCCATTATATATAGCTCTGGCCCACTGATGGACCTAATTACCATTAAATGAACACTACTCTAATACAACATTTTACATATGCATGTAAAAATAAAAATGGCATGCTGCATAGAAAGCATTATCTCAAATAAAAATACACACATGTACATATATATATACACACACATATGTGTGTATGTATACACACACTTATTTACTTTTATATACACCTAAATTTGGCAGCTGAACATACACACTAATAATTATGTTCTAATAGCTTAAGAATCAATCCTTTAATAAAATGAAACCCCCAAGTGATCTTTCAGAAGGAAACTTTAGAACTGTTATTTTCCTAAACCTCTCCCTTTACTCATTATCTTGATACTGACCTTTCTGAGGTAAGATTCTACGGAAGTTAGATTCTTTATTTTTCCTTCTCCAACACTCCAGAAATGAATCCTTTACCTTCCAGGTTGCTGTGTTCCCCACTTGACCAGCTGTAATGGATTTTTATTCACCTGAAACCAATGACCTGTTGAGCTAAGCACACATTACTGTTCGCCGCAGGGTGCCTCTCCATTGGTAAGAAGACTAATAAGAAAGCAATTCAGTTCTCCTCTACTAATGCTGTCATTGGGATTTTTTTTGAAGCAAACCCCAGTCAATAATGTTGAGGCCTTATTGCTACTCATTTTGAACTTTTTGCCTGCTGAGATAATCTAATCTCACTGCAGGCCATCCTGAAAGAGACTAAATGTGGTTGGTGTGATCCAGGAATATTGGTATGGAGTGTGACTCTTACATGAACCTTTGAGTCATAACTATCTTTAAGGGCACCATTTCCCCTGGCCTAGTTACATGAAAAGACAGGCTTTTAGGGTCTTTCCAACCCCTTCTCCCTCCTACTCGGCAGCCTGTTTTCTTTTTCCTTTCTTTTTTTAAGTTGGGAACAACAATGAAGGATGATTGAAGAGCAAAGACCCAAATACTCTTCAATTTTCCAAATTGCTTTAATTTGATGAAGAAGGAATGCTACATTTTGTTAAATTATATTATGATAAAGAGGAGCTGGTCGCTTCTCAGCATGAATCTGAAAGCAAATTATTTCCACACAAAAGGATGATGTATTTAACCAGACAAGTAATTATGTTGTGGTGCTACTATCCCCCCTGCCTCAGATTAGAAAAAGAATTCAATGATCACTCCATTAGATCAAAAAATAATTTTAGTGATACATTCAAATTGAATTCATTTATTCCTAAGCATGTTCTAATGCATTTTTGGATTAACCTTCATGCATTTTGCTGATTGAAATCTTTAGTCGATGCCTTTACTCAAAAATCTACTTTAACTTGCCACACTTTTTATTTTCAGTTAGCATATTCTGCAATATTGATTTTTACTTATATTATAAATGATATTTAATTTTAGGTTTTAGCTAATTGGTTTTCTCATGTAGTTAAACTAAATTATTTTATTGCAAAAAATGAAAGCACCTGGCTTATTTGCAGACAATTCCATTGCTTAATATTAATTTTCATATAATTCGTATCACATATATATATATAAAAAACACTATCCATCTATATATGCAATATGCTATATATTATGTAAATGATATGTTATAAATAATACGTATATAATATATGTATTTATGTGTATGTATACTTTACACACACAAAATATTCTTAATTAAAAGCCCAAATATGTTACAACATTGTGATGTTATATTTATAAAAGTCATAAAATACCAGGGTCTGGAACATGACTTCCTGAACTTTCACCATCCTGATCGCTGTTTTCTGAATGTGCAATAATTTTCAAGTATACTTTCTAAAACATGACTACTTGATCTATGTATAGTAGTCCGAGGTCTGAGGCAAACAGGATAAGTTCCAAACCATACCATCACTTGACTTCCCAACCCAGCGTAAACAATATTATTAAATGCAATGAATGTGTATGTGTGTATACATTTATGCAAATATACATGTTTGTAGGACACATATATGTTTGTATGTATGCGGTATATGCACAGATGTATTATATATGTGCACATGCATGTACAATACTAAACTACACTGTGCATACACATATATGCATACATGAACAATCGCATATGAACATTGCCTGAAAGTATATATGTATTATTTATGTCTCTATGTGTACATATGGATGATACACACATATGGTTTTATGCATATATGCATGTATACATACAGTCATACATAATACACAAATGCATTCATGAAGGCACATGTACATTTGCTCAACATATTACATATGTGTATTTTTATGTATTGGTGGCTAACTCATTAAAGTAGTCACCTAACCACTTAAGTATAACTATGAAGAAACATGATTTTCATCCACATTGGTTTTATAGCATGGATTCATCAGATAGTATTCTAGGGCTCAATGCAATTAGTGAAATATGGCTACTATTAATAGAAACATTTGAAGAAATTTACCATGCATCTTTGATAACAGATATTTATCATATTTATTCAGTCCTATGAAAATGGTGACACAGCCAAGAGAATGTGACACAACTAGCAAAGAATCACCATAAAAAGAATATTGTTTTGAGTGTGGCAAATCATCATTTCACTGATATTCCATTTGTCCCCTTTGAAGGGGGGAAAGTCAGTGCAGATACACTACTGACTCACTGGCATTAGAAGCACCACCATAACCTACGTTATTACCTTCTATCTAAGTTTTCAAGCTTAATATTTCAATAAACTCTGACTTCATTTGGTATGACCTCTGGTACATTTTCATGACTTTGGTCATGTCCTCTTTCCCTAGGAAGTTTCCTCCTTTGTCCATTATTAATTTGCACAACCATCAGCAAATGTTCCAATTCCATAAAAGGACTAGGAATCAGATTGTAACTTCTATTCCCTTAACTCTTCCCTATGTTACCATCTATACTATGTTACAGCATGCTTTGGTGTGATGTTTTTTTTTTCTTTGCTGAAAATAGGCAACTGTATCAGTTATTTCAATAAAACGTTATCATCCTGGAATTTTTTAACCACATTAATATATCTTTAACTTTCACTTTTTAATGTATCTTTTAACTTCCTTACAGCTATGTGATTTCTCTACTCCAAGACCACTGATCAGTAATTTTAAAAAGAATATAATTGTTGATTGGTTTTACTACATACTCATTCTATGCAGTTTCAATTCTTCCCTTTTATTCATCTTTAGTTTACTTACTGTCTCTCTTTTCATGGTGATCACTCCAAACATTTTTTCCAATTGCTTCATATCATCAACTCTGCTGATGTCACTCCTAGTCTCAGCAAATAGATCAAGGCTCTTTGTCATAAGCCCGTTTAACATCTTTCCTAACCACGTCACTTTTTACTTTGATCCTTTTATTTTTTGAGATGCCATGCTATTTCTCACCTTTAACTTCCTCTAAAGAACAGACTAAACTCCATGTCTCCATTCCCTCTTCACCCCCTCACAGTCTGGCTCATGCTATCATCACTCTACTGCAACCCTTTTGAAGGTCATTGGTGACATATGAAACTTATGGCAACTGATAATAAAGATTACTTTCCCTTCAATCAAACTTTTTTTTGAAATGAATTTAAGAAGATTGTCCCTAAGCTTTGTTCAAGTTCTTTAAAGACTTTTACAGTATGTTTAACTTTCCATTGTTTCAATAACAATCACTGATATTTCAGTTTTAGCAGCTGATTTTGATTATTTACAAACTTACTTTTGTGTTCAAATTGCTTCCATCTGACAATGAGAGGGAGTTCTGTCAAGGTCAAGGGTGAAACTTTGTATTTTTCAGTTCAGTGAATGGGACAGTCAAGATATTTTCATGCACCCTATTATGGAGATACTACAGAACTGACCCTCATACATGAGAGAATGGCCTCTCTCATCTTTGAAAATTAATTAAAACCGTCAATGGCTGCCTCTTGATGAGTATTTCTTTGACTTCAAATATCTACCATCCTCCCAGCCAAGCAGAGAGCTTGAAATGCTACAATCCATTTAGAAAGGCCGGGTAAAATTGTATCCATTGAGTTCAATTTATACAAAAACAGAATTTTGTATTCATTGAGTTAACCACTTTCTGAAGTAGGCTGTTTCATTTGAATCTAATGCCATTCCACCTCCTCATTCTTTTGTCCTGGCCGAGGCAATTATAAGCACAGATTGCTACATGGGACTGGAGCACCAGGGAAACCGTTAACACCTAGCCACTCTGGCACAAGATCACACTAAACAGCTTATTAAGATTCAGGCATCAGCTCTGATGACTAACACGAAGCAAAGGCCTGGGATTTACTTCCAACTCATTTAATTACAGAAATCAATGAATTCTTGGAGTTGTGCCAGGCAAGAGGGAATGAACCTAGTCTGACCGACATTTCATTTGAGATATCAAGATAACACAAGCAAACCTGACTGGAGAAGCCATTCTAGTATGTAAGTCCCAGAAAATTTTAAATGCGAGCAAAGAAATGTGGACAATTTACTAGCAATGGGTGAATTGGAGGATTTTGTAATTTTATTAAAAATATTTTTAAAAAGATGCTTTCAATAATATATCAATTAACGGATAAATTTTATTTAGCCCTTCCTATGTGTAAGGCTTTGTGAGAGGTGCTGAGGGTCAGTTCAAGAATAATATTAGAGAATATTATAACTCATAAAGAATGAGCCCCCTCATTTTTCAGATGATGAAATTGAGTCTGAAAGATGTTACTGGATTTGTCTAAATTTGGTTCATATCTTTAAAATGAAATATTTTTAAATTCTATATATGTTATATATATATATACATATAGTGTATGTATATACATACATACACATATGTATATACACGCAAATATGTATGCATAAAAAATCACTGAAGAAACATTGATCTATAAGCAATAAGCTTGCTATTTTTTCCTGAATTTTAATATTTCACTTTTGTTGTTTTGGTGATTCTTATTAGCCACTGCACTGAAATTCTATTCTCCTGGCTCTCTTGCCACAACACTCTGCCACTAACACCTCAGAAACATCCCACTCTGACAGAGTGCAAAACATATACTTCAAGAGATTGAAGGTGCTAGGGAGATGCAGGTTGGGAAAAGGATGGATTGCCAATTCACCCCTCCCTTTGATAGCCCACATATATAACAGTGGTGAAACAGATGGTACTTTCCCAGCCTCCCTTTCTACAGTATCATAGTTTCCTCCTACCGTGCTCTGCCACCTTCATCTCGACATCTCAACCAGACTTGGCAGACATTTCAACAATGGGAACAAGTGTAAACTTCTCTCCTCCCCCACCTCCAACCTACATATTTCTGCTCCTCGATTCCGTAGTGTGGGAGAAGATCCAGGCTGTCTGGGGAGTCTAAGCTAAGGGTGCCAGTTTTCTTCCACACCAGGATTCAATAAAGCTTCCCCACACTACTTATTGTGGAGACAGAAAGTACTCAGATACTGAAATTTTGGCAAATGTTTCAGGGCTGGGGAAGAGGAAACCTAGATGGGTTAATCTTACCTGTCTTCTCCCACACTTTCATTCAGCTGAAAAACTCCAAAGTTCCATCATAGCATTAAATTTTATACCCTTGCTTTATTCTCTTGTTTCATTTTACTGTTTTTGGATAAAGAAATGTTATTTATTCAGATCAATGTGATAATTCAGAATTAGATCTTTAGTCTGACTTATTGGATGCCCAGATCAACATTTTGAATCCCTAAAGCAAGACATTTTCAACAGGACCACTGTGCTCCTATAAGATAATTTATAAACTACTTTGATGATGTAGAAGTGGTGGAAGTACAAGAAAGGGGATTTTAGATAACCTTCTATTCTTGTTAACTATTGTCCTATTTTCCTCTGCCCTTTGTGGTTAAACTCCTCAAAAAATAATAAGCCATTTACAATAGATGTCTCCACTTTCTTCTAACTCTCTTTTATAACCTCACAATATGGCTTCTGTCCTCATCATTCTACTGAAATTGCTTTCTCCAAAGATACGGATTAGTTGTCGAATCTAATAGCCTTTTCTCAGTCCTTTCTCCTTGATCTCTCTGTAGCTTTTGACACTCGTCGTTCTCTCCTCTTTGATACTCTCTTCTCCCTAGGTTTTGGAACACCGCTCTCTCTTTATATCTTTCTTACCTATCTGACCACTCCATCTCTGTCTCCCTTCCTTGGTCTTCTTCCAGATCATGCCCACTAAGCATAAGTGTACTTTGGGGTTCTGTCCTGAGTCCTCTTCTCTTCTACTTTACTTGGTGATCTCATGAGCTCAAATAGATATCGCTCTCTTGATGATTCTTAAATCTATCTATCATTCTCCAATCTCTCTGACAACCTCTAATCTTTCATCTCTTCTGCCATTCGGACATCACAAATGGGATGTACAGTTGACAATTTAAACTCAATATTTCAAAACAGAATGTATCATCTTTCCCACTTAAACCTCTCCCTCCTAACTTCTATATTACTATAGAAGGTGACATCATCCTCCCAGTCCCCCGTACTATTAACCTAGGTATCATTCGATATTCTTCACTATCTATCAACCTCCCATATCTAATTTGTTATTGAGGGCTGCTGATTATACCTCCACAACTTCTCTCAAATATGCCCTCTCTTCTCCTCTAACATTGTCACAACTCTGATGTGGCCCTCATCATTTCACATCTGGATTACTGTGATAACCTCTTGGTGTATCTACCTGTCTCAAATGTCTTCCTGCTCCAATCCATCTTCTTTTTAGCCACTAAAGTGATTTTCTTAAAGCACAAGTGTGGTCATATTACTCTCCTTACTCAATAAACTCTAGTCGCTCCTTTTTTGCTTGCAGGAACAAATATAAAATGCTCTGTTTAGTATTAAAAATCATTTTTAACCTAGCTCTCTTGTATCTTTCCAGTATTTTTGCTACCAGCCATGTACTCTTTGTTCCAGTGACATTGACCTTTTGGCTGTTACACAAAGAAGACACTCCACTTTTAAGAGTTTCAGATAAAATTCCCTGGACTGCATTATCTTAACTGACATTCTCCTGAAGATAATTGACACAGTGACTGACAGTTTCCTCTAAAAAACTGAAATTTGTTTCAGAATGTAGTCATAAGAATCACAGAATTTGAAAATTCAAAAATCTTTAAAGCTCATGTAGAATCCAGAGAAATAATTATGGAGTCTGAATGCAGATTGAGGGAAACTATTTGCTCTCTCTCTTTTTTTCTCTTCTTTTTCAGTTTTGTTTCTTCTTTCCCATGATTCATTCCTTCGGTCATAATTCTTCTTTAAAACTTGACTATTGTGGAAATAAGTTTAATGAGAAGGGATATGTGAAACATATATGGAATTCCATGCCTATGGAGGGGTAATGAGGAAGGGTGTGAGGGGAAGAAAATTTGGTACTCAAAAACTTGTGGAACTGAGGGTTGTAGGCCAAAAACAAAAAAAAATCTAAAAATTAAAAAAAATTAAGCTCATGTAGATCAATTCTCTTTTATATTTATTTATTATTTTATTTCCCCCACTTACATGCAAAAAACATTTTTAACTTTTTTATAAAATTTTGAATTGCAAATTATTTCCCTCCTCTTTCCCTTGCCCCTTATTTAGAGGTAAGCTATATGATACAGCTTACACATATATTAGTCATGTGAAAGAAAACATAGATCCCCCCCAAAATAAAAAAGAAGAAAATACAGTCTCAAAATAGTATATTTCTCTTCAGTTGAATAGCATTTTCACCATAAGTCCTTTCACATAGCCTTGGATCATTACACTGTGGAGAATAGCTAAGTCATTCACAATTGATCAGTGTAGAATATTGCTCTTATTGTATACAATGTTCTGGTTCTGGTCATTTCACATTGCATCAATTCATGTAAATCTATCCAAGTTTTTCTTATAGTACAATATTATTCCATCAAAATCATATGCCACATTTTACTTAGTCATTCCCCAGCTGATGGGCATCTTCTCAGTTCCTGATTCTTTGCCACCACTAAAAGAACTGCTGGAAATATTTGTGTATGTGTAGTTCCTTTTCCATTTAAAAAATAGTTTTGGTATACAGACCTGGTAGCAGAATTTCTTGATCAAAACATATACAAATGTTAATAGCCTTTTGACATAGTTCCACATAGATCCAAAGAATTAGTGAATCACTTCACAACTCCCCAAACAATACATAAGTATCTCAATTTTCTAACATCCCCTCCAATATTTATCACTTTTCTTTTCTTCCATATTAGCCATTCTGAATTTTAACTAGTTTTTTCCCCTAAACAATAGTGTTTTAGAGAATTTTTTCATATAACTATAGATAGTTTTGATTACTTCTTCTGATAACTGACTTTTCATATCCTTTGACCATTTATCAGTTGAGGGATGACTTGAATTCTTATAAATTATAATGCAGTTCTCTACATATTTGAGCAATGAGTCCCTTATTAAACAAACCTGCTATAAAATATTTTTCACAGTTATGATTACTAACTGAGAATTTCCCTTCATCGTATTTTACCCCTGTCTGTCTTACTTTCTCTCTTTTCACTCTTTTCATTCTCAAAAGTATTTTGGTTCTGCCTACCACCTTTCCCAGTCCACCCTTCCTTCTTCAGCTCTCACTTTTTCTTATCAGCTTCCATTCTTACTTTCTTGTAGGGTAATATGGATTTCTATACCTAACTCATGGTTATTCCCTGTTTAAAGCAATTATCATGGTAGTAAGGTTCTCAGGCTCCCCACTTCAAATCCCCTATTTTCATTTTTTAAAGACACTTTCACACCTCCTTTAACTAAGATCATAACTCTATCTTTCCCCTTCTCCCAATGAATTCCTCTTTATCACATTTTATGTTTTAGATATCATTCCATCATATTCAACTCACACCCATGTCCTCTATTTATAGTCTTACTAACTGCCTTAATATCAGAAAGTTCTCAGGACATACAGCTACCATCTTCCCATTTAGAAATGTAAACAGGTGAAGCTTACTAAATCCCATATGATTTCTTTTCTGTTTAACTTTTTATACTTTTCTGGAGTCTTGTATTTAAAAGGAAAATTTTCTATTTAGTTCTGGTTTTTCCATCAAGAATTCTTGAAAGTCCTTTATTTCATTGAATATCCATTTTTTTCCCTTGAAGGATTTTACTCAGTATCATGGGGTACGTGATTCTTGAGTGTAATCCTAGCTCCATGATCCTCTGGAATATCATGTGGAATGATATTAATATCAATGTTTCAATTTCTTCATCTGAAAACTGCCTGCTCACAAAGAAATTATTTTCATCAGTAAGCTTTTGTACTTTTTTTTTCCATTTGTCCAATTCTACTTGTTAAGGAGTTTTTTCTTCAGTGATCCCCGCCCCTCCCCCCCCCCATTTGGCTAATTCTGCTTTGTAAGTTATCTTCAGTGGATTTTTGTATATCAGTTCTGCTTCTTAAGAAGTTCTTCTCTTTAGTGGATTTTTTTAACCTGCTCTTTTTAAAAATCTTTTCTGGCATTATGTTCATTTATTTTTCAATTTTTTCTTTTACCTCTTTTATTCGATTTTTACATCCTTTTTGAGCCCTGACATGAATTTTTTGTGCCTCAGTCCAATTCACATTTTTCTTTGAGGCTTTAGATATAGCAATTTAGGCTTTGTTGTCATCTTCTGACTTTTATGTTTTTATCTTCCCTTGAACCATAGTAACTTTCTATGGTCAGGTTCTTTTTTTAGTTGTTTGCTCATTTGCTAGCCTCTTTATTGATTTTTTTAACTCTGTATTAAAAAGGTCTCTGTTACGTTGTGCACAGCCACAGATATATGGATTCCGTGAGGACCAACCCTGACATACTGCGCTTTTCTCAGCAACCTAAGGGGCAAGGACAACTCCAGGGGACTCACAATGGAGAATGCTATCTTCATCCAGAGAAAGAACTATGAAGTTTGAATACAGATTGAGGCGCACTACATGCTCGCCTTTTTTGCTTCTTTTTTTGTTTTTGTTTTTGGGGTTTTTTTTTTGGTTCTGTTTCTTCTTTCTCATGATTCATTCCATTGGTCAAAATTCTTCTCCACGACTTGACTAGTGCATAAATTCATTCAATGCGAAGTTATACATGACAGTTATATGAGATTCCATGTCATCTTGGGGAGGGAGGGGGGAGGGAGGGGAGAAAAACTGGAACTCAAAACCATGTAGAACCATGTGTGGTAAACTAAAAATAAATAAAGAAATTCAAAAAAAAAAAAAGGTCTCTGTTTCTGTGTTGGAGAAGATGCCATTCCAATTATAGTTGTTTTTTTTGTTGTTGTAGCTCCGAAAGCTACTCCTCAGACTCTGTAAGTTTTCATTTTTTTCAAGGGGGTATGATCTTAGGGAGATGTTGTCACTGCTCTTTTGGATTTTTAACTTTTCTTTGAGTAACTACAAGCACTCTTTTGTGTCCTGAACTGTGACCAAGGTTCCCACTTCCCTGCAGCTGCATGCTCTGGTGTGCTTATGCTTGTCCTTGTTTGGGACTATAGCCCAGTACTGTGACTAAGATCTATTTATGGTCAATGCAACATAGTTCTGTACCCACTTCCAGCAATGCAACCCCTGTAATCTCCAACTGACCAGTTGTTCAACCCCCTTACCATCTGTACACTGAGAGCTATAGAAACCACTGATTCAGTTACCCCAAAGTCTGTTGCTGGTTTACTGGGGCATGGCCTGTGCTGGTGCAGCCTGCACTGTAGTATGCTCCATTTTCACTCCATTACAACAGACCTTTCTTTCTGATGCTCTAAATTGTCTTGCACTGGAAAATTGTTTCACCTTGTGCTTTCTGAGGTTTCCACAATTCCAGAATTCATTTGAGGCATTATTTAAAGATATTTGGAGAGAAATTTGAGATCACTCAGACAAGTCATTGATTTTCTCTATCATCTTGGCTCCACCCTTACATAAAGCCTCTTGTGGATAAGGAAAAGGAAACTCAGGAGAAAGAAATGACTTGCTTATGTTCACAGAGATAGTAATAGCTGAAGGAGCACACAGAGAAAGCAACTAATTGAGGAACTCATTCATCCATTCACTTGAAAACTCCCATCGAGTACCTGATATTTGTTATTACATTATAAAAAGATGAATAAGGCATAGGCCATACCATAATAGCATATCTGGTGCAGGCACATAAAGACATTTCAGAATTGTTGAAAATGGACCTGGGGCATTTTTTTGATGATGGCAAGACCAAGGGTATAACCATCTTTTTATGTGGAAGAGTTTGGTTGAAAAAGTAGCTCATGGGAAATAAGTAGGATAAGTAATTGAGTAGTTAAGTTATTTGAGGAGGGAGGGAGGGAGGGAGGGAGAGAGAGAGAGAGAGAGAAAGAAAGAGAGAGAGAGAGAGAGAGAGAGAGAGAGAGACCCTAGTATGTGGATAAAACTCACTGAAGAAGAAAAGGGACTGTAGTTCAGTAGACAACAGCTACCAGAATTTTTATTGGGTGGTAGATATAAATATAGGCAAAGGCAAAGACAAAGAGGTTGCTGATTATTAGAGGTAAGAAGAGAGCCTGAAAGTGGCAATAGGAAGCAAGGAGAATTTCAACTCCTTCTCTTCCACCAGTGACCCCAGTAGAGCAGAGGATGCTATAGGCAGAGGTGACAGATCATTGGTTGCCTGGTACAAGATTGACATATGACCCCAGCTCTCTAGATTTATGACAAGATCATGGAACATAATATAGAACAGAAGACATTCCTTGCATCCAACATGTTCTGTGTCAGGCCGAGTATCTGATACCTCTTTCTATCATGCTAGACGTAAAGCCTAAGGTACCAAGCTTTTTTTCTAGTCCCAGGCATTGTCTGAGTTTAGTAGTCTATAAAATAATGGTGTTGGATTAGATCAAGAGCTCTAAACATTTAGCAGTTTGGGAAAGCCTATAGAACCCTACTCAGAATAAATTTTGAAATCAATAAAATACATAACAACTAAAAAGCAATGCAATTATAATGAAATAGTTATCAATCTAGATCTAGTAATATGTACAAATTCCTAACTTCAAGCTTAAGAACTGCTGACTAGACTAGATGATTTTTAGCATCCCTTCTTCTAGTTCCAAATTCAATTATTTGAAACCTATTTCGAAAGCCACCTACTAGAACAAATTCAGATTGACAGTATTTGGATAACAATTTAAATAATGAAAACAAAAATATAAAAGACAACTATCCAATTGGCTAATATGACAAAAAAGAAAATGATAAATTTTGAAGACTGGAGAAAATTGGAACACTAATGCATTGTTGGAGGAGGTGTAAACTGATCCAAGAATTCTGGAGAGCAATTTGGAATTATGCCCAAAGTACTACAAAATTGTACATACTCTTTGATCCAGCAATATCTCTACTAGGTCTTTATCCCAAAGAGATCACAAAAAGGAAAAAGAACCCACATGTATTAAAAATATTTATAGCAGATCTATTTGTGGTGGCAAAGAATTGGAAACTGCGGGGATGCCCATCAATTGGGTAATGGCTGAACAACTTGTGGTATATGAATGTAATGGAATACCATTGTTCCATAAGAAATAATGAGCAGGTAGATTTCAGAAAAACCTGGGAAGACTTACATGAACTGATGGTGAGTGAAGTGAGCAAAACCAAGACAACACTGTACATACTAATAGCAACATTGTACAATGATGAATTTTAATAGACTTAGCTTTTCTCAGCAATACAATGATCTAAGACAAGTACAAAAGACTATTGATGAAAAATGCTATCCACATCCAGAGAAAAAACTATGGAATCTGAATGAAGATGGAAGCATACTATTTTCTCTCTTTTTCCTTTCTCATATTGTTTTTTTTTTCCTTTTGTTCTGACTTCCTTCACAACATGACTAATACGGAAATATGTCTAATAGGATTGTACGTGTATAACCTATATTGGATTGCATGCGATTTTGGGGAGGGAGGAGGGGAGAGAGCAAAAAATGGAACTTAATATCTTATGAAAGTGAATATTGAAAACTATCTTTACAAGTAATGGGAAAAAATAAATATTATTCAGTGGAAAAATATACAAAAGAAAAAAGGCACTGAAAGACAAAAAGAATGGTAATACAATGGTTATGCTTTACTTGAGGACCTACAATACCTATGTTAAACCACTTTGCTCCTTTCAGGAGAGTGACAGTTGATGATGATTGGGGTGGTGTGAGATCTCTCAGGTCAAGATTCATCTATGAGTCAGATTTTTTAGCTTAAGTATATATATGTGGGGGTGGAGCCAAGATGGTGACTGGAAAGCAGGGAATTGCATGAGCTTCCCACCAGGTCCCTCCAAAAACCTATAAAAAATGGCTCTGAACAAATTCTACAACTACAGAACCCACAAAATACCAGATGGAAACAGGGCTCCAGCCCAGGACAGCCTGCATGGTCACTGGGTGAGGCCTATCATGCACGGAGCTGGCAGCAGAGGGGTGCAGAGCCCAGCATAGGTGGCGGCAAGAACAACCAGACTAGGAGCCAGGCAGAACAGGCCCTAGCACCCTGAATCAGTGAGCTGTGGCAGTTACCAGACTTCGCAACCCACAAACACCAAAGACAACAGAGAAGGTTAGTGGGAAAAGCTGCAGGGGACAGAGTGAAAGCAGTTTGGCCACCGCCCTGGGCGCATCAGCGGTGGTGCAGATACAGAATTATAGCTGCAGTTGCTCCTGGCACCAGGCCCACCTAGTGGGAGGAATTAAGTGGCAGATCTGAGCTGGAGGGCAGAGCCTGCTTAAGATCTGAGTCTAGTCAGGGTTGGTGGTTCTTGGGGGAGGAGGAGTGCTGCTGTGGCAGAGCTGGCTGCATAGAAATAGCTTTGAAAACAACAGTGCATCCCCTCAAGCTTGGAACAAAGTACTCTCTACTCTACAAGCAGTCATACCCTGATGAAAAATTCAAGGGTCAAGTAGTTGGCTGGGAACATGGCCAGGCAGTGAAAACCCACCCAGATTCAGTCTCAGACTTTGAAATCTTTCTTTAATGACAAAGAAGACCAAAACATAGAGCCAGAAGAAGTCAACAAAGTCAAAAAGCCTACATCAAAAGCCTCCAAGAAAAACATGAACTGGTCTCAGGCCATGGAAGAGCTCAAAAAGGATTTGGAAAAGCAAGTTAGAGAAGTAGAGGAAAAATTGGGAAGAGAAATGAGAAGGATGCAAGAAAACCATGAAAAACAAGTCAATGACTTGCTAAAGGAGACCCAAAAAATACTGAAAAAAATATTGAAGAAAACCACACCTTAAAAATAGACTAACTCAAATGGCTAAAGATCTCCAAAAAGCCAATGAGGAGTGAAGAATGCCTTGAAAGGCAGAATTAGCCAAATGGAAAAGGAGATTCAAAAGAGCACTGAAGAAAGTACTACCTTAAAAATTAGATTGGAGCAAGTGGAAGCTAGTGACTTTATGAGAAATCAAAATATTATAAAACAGAAGCAAAGGAATGAAAAAGTGGAAGTCAATGTGAAATATCTCATGGGAAAAACCACTGACCTGGAAAATATATCCAGGAGAGATAATTTAAAAATTATTGGACTACCTGAAAGCCATGATCAAAAAAAGAGCCAAGATATCATCTTTCAAGAAATTATCAAGGAGAAGAGCCCTGATATTCTAGAGCCAGAGGGCAAAATAGAAATTGAAAGAATCTACAGATCGCCTCCTCAAAAAGATCCCCAAAAGAAAACTCTTAGGAATATTGTCGCCAAATTCCAGAGCTCCCAGGTTAAGGAGAAAATACTGCAAGCAGCCAGAAAGAAACAATTTAAGTATTGTGGAAACACAATCAGAATAACTTAAGATCTAGCAGCTTCTACATTAAGGGATTGAAGGGCATGGAATATGATATTCCAGAGGTCAATGGAGCTGGGATTAAAACCAAGAATCACGTACCCAGCAAAACTGAGTATCATGCTCCAAGGCAAAATATGGACTTTCAAGCTTTCTCAGCGAAAAGACCAGAGCTGAATAGAAAATTTGACTTTCAAACACAAGAATCAAGAGAAGCATGAAAAGGTAAACAAGAAAGAGAAATCACAAGGGACTTACTAAAGTTGAACTGTTTAGTTTGCATTCCTACATGGAAAGATGATGTGTATGATTCATGAGACCTCAATATCAGAGTACCTGAAAGGAATATGCATATATATATATATATATATATATATGTGTGTGTGTGTGTGTGTGTGTGTGTGTGTGTGTGTGTTTGTGTATATATATATGTGTGTGTGTGTGTATGTATATATGTAGGTGTGTATATATATATATATGTGTGTGTGTGTGTGTGTGTATATATATATATACACATATATATAGACAGAGGGCACAGGGTGAGTTGAAAATGAAGGGATGATAAGTAAAAAAAATCAAATTAAGGGATGAGAAAGGAATATATTGAGAGAGGGAGAAAGGGATAGATAGAATGGGGTAAATTATCTCTCATAAAAGTGGAGAGAAAAAGCAGTTCTGTAGGAAGGCAAGAGGGGGCAGGTGAAGGGGAATGAGTAAATCTTGCTCTCATCGGATTTGATTTGAGTAAGGAATACCATACACACTCAATTGGGTATCTTAACCCACAGGAAAGAAGGAGGTAGAAGATAAAAAAGGGAGGATGATAGAAGGGAGGGCAGATGGGGGAGGAGGTAATCTAAAGCAAAAACCTTTGAAAAGGGACAGGGTCAAGGGAGAAAATTCAATAAAGGGGGATAGGTTAGGAAGGAGCAAAACATAGTTAGTCTTTCACAATGTGAGTATTGTGGAAGAGTTTTACATAATGATACATGTATGGACTATGTTGAATTGCTTGCTTTCTTAGGGAGGGTGGTTGGGGAGGGAAGAGGGGAGAGAATTTGGAACTCAAAGTTTTAAAAACACACGTTCAAAAATTAAAAAAAATGTTTTTGCATGCAACTAGGAAATAAGATGCACAGGCAATGTGGCATAAAAATTTGTCTTGCCCTACAAGAGAAGAAGGGAAAAGGGGATGGGAGTGAAGTGGGGTGAGAGAAGGGAGGGCTGACCGGGGAACAGGGCAACCAGAATATATGCCATCTTGGAGTGGGCAGGCGGGTAGAAATGGGGAGGAAATTCGTAATTCAAATTCTTGTGAAAGTCAATGCTGAAAACTAAATATATTAAATAAATTAAATTTTAAAAATAGAAAAAAGTAATGTTACCACTTTAAAACAAATGGCTTAGTACACTTCTTCCTATATTCTCTTGTTTTCCATATCGTGTATCAGAAAAGTAATATAGTGAGGAAAGTATTAGATACCTGGGTAAGAATCCTGGTTCTGAGGAGAACACTGTACACAGCAACAGCCACAGTGTGTGAGTACTGATTTTGACAGACTTAGCCCTTCTCAGCAATGCAAGGACCTAAAATCCTTTGGAAAACCAAAGGATTCATGATGGAAAATGCTATCTATATCCAGGGAAAGAACTGTGGAGTCAGAATACAGAGTAAAGCTGACCCTTTTCTCTTCTGTTTTGTTTTGTTTCGTTTCATTTTGTTTCTCATGGTTTTTCCCATTCATTATAATTCTTCTATGCAACGTGACTAATGTGAAAATGTGTTTAATAGGAATGTATGTGTAGAGCCCATGTTGGATTGCATGCCATCTTGGGGAGGGAGGTGACGAAAATTTAAAACTTATGGAAGTGAATGTTGAAAACTGAAAATAAATTAAATATTAAAAAAAAAGTCCTTTCTGGCCCTTCCCTATCTCCTGATAGATCCTGGTGTGTGCTTTTATAGACCTGGAGGTTCAAGCATGAGATAAGAAAGAGCTCCCTGCTTCCCCCTTGAGGGCATTGGCGAGTATAGACACCTCATTCCTCAGATTTCCCTAGAGCCTCTCTGGGTACCTGAGATTTCAGACTGTCTCAATTACTATGACATGGATGGCAGCTCTTCATCAGCTTAGTCATGTAGAGGTGAGAAGTAGAACTAAAGACTGTGTATGTGAGCCTTCCTGAAGCTTACAAGGTATAATTTGTAAGGATGGTATCTTAAGTAATCTAGAGCTGATTTGTTTGACCCTCTGTCCTGGAACACCACCAGACCCAACCTATTCTTTCACAGGTATTTGCTAATACCTTTTGTTATTTCCACTAGTGGTATTTCCTGAACGGTTTGTAAATTTTGAGTTGAGGATGCAGAGAAGAAAAGTGTGGGGTAAGGGGAAAAGTGTGTGGAGTGAGGGGGAGGATGTTTTGGTCATGGCATTAAATGCTATAATTTAGGTAAATGCTATAATATTAAAGGTAGTAATAGAGAAAAAAGAATATATATATATAATATATATATGTACATACACACATATAAAGAGTCACAGAGGTGTAAAAACAGAAGAATCAATAGACCCTTTAATTTTTTTAAGCACCACCTCATCCATGAAACTGTTCTGACCCCCTAATCCAATATTCTCATAACAATTAGAACTTTTAAATATAATGCTCTATACACAATATATTATACGTTACCTTGTTTTAGAGCTATTTGGGACAGAGGTTTCATTCCCCTTCAAAGTTCCTTGATGGAAAGAATTATGCCTTTCTCATCTTACTATGCTCCTTTTGGTGCCAGTATTGCACCGTGCTCTTAAAAAGAACATAGTAAGTAGCTATGGAATTGAAAACATTACTAGATGTCCTTAAATCTCTAGATTTGAGTCCATATATCTAGAGAGTCTCAGGGTAAGTTTCAGAATGACCCTGAATTAGATACAATGAACTAGATGGGTCCCAAAAATACAAGCTACAGCTGCTTTCCTTCCTGACTATTGGGCTTATAAAAGAACACATACAGTTAAGTGTTTTCACTTTAACTTCTCTTTTCACACCAGAAAGTTCTGAAAAAGGAGGTCAGTCAGATGAGTATTCTAACTACTTAACTGCAACTGACTAGGTGGTGCTGTGTAGATATGATGCTGAACTCAGAGACAAGAAAATATTACTTTGAATTCTTTCTTAGCCTCAGTTTCTTCAACTATAAAATGAAAGGTTTGAGTTCAAAAGCTCTAATAACCCTTCCAAAATGGAAGCAAAAACATAAAAAAATACTTTTAAGGTTAATAGATTTGAGCTAAAAATCTTTGCAAAAATTTAGCAAGTATCACGGATCTATGGGTCTTTTTAAAAATTATTTATTTAATTTATTTGATTTATTTAGTTTTCAGCACTGATTTTCACAAGAGTTTGAATCATGAATTTTCTCCCCATTTCTACCCTCCTGCCCACTCCAAGATGGCATATATTCTGGTTGCCCCGTTCCCCAGTCAGCCCTCCCTTCGGTCCCCCCACTCCCCTTCCATCCACTTTTCCCTTCCTTTCTTGTAGGGCAAGATAAATTTCTATGCCCCTTTGACTGTGTATCTTATTTTCTAGTTGCATGAAAAAACTTTTTTTTGAACATCTGTTTTTAAAACTTTGAGTTCCAAATTCCATCCCCTCTTCCCTTCATACCCACCCTCCCTAAGAAGTCAAGCAATTCAACATAGGCCACATGCATATCATTATGTATAACCCTTCCACAATACTCATGTTGTGAAAGAATAACTATATTTTGCTCCTTCCTAACCTATCCCCCTTTATTGAATTTTCTCCCTTGACTATGTCCCCTTTCGAAAGTGTTTGTTTTTGATTACCTCCTCCCCCATCTGCCCTCCATTCTATCATCCCCCATTTTTTATCTTCGTCCTCCTTTTTTCCTGTGGGGTAAGATACCCAAATGAGTATGTATGGTATTCCCTCCTAAGGTCAAATCTGATGAGAGCAAGATTCACTCATTCCCCCTCACCTGCCTTCTCTTCTCTTCCTACAGAACTGGTTTTTCTTGCCACTTTTATGTGAGATAATTTACCCCATTCTATCTCTCCCTATCTCCCTCTCTCAATATATTCCTCTCTCATCCCTTAATTTGATTTTATTTCTTTTAGATATCTTCCCTTCATCTTCAACTCACCCTGTGCCCACTCTCTCTCTCTCTCTCTCTCTCTCTCTCTCTCTCTCTCTCTGTATATATATATATATATATATATATATATATATACACACATACATACATACATATATGTATACATACACACTCACATATACATATATATATACATAAACATATACATATATATATATATATATGTGCATATTCCCCTCAGCTACCCTGATACTGGGATCTCATGAATCATACACATTATCTTTCCATGTAGGAATGTAAACAAAACAGTTCAACTTTAGAAGTCCCTTGCAATTTCTTTTTCTTGTTCTTTTTCTTGATTACCTTTTCATGCTTCTCTTGATTCTTGTGTTTTAAAGTCAAATTTTCTATTCAGCTCTGGTCTTTTCACTGAGAAAGCTTGAAAATCCTCTATTTTATTGAAGATCCATATTTTGCCTTGGAGCATGATACTCAGTTTTGCTGGGTAGGTGATTATTGGTTTTAATCCTAGCTCCATTGACCTCTGGAATATCGTATTCCAAGCCCTTCGATCTCTCAACGTAGAAGCTGCTAGATCTTAGGCTATTCTGATTATGTTTCCACAATACTCAAATTATTTCATTCTGGCTGCTTGCAGTATTTTCTCCTTGATCTGGCAGCTCTGGAATTTGGCAACATTATTCCTAGGAGATTTCTTTTGGAGATCTATTTGAGGAGGTGATCTATGGATTCTTTCAATTTCTATTTTGCCCCGTGGCTCTAGAATATCAAGGCACTTCTCCTTGATAATTTCTTGAAAGATGATATCTAGCCTTTTTTTTGATCATGGCTTTCAGGTAGTCCAATAATTTTTAAATTATCTCTCCTGGATATATTTTCCAGGTCAGTGGTTTTTCCAATGAGATATTTCACATTGTCTTCCATTTTTTCATTCCTTTGGTTCTGTTTTATAGTATCTTGATTTCTCATAAAGTCACTAGCTTCCACTTGCTCCAATCTAATTTTTAAGGTAGTATTTTCTTCAGTGATTTTTTGGATCTGCTTTTCCATTTGCCTAATTCTGCCTTTCAAGGCATTCTTCTCCTCATTGGCTTTTTGGAGCTCTTTTGCCATTTGAGTTAGTCTACTTTTAAGGTGTTGTTTTCCTCAATATATTTCTCAGTATTTTTTGGGTCTCCTTTAGCAAGTCATTGACTTGTTTTTCATGGTTTTCCTGCATCATTCTCATTTCTCTTCCCAATTTTTCCTCTACTTCTCTAACTTGCTTTTCCAAATCCTTTTCAAGCTCTTCCGTGGCCTGAGACCAGTTCATGTTTTTCTTGGAGGCTTTTGATGTAGGCTTTTTGACTTTGTTGACTTCTTCTGGCTGTATGTTTTGGTCTTTTTTGTCATCCAAGTAAGATTCCAAAGTCTGAGACTGAATCTGGGTGGGTTTTCACTGCCTGGCCATGTACCCAGGCAACTACCTGACCCTTGAGTTCTTCATCAGGGTATGACTGCTTGTAGAGTACTTTGTTTCAAGCTTGATGGGATGCACTGTTGTTTTCAAAGCTATTTCTATGCAGCCAGCTCTGCCACAGCAGCACTCCTCCTTCCCCAAGAACCACCAACCCAGACTAGACTCAGATCTTAAGCAGGCTCTGCCCTCCAGCTCAGATCTGCCACTTAATTCCTCCCACTAGGTGGGCCTGGTGCCAGAAGCAACTGCAGCTGTAATTCTGTATCAGCACCACCCCTGCTGTCCCCAGGGCAATGGCCAAACTGCTAACTTTCACTCTGTGCCCTGCAGTTTTTCCCACTAACCTTCTCTGTTGTCTTTGGTGTTTGTGGGTTGCGAAGTCTGGTAACTGCCACAGCTCACTGATTCAGGGTGCTAGGGCCTGTTCTGCCCAGCTCCTGGTCTGGTTGGTCCTGCTGCTGCCCACGCTGGGCTCTGCTCCCCTCCTCTCCCAGCTCCTTGCGTGATAGGCCTCACCCAGTGACCATGCAGGCTGTCCTGGGATGGAGCCCTTCTTCTCTCTGCTATTTTGTGGGTTCTGCAGTTCTAGAATTTGTTCAGAGTCGTTTTTATAGGTTTTTGGAGGGACCTGGGAGGGAGCTTATGCAAGTCCCTGCTTTCCAGCCACCATCTTGGCTCTGCCTTCCTATCACTGGTCTATTTTAAAGAATTTAAATTCCATGATACCAGAAGAAGAGATTTGTTTATGACTTACTGTTGGGTTCAGAGAATTCCTTACACTAACCCCAAGGTTACATATAATCCAAGGTGCAAAATACGGGGACATCTTTACCAAACATGTCCTTCCTGAAGCCAAAAAGAAGGTATCCTCACACTTATAAACTTTCATTATTTGTGTGTATGTGGGGCAAAGAAGTGTTAAGGTTGGGTTCATCAATTTATTGATAGCAGGTAGGACAATTTTGTTTCTTTGCCCAGCTTTAGAAAAGTAGACCAAGCAACACATCAAAGAACTAGGAAACATTGGAAATTTTATTGGCAAGAGGAAGGGAACCGAATAAGAAGTAATTTTTAAAAGTCACAATCAGACAGGAGCAAGAAACAGCAGGCAATTACATCCTTGGGAAAGTTGAACTGTGGAATGGAAAATAGCCAGCTAAGGCCCTTGCTAATGAGTCCAAAAAGGCAGTGCCTGTTTCAGAAATGTCAAAGAATAAAAATCAGTTAAATTGCATAAAGAAGAAGAGAAAAAGAAAAAAAAACACCTTAGTGGCTAATGATGTCAAGGAAGGTTGGAGTCATTTTGATATTGATTTAGAGGCCTTTTTCTTGGCTGGAAAAGGAAGGCAGAAAAGTTCCAAATTCTGCTTCAAAGGTTAATGGATTTGAGCAAAAAATCCCTATGAAGATTTAGCAAGTTAAATATCACTAATCTCTGAGGTAAAGAATTAAAACATCAGGCTACAGTGAGAAAGAAAGACTCCAGTGAGGGGAGGCATCTGAGGAGAGAGTGATTAAATGAAGAATTAAAGTACTAGGGCTACATTAATTCCCTCGATAAAGAAACAGAGAGCTAAGACAATGACATTTCATGCCTTTTGGAAGGAAAGGTCTCTCAACCACCAAATTCTTGGTAACACTTCCTCAGTAGGGATTATGGAGAGAATTCTCACAACTAGAGAAAAGGAAAAAGGCTTCTATCAAATGAGTTTCACTATATTAACTCCTTGGCAAGTGAACATTAATTCCTTCATGGTCAAATGCTGCAATTTGACGGATAAAATAGCATTTTAGAAAAATCGAGCAAGTTACAAACTTTTACGAAAGGCCCGTCCTCAGGAAACTTAGGAAATTTCTTTGCCACCTTGACAAGGGCTGCTACAAATATTTTTGCACATGTAGGTCCTTTTCCATTTTTATGATCTCTTTGAGATATAGACTTGGTAGAGCTATTGTTCAATTAAAGAGTATGCATGGTTTGGATGCCTTTTGGAAATAGTTTGAAATTGCTCTCCAGAGTGGTAGGCTCACTTGACAACTCCACCAATAGTGCATTAGTATCCCAATTTTCACAATTCTCTCCAACATTTATCATTTACCTTTTTTTGTCATATAAACCAATCTTATTGGTATGATGTGGTATTTCAGAGTTGTTTTAATTTGCATTTCTCTAATAGAAAGTGATTTAGAGCATTTCTTTGTATGCCTATATATATCTTCTGTTTCTTCATCTGAAAATTGCCTGTTCATAACCTTTGACTATTTATCAATTGGAGATTGTCTTGTATTCTCATAAATCTGACTCAGTTCTCTAAATATTTTAGAAATAAGGCCTTCATCAGAGACACTTGCTGTAAAGATTTTTTCCCAGCTTTCTGCTTTCCTGCTAATTGTGTTTGCATTGTTTTTTTTTTGTACAAAAGCTTTTCAGTTTAATATGATCAAAATTATTTGCTCTACATTTTATAATTCTCTCCATCTCTTGTTTGGTCATGAATTCCTCCCCTACCCATAGATCTGACAGGTAAACTATCCCTTGCCCTTTTAATTTGATTGCTTCTTTGTGTCTGTTATGTTTTTAGCAAGATATTGTTTCCTACCTTATCTCTTTTAATTACGCCTATTTTTGCTTTTATTTGTCTAAGATCAGGATTGTTACTCCTGATTTTTTTTTTACTTCAGCTGAAGCATAATAGGTTCTGATTGAGCCCCTTACCTTTACTCTGTGTGTGTGTGTGTGTGTGTGTGTGTGTGTCTGCTTCAAGTGTGTTACCTGTAAGTAACCTATTGTAGAATTCTTGTTTTCACTGTACTCTGCAATGTTTCCTTTTTATGGGAGAGTTCATCTCATTCACATTCACTGTTAAAATTACTACCTGTGTATTTCCCTCTATCCTATCTTTTCTCTTATTTGTCTTTTCTCTCCTTTCATACTTTCCCACCTCACCAGTGTTTTGCTTCTGTCTACCACTTCCTATGATCTTTCCTCCTTTATGTCAGTCCCCACCCTGCCCTTTACTTAATCTCCACCCCTCTTAATTCCCTGTGGGGTAAGATAGATTTCTATATTCAATTCAGTGTGCATATTATTCCCTTTTTGAGCCATTACTAGTGAGAGTAAGGCTCAAGTGATGTCCATCTCCCACCCTCCCATCTTCCTCTCCACTGTATTAGGTCTTTTTTGCTCTTCATTTACCCCATTCTACCTCTCCCTTCCTTTTGCACTCTTTGTGTTCTTTCTCATCCCTTAATATTTTATGCTTTTTCTCAAATTTACCTTATACTCATATCCTCTGTCTATGTATGTTCCTTTTATCTGAACTGTTAATGACACAGTTTTTAAGAGTTACAAGTATCATCTTCCCATGTAGGGATGTAAACAGTTTGTCTCTAGTGAATCCCTTATGTTTTCTTTTCCCTTTTTACCTCTTTATGTTTGGGATATGTTGGGTTTTTGTATTAGAGGTCCAATTTTTATTTAGTTCTGGTCTCCTTATAAAGACTCAAAATTCTTCTATTTCATAGGATGACCATTTTTCCCTTGATGTATTATGCTTAATTTTTCTGGGTAAGTGATCCTTGGTTGTAGTTCTAGATCCTTTGCCCTCCAGAATACCATGTTCCATGACCTGTAGTCCTTTAATGTTGCAGTTTCCAGGTTTCCAGGTTCTCTTTGATCCTGATTGTGACTCCCCAATATTTAAATTGTTTCTTTCTGGCTACTTGTATGTTTTTGACCTGATATTTGTGAAATCTGTCTATAGCATTCCTTGGGGTTTTTATTATGGGATCTCTTTCGTGAGGTGATCAGTGGATTCTTTCAATGCCTATTTTGCCCTCTAGTTCTAGTGACAGGGTGCTTGTGCTTGGGGTGCTTGTGCTTGGATCTTAATTCTAACATCACATTTCCCCTTAGCCTCTGCCTGGGTGCCTGTGCCTGTGGCAAAATTCCCATTTCAGAACACATATAGTTCTCAAATATATTCTTTCCCAGGCAGCCTCTCTAGCTAAAGGGCAGTGTGCCCCAAAATTATCTCTGCTTCTTTCTTAGTAAGCAGCTATGCCCAATTATAGTTTGATTCCCAGGTGTTGATGACTGACCATATACTGAGTCTTACATGTATCCTAGACATAGTTCCAATGTATAATCCCTCACATTAATCTTGGCTAACAATGCACATGATGGAACCTAGGCAATATCTCCAGCTAGCCCTGAACTCCTGGTGACTTAGTGACGTTTCACTGGCAAAACAACACCTCCTCCTGCCCCCCCCCCCCCCACCGTGGGCTATTTCTCAGTGAACACTGGGTAAGATACCTGCTCAATAGATACAAAAAGTGCATGTTTCTTTAAGAACCGACCAACCCCTAATCACACCCTGATTACTCCCTAATCACACCCCAACACACCTGATTGACAGATTTCACCCCTAAATCTTGTACTTAAACTTTCCCTGTAGCCCTGTATGGTTGCAGGTTCCCTAAGAACTCTTGCCCGCTTTATTAAAGCATAATACATCTTTGCCTTGTTGACTCAAAGAATGCTTGGGTCTGCAAATTCATTCCAGGAGGCCTTGCCTTGGGAATTTGGGTTTGGGATTTCTGCATCCCTGGGATCATTTCTCCCTCTACAATAGGACATTGGGGCACTTTTCCTGGATAATTTCTGGGAAAATGCTGTCCAGGTCCTCTTTTAGATGATAGGTTGGAGGTAGTCCAATGATTCTGACATTTTCTCTTCAGAATCTATTTTCCAGGTCATTGGTTGTTGTCCTTTGAGGTATTTTGCGTTTCCTTTCATTTTTTCATTCTTTTGAATTTGTTTGATTGTTTCATGATGTCTCATAGACTCATTAGCTTCTAGTTGGTAAATTCTAACTTTTAAGGTCTTGTTTTCCTTTACTAGCTTTTGTATTTTCTTTTCCATTGGGTCAATTGTTCTCTTTAAGGAGTTGTTTTCTCCTGTGGATTTTGTATTTCTTTTATTTTATTTTTGGCAATTTTTTATTTAATATATTTAATTTTCAGCATTGATTTTCACAAGAGTTTGAATTACAAATTTTCTCTCAATTTCTACCCTCTCCCCCCACTCCAAGATGGTGTATATTCTAGTTGCCCTGTTTCACAGTCAGCCCTCCCTTCTGTCCCCCCACTCCCCTTCCATCCACTTTTCCCTTCCTTTCTTGTAGGGCAAGATAAATTTCTATGCCCCTTTGACTGTGTATCTTATTTTCTAGTTGCATGAAAAAACTTTTTTTTGAACATCTGTTTTTAAAACTTTGAGTTCCAAATTCCATCCCCTCTTCCCTTCATACCCACCCTCCCTAAGAAGTCAAGCAATTCAACATAGGCCACATGCATATCATTATGTATAACCCTTCCACAATACTCATGTTGTGAAAGAATAACTATATTTTGCTCCTTCCTAACCTATCCCCCTTTATTGAATTTTCTCTCTTGACCATGTCCCCTTTCAAAAGTGTTTGTTTTTGATTACCTCCTCCCCCATCTGCCCTCCATTCTATCATCCCCCATTTTTTATCTTTGTCCTCCTTTTTTCCTGTGGGGTAAGATACCCAAATGAGTATGTATGGTATTCCCTCCTAAGGTCAAATCTGATGAGAGCAAGATTCACTCATTCCCTCTCACCTGCCTTCTCTCCTCTTCCTACAGAACTGGTTTTTCTTGCCACTTTTATGTGAGATATTTTACCCCATTCTATCTCTCCCTATCTCCCTCTCTCAATATATTCCTCTCCCGTCCCTTAATTTGATTTTATTTCTTTTAGATATCTTCCCTTCATCTTCAACTCACCCTGTGCCCTCTCTCTCTCTCTCTCTCTCTCTATATATATATATATATATATATACACATACATGCATATATACATACATACACACTCACATATACATATACTTACATAAATATATATATATATATATATATATATATGCATATTCCCCTCAGCTACCCTAATACTGGGATCTCATGAATCATACACATCATCTTTCCATGAAGGAATGTAAACAAAACAGTTCAACTTTAGTAAGTTCTTTGCAATTTCTTTTTCTTGTTCTTTTTCTTGATTACCTTTTCATGCTTCCCTTGATTCTTGTGTTTGAAAGTCAAATTTTCTATTCAGCTCTGGTCTTTTCACTGAGAAAGCTTGAAAGTCCTCTATTTTATTGAAGATCCATATTTTGCCTTGGAGCATGATACTCAGTTTTGCTGGGTAGTTGATTCGGTGATCCTTGGTTTTAATCCAAGCTCCATTGACCTCTGGAATATCATATTCCAAGCCCTTCAATCTCTCAACGTAGAAGCTGCTAGATCTGGGATTATTCTGATTGTGTTTCCACAATACTCAAATTGTTTCTTTCTGGCTGCTTGCAGTATTTTCTCCTTGATCTGGCAGCTCTGGAATTTGGCAACAATATTCCTAGGAGATTTGTTTTGGGGATCTATTTGAGGAGGCAATCTATGGACTCTTTCAATTTCTATTTTGCCCCGTGGCTCTAGAATATCAGAGGACTTCTCCTTGATAATTTCTTGAAAGATGATATCTAGGCTCTTTTTGTGATCATGGCTTTCAGGTAGTCCAATAATTTTTAAATTATCTCTCCTGGATATATTTTCCAGGTCAGTGGTTTTTCCAATGAGATATTTCACAGTGTCTTCCATTTTTTCATTCCTTTGGTTCTGTTTTATAATATCTTGTTTTCTCGTAAAGTCACTAGCTTCCACTTGCTCCAATCTAATTTTTAAGGTAGTGTTTTCTTCAGCGGTCTTTTGGATCTGCTTTTCCATTTGGCTAATTCTGCCTTTCAAGGCATTCTTCTCCTCATTGGCTTTTTGGAGCCCTTTTGCCATTTGAGTTAGTCTATTTTTAAGGTGTTGTTTTCCTCAATATATTTTTCAGTATTTTTTGGGTCTCCTTTAGCAAGTCATTGCATCATTCTCATTTCTCTTCCCAATTTTTCCTCTAGTTCTCTAACTTGCTTTTCCAAATCCTTTTTGAGCTCTCCCATGGCCTGAGACCAGTTCATGTTTTTCTTGGAGGCTTTTGTTGTTGATTCTTTGACTTTGTTGACTTCTTCTGGCTGTATGTTTAGGTCTTCTTGGCCACCAAAGAAAGATTACAAAGTCTGAGACTGAATCTGGGTGCGTTTTCACTGTGTGGCCATGTTCCCAGCCAAATAACTTTACCCTTGAGTTTTTCAGTGGGGTATGACGGCTTGCAGAGTTAAGAGAACTATGTTCCAAGCTTGGGGAGGGGGGGATGTGCCAGCTCTGCCACAGCAGCACTCCTCCTCTCAAAAGAACCTCGAACATGAACTGGACTTAGATCTTCAGCAGGCTCTTCACTCCTGCTCTGATCTGCTACTTAATTCCTCCCACCAGATGGGCCCGCGGCTGGAAGCAACTGCCACTGTAGTTCTGTAGCTCTCCTACCTCCCCTGCCCCAGGGGTGGTGGCCGAACCACAAACTCCTTTTTTTACTCTGTCCCCAGCAGCTTTTCCCACTAACCTTCTCTGTTGTCTTTGGTGTTTGTGGATTGGGAAGTCTGGTAACTTCTGCAGCTCAGTCATTCAGGGTGCTAGGGCACGTTCCTCCCAGCTCCTGGTCTGGTTGGTCCACGCTGCCCATGCTAGGCTCTGCTCCGCTCCCAGCTCTGTGCAGGATAGACCTCACCTAGAGACTATCCAGGCTTTCCTGGGCTGGAGCCCTGCTTCCCTCTGCTATTTAGTGGGTTCTGCAGTTCTAGAATTGGTTCAGATCCATTTTTATAGGGTTTTGGAGGGACTTGGTGGGGAGCTCATGCTAGTCCCTGCTTCCCAGCTGCCATCTTGGCTCTGCCCTGGATTTTGTATTTCTTTTACCATTTGGCCAATTTAAGCAGTTTTCTAGGCTGTTAAGTCTTTTTTCATAATTCTCTTGCATCACTCTCATTTCTTTTCCCCATCTTTCTTTTACCTTTCCTATATGATTTTTAGCTCCTTTTTGAGCTCTTCAATGAGATCTTTCTGTGCTTGAGACCACTTCCAGTTTTTCTTTGGAGCTTTGCCATAGTTTTTTTTTTTTTTGGTTTTTTTTGACATCGTTGTCCTCTTCTTATTTTGTGTGTAGGTCTTCCTTCACCGTAATAACTTTCTATGTTCAGATTCTTTGTTGTTGTTATTCTTTTTTGCTCATACATTTTTTTTGGTCTTTTTCCTTTTTTTTAAATTTGAACTCTGCTCCCAGGGTGGAAGAAGTACTGTATCTGGATTCTTGTGCTACTGGTTATAGGCCCTGGCTGTTTACTTGGTGCTTCATTAATGTTACCCATAGGGGACCCTCATATCTGTTGCTGTGCTGTTGCCATGGGGTTGCTCGAGCTGCTTGAGGCTGTAGGGGTCTGGCAGCTTACCTGGTGCTGAGCTGAGCTCTTAGTGTTAGTGTTTGGCATGTGCAGAAGTCTGGCATGGTCTTTATGTATTTCGCAGTGGGTACACTGACGCTCTCGTGATTAAGCCGCAGGAGGCTGCCTGTTTGCCCAGCTGCAATGTGGCTGGGTGCATGTTGCCTGGTAGTTGCATGTTTGCTTAGGCACCCATTTTTGTATCTACCTATTTGGCCTGGGCTGTGCTGAAGCCTATGAAGTTTCTTGGAGCTGGAGTCTGCTGGTTCCTCTGGCTATGATAGGGCTTATAGGGGTTCCTGGTATTGGCTTTTGCCTATTCCATCACACTGTGGCTCAGGATCTCTCACTGGACTGCTAAGGCGGGGCTTACTGCTGGCTTGCTGGGGCCCATCCCATCCTGGGGTGCACTCCCCTTTCACCTGAGTGAGATGGAACTTTCTTGATGATCCTCCAACTTTCTTAGGCTAAAAGATGGCTTCACCCCATCGTTTGCTGGTTCTTCTGTTCTAGGATTTGTTTGGGGGCTCTATTTCCTGGTTGTTTGGAGGTGAGTATGGAAGAGTTGAAGCAGTTTACTAATTGCTCTACCATCCTGACTCTTGGAAGTCAGTTTATCTTCAGTTTCCTGTTAAAAAAAATAATAGCCCTCAGTTCATATGGCTATTGTTAGGATTTAAATGAGATAATATATATAAAATGCTTTGCAAAACTTAAAATGCTATAAACATGCTAGCTATTATTATTAACATGATTATTCCTATTACTACTCTCTGTTAGGGAAGAAAACAACCTATTCATACCTTATCCTATTGGACTCTTGTCTCTTTACTCCATTAAATTCTTCCAGAATGTTCTGATGAGCTCATTCACTTCAATTTAATACTTTTTTGCTTGAAAATACTAAGCACACTGAAATATCTCTTGATAAGTTAAGGACCTTGCCTTCACTAAACTTCAGAAAGAATAGATTTAGAATGAGCCTGGAATGAGCCTGAGAAATCAAGTCCAATTTCCTCATGTTCATTTGAGGAAATTAAGTTCATAATGATTAAATGACTTGTCTAAGGTCACATAGCTAATATTCAAACTAAGGTCATTAAATTCCAAAACTAGCATTCTTTCTACTACTTCTAAAATAGTAAGAAATGACAGAAACTAAAAACATGTTTTATGCATAGGAAGATCCTTTAAGTACACAAAAGAAGTGATAATGCTGATTATTGACAAAATGTTACCTTCTTTTGAAGGTATTTGTTGGTATATAGACATGGATTCCCAGGATTACAGATCTCATGCATAAGAAATCTCCTTGACCCTCATTATGGACCCTAGGGAAAATACAAAGTTTGAACAGGACAAGTTCACTGACCTTATAAAGTCTGCAGTCTAAAAGGGAATATAGAACACATAGGCATAGCTATAATTCAAGAAAAAAAATGGTATTATAAATGAATTAGGTAAGTTCCCTAAAAAGATAGGGTTGGAGGAGGGGCTATGATGGAGAGGAAGGTCATTAAATTGTCAGGGGTATGAGGGAAGCATCAGTGTAAAAACAAATCCATTCTCTTTTTGTCAAGTTCCAATGTAGCCAATTCCAATGGAATGAATATTTATTAAGCACCTACCATGTGGCCAGCATTATGTGAGGTGCTGGGGATACAAAAAGAAAACCATAAATCGCTTCCTGCACTTAAAGCTCACATTTCACTGGGGGAAATACAGCATTCATGATTAGTTTGATGAACAATAACAACTAGTAGACCCAAAGAAGTTATCAAAGAAGTTGGTCTATAAGCTGAGCTTGGAAGAGAATCAGCAGTTCAAGAAGTAGAGGAGATGAGGGAATACATTATATGTCTGGAGGGAAACTTGTACAAAGGCTTGGATGCAGAAAATAGTAGACTAATGTAAGAAAAATCAAAGAAACCAAACACTGGGTAGAGTGGATGAAGGGAAATAGCATATAATTAGCTTAGAAAGCTAGGGAATAGCCAGATTTTGTACCGTTTTCAAGACCAAGCTAAGGAAGTCATACCTTTTGACGAATGATAACATAGATTCATAGATTCAGAGCTGGAAAGGATTTTGGAGGCTATCTACACCAATTAACTCCCCTCATTTTACAGATAAGGAAACTAAGTCAAAGAGAAGTTAAGAGGCTTGTCCAGAGTCTTTTAGCTATTAAATTTCTGAGGCAGGATGTATATGATGGTCTTTTTTTTTTCTTTTTTAGTATGTGTTTTTTAAATTTATTTCCTGATTACATGTGAAAAAATTAACTTTCATATTTTTGTAAGAAACCAAAGTTAATTTTCCATCATAAATTTTCCAACACTATTAGAGAATCTGGGTTTTAAGACCACTCTGTGGTAGTTCGTACCCACTCAGTGGCCTGAGAAGTAGGAGCCTCAGACCAGTCCTCAGTAGCTGGCTGAACACTCCAATCTGTGGTAGGGAACTGCTGAATGGGCACAGATGGTACCTGTAGGCCCTTGGATCAATCAGCTTCCTCCTGTTAAGTAGCACTGAATTCTGGGACAGATGAAGTCCATTCATCCTGAAACCCCTCCTTTGTCACTGCTTTCTCAGCTGCAGTCTCCTCTTCCTTTTCAATATCCTCTGGATCCTTGTAGAAGTAAAGCTCAGATATAATGTCTCAGGGATGTTCACAGGATATGGTACCATGCATACATAGGACTTCATCCACCTCATCAGACACACTGGGTGAGCTACCTCTTTGTTACATGGAAAGGCAATACGTAGTGAAGTGGAGAATCTGTGTTGCACAGTGCAGTGGTTGGGAGGTTAACATACGATGCTTTGGTCAGAGGCTGGTGATCTGCCCGAGGATCAGTGACCACCAAAAGGCAAGGCTCCCTGAAAGCTCCCTGGATCTGGTTAATGATGGTGCCTGCTATGAATCATCCAGCAATAGGTGTGGTGCTAGTGGCAGCAGCAAATTTCAGAACAGTCCACTGGCCAATGTTGCTGGATGAAATGACACTGTCATCAGCTGGATTTTCAATGGCAACAATGGCACAAGCTTCCAGCAGATGCAGTTCCCAAGTTCTCTTCAAGGTAATAGTATATATGCCATCACTCTTTTGTAGATGTACTGTTGTAATGGCAAGCAAAGTGGGACTTTGTTTTTTGTTTTTTAATTTTGGAGTGCTTCTCAGCACTAAGGCAATCAAGTGCCTTTGAGTCTAGCCTTTGTTTGAATCAAGAGTCTTTGATTGAATCAAGAATCTTTGATGACCTGCTAAGTAACGAGACAGCCTAAGTTACAAGTTTGAATCACATGGTTGTGAAGCCATCTGACCCTGAAGAAGTGTATATATACTCTGAGGTTAGCATTTTGCTTCGGGGCTCACTCACTGGAAGAGTGTTCTTGTGATTTGGCCAGATGAGACTCTGGTCATTAAGGAGCCATCCGGATTTGAAAATCCAGATGCTGGTGATTCTCTCTTTGGTCACGATGTATGTCTTGTTATGGACAAACAGAAGACCTGTCTGCTGATTTTTGTTATTTGCTCTGTTTATATAATTTCTGCTTATAATTTCTGTTTGTGTTTTCTCTGAAGTATAGGGTGCTCACTTTTCCCCTTGAACTAAGTGAATGATATACGTATATTTAATTAAAGTGAGATTTTAAACCCCTTAAAGTTGCTTTCCTCAGAAAAGCAGATCAAAGAACTTGTGCTAGCAGCCCTCCTGTGTGCTGGTATTGGCCTTATACCTCCACAGCAGCTACAAGCAGCATTGTTGTTACAAGTAGGCAATTGATTGTTAAAGCAAAATTATCTTCAGCATGGAACTTCAGCCATCACCCAGGAGATGAGCAATATATTGGAGATGAAAGTGCTGCTTGGATAATTTCTCTACATTAACCATCAGCCTGTTGGTGATATTCTTGGCCTTGCTTCCTTGAATAGATCTTAGAATACCACTTTAATGGGCCTGAATGAGATAGCAGAAATCAAACTCAGCGCATTCCATTCTATACTTTAAAGAGTTTACCCTGATTATGCCTGATCTGCCATATGCTGATGAGTCACTGAAAAATAGCCCAAAATAACTCTATTAAGGTCTGGCTTTGTGAATTTTGTTACCAAGAGAGCCAGGTTTCTGGCTAGTTGTTCTTAACAGACTGCAGGGTTGGAAAGGAAGGTGAGAATTTGCCTGAACTCACACACAGTGCTTGATTACAATTAGAAAAGAGTGAGCAGAAAATGAAGCAAAATGAAAACTAGCAACATTAAAACTACCTGTGTAGAAAATGACTTTTAGAGCAAAGTAGTCCATGTTTCAAACTGGATATTTCATTCTAAAGTTTGTCCATGCTTCTTTAATACTTTTGGGACTCGAAGCTCAGTATTAAGGGGCAGAAGAATTAGATGATGTTTTTATTTGGCAGAGACTTCCAGCCTTAGCTGACAGCATCCATGGAAGCATGGAGAAAGAGGCAGGAGCTAGAAAGGTACAAAGAAAGATGCTAGGGCATCATGTGTCTCCCAACTGAGGCATTGGCTGACACCTCTAAAGTAGGTCAGCTTGATGGATGCACCCCAGTACTAGCACCTGTGAGCATGAATGCATACATATGAGTATGGATGGGCACACACACACACACACACACACACAGACACATACACACACACCACAGAGACATACTCTCACATGCTAGGACAGGACTGAAATCTTCAAAGTCAGATGATAAAGGACAGGGAAGGGACATAACTAGGAAAGTCATCAGGGAGCTGCAGGCATGACACCTTTCAAGTCACTGCACAAGGGAACAAGTCACTGCACAAGGGAATCCAAAATATTCTTAAGGAGGCTATTTCTAAGATTAGACACTGCATGACACTAAGCTCTCACTGGTACTCTCGGGTATAGCTTCACTCCATACATAAAACTTGTTCAGGTCAGTGAAGCTCAGAAGAGTTTTTTTAAAGAGGTATTTTTAGGGGATGTTGGAGGTGCTATGTCAGTGCCCTGCAGGAAGGTCTAACATTATATCTGAGGCCATAAAGAGAAGTTTGTCATTCAGTCTTTTTCCAGCCATGTCCAACTTGTCATGATCCTACTTGGTTTTTCTTGGCACCGAGTGGTTTGTCAATACCTTCTCCAGCTCATTTTATAGATAAAGAAACTGAGGCAAACAGTTAAATGACTTCCTTGGGGTCCTACAGATAGTAAGTATTTGCAACAGGATTTGAACCCAAGAAGAAGAGTTTTCCTTACTCCAGGCCCAGCCCTCTATTCACTGTGCCACCTAGCCTGTCCAGGAAGAGAAATACCATAGTTAATGAAAAAGAGTTTCTAGTTTTGAAATGTTGGAGAATGGAATATTTCAAAAATAGCTGGAGGGGGGATCCGGAAAAGGAAATAAAAAGATCATAGTAGGAAAAAGGGAGTAGCAGACAAGAAATAGGGCTAAGGGGTATTGTCTAAAGACTAGGGTTAAAAAAATCAGTTTTCTGGAATACAACACATCATCAATTCCTTTTTCTACCATCTCTCCTCCTCCAACCTAACCCCTCCCAACCTATTATTCCCTAGAGGACCCATAAGACCTAAGAGAAGAATCTTGGAAACTTAAAGTCAGAAGGGAATTTATAGATGATCTAATGATCCATTCCCTCTCAGTTTGTGGATGTAATTTAAAGTGTTTCTAAATGGTTTCAATTCACTTATTTTCATCAAATGATGGCATGAGGAAAAACATTCCTTTATTATTATTTTTAAAAGGATAAAAGAATTTCTACCTCTGGCTAGTGATGTCAATCAACCAAACTCCCAATTCTTCAAAGTCAGTTCCCCCAGCTTAGGTGATTATATTCCTACAAAGAAACCGATTTATGGTCCCAAGCTCAAAATTAAAAGTGCTTGTTTCCTAAAAACAAAATAACTAAAAAATATTTTAGAAGGTGGAGAGAGGGAGATAAAACCTTGAGGAAAAGGCTGTTAAATTGTTGCTCAGCAGTATCTGGCCTGCTTACTTAACCAAGCATTCTATGGAACAAGACCTCCTACGGCTTTTATTTAAAGAGAATAGTACTTAGACACTTTCTCATTGGCTGATGCCATTTCAGGTTCAACATGACTGTGCTGCTATAGATTTTAGTGCCATCAACAGAATAGGGTAGGTTCCCCACAGCCCAGCTCCATTTCCCTCGATAGGGAAAGGGTTAATGTAGGAGGATTAATTGTATTTGGCTATGCTTTTAGCAGAACTAAAATTAGAGTAAGGTTACTGGGCTTTGTCACTGGATGCCAAAATTGAGAGGGTATTGACAGCACCATACGGAAGCAAACTTTTTTCCCCTAGTGGCTGAACTCTTGGCATTGGCCCACTTGTCTAGCCTTTGCATCAGAGGCTCTAATTGAATCGTATGAGGCTCTAAACTACAAATGTGCAAACTTCTTCATAGTCCTTCTGTCTACCATTTCTCCCCTCTTTGTACCATTACCTTTCCTCCATCTCTTATCTACATACTTAATACCCTTATGCTATTTATTGATTGCTTAGATTGCCCTCTTGTGAGATATTTTTTTTTCTTCACTCACCATTCACTTGCCCTTACCAGATGCATTCTCTCTCTCTCTCTCTCTCTCTCTCTCTCTCTCTCTCTCTCTCTCTCTCTCTGTCTTTTGTAATTATTTATATAGTAGGAAGCATTGAAGAATTTGGCACTATATGATTTACACTTGAAAAGGACCTTAAAGTTCCCTCCTCTCATTTTAGAGTTGAAGAAGTTGAGACCCTCAAAGTTAATGTGATTTAAACCAAGATCACAAAGGTAGCATGTTGCAGAGCCAGTATTTAAAACAAGGATTCTGGAATCAGTCTTTCTTCTACTATACCATGCTGATTTTAACTCCATGACTACAGTATAAGAGATGTCTATAACAAGCAACACAAAAGATTAAAAGAAAAAGACTATCAGAGCACAGAAAAAGAAGAGAATATATTGACATGGGAATCTGGAAAGGCCTCATGACAGAACTGACATTGAGATTGGATGTGAAGAATAGGCAGGAATTGGAACAGAGGCATCCTAGTCTAAGGGAACAGCAGGATAAGAATATGAAATGTGGTCAAGCACTGAACATTTCCAGGTAAGTCATCCATTAGCTATAATAATGATGGCTGACATTTAAATAGAAATTTAAGATTTGCAAAATGCTTTCTATGCATCATCTTCACTTAATCCTCACAATAGCCTTTTGAGGTTCCTATCTACTTTACCGATAAGGAAAGTGAGGCTTAGAGAGATTGCAGAATTTGCACAGCTCATACAGCTTGAAAGCATTTGAGGCTGGATTTGAATCCAGCTTTTTCTGACTCTAAGTCCATATTCTATCTATTATGCCATCTATGTACCTCAGTGACCCTGGTTTGCTATGAACTTCAATGATGCTTACATAGCCTAGCTCTGTCAGATATGCAACCCTAGGCTGGATCTTGGATACAAATCATTGTTCAGCATCTCTGATATTATTACTTATGTCTGGACCCTGGAGCAACACAACACAATCATAGAATCAACCAGAAAACCTGAAGTACACAGACCACACTCTTGCTTCTGGCTACCTTTCCCAGAGGATTGATGACCAGCTGCACACACAGATGGAGACAAAAGACCCAGGGGCTCCAGACCACCTTGATTACTTCACTATGCCATTCTCACAAGTCCCACCTGGCTTCTGATCTTGGCAGTTTCCCAACACAATGATATCTGCAGGCAAAGACATATTGGCCAGTGCAAGTTCATCAACACTATTCACAACATTTCCACTGTTTAAATATTGTTGCTAAGCTAGGCTCAGAACAAGGTAGCTCTGCATATTTTTTTGAGTGGGGGCATTTGTAGCTCTGATTTTCATATTAATTCCTCACTGTACCCCCTTTTCTCCACTAACTGTGTTTGAGAGCATAGGTTGAATGGAAGAGAATAATGTGGGCTTAGTTTGCAAACATAAATTGGAGTCAGATTGTAGAAGGCTATATATTCCGGGATAATCACTTTAGACTAAAACTTTTAGTGAATATAATATCATTACCAATTTTGATCTGACAATTGACATGATCACAAATATGATTATGTATGGATTCACATTCTTCTTAATCTTCAGAACAACTGCCCATTCTTTTGTTCTTGGACCAAAATCTCTTTTCCATTTTATAATGTAGAAGTCAAAATGTGACATATAAAACTTGTGGCAGTACAGTGGTTAAATGTGGTGACAAAAACAGGAAAGAAAAAGGAGAAGGTGTTAAGAAAAATTATATTCTTCCCACATCCCAAATGTCACAGAAATGAAGCAATATTTCAGGCCCTAATGGGAAGTCCTATTAATACTCAAGTAGAAGGAGAAGCCCAAGAGTTCAAATATGAACTACCTACAGGAGGTCACTTGAAGAGGAGAGAGAACTGGTTGCTTTTGGCTTCATGTAATTTTCTGGTTGCAATTCAGTTTTCAACAGTTTCCTAAAATGTTGAAAGTATATTTTCTAAAAGACTTTCAAAGCTGTTACATATTTTCAGAAAGAAGCAATCTGAGCCATCTGACCCCCATATGCTCCATGACTCATTTTCAGAAAACCACTATTGAAATTTCCTTAGTTGTGTGGTCCATAGTTCTCCATTACAATGGCATTATCTTTGAATTCTAACTGGGAAGCAGGGAACAGGAGCTGACAGCACTCTGCTCTGTCTAAATATATTAGCATAGGTAAATAGCATGAAGGGAATTCCTAGAGGCTTTCCAATATTTCCTATATTATGGGCCTTTTTATTTCTTTCCTTCTTCCTTCATTTCCTTCCTCCTTTCTTTTTCTGTCTTCTCTCTCTTTCCCCCCTTCTCTTTTCTTACGATCTTTTCTTTCATTTCTCTTTGTGGTATCTTCCCTTTCTGCCCTAGTTAGTTTCTCCCACCAGAGCAAGTCTAATGTGGATTGGATGTTTAAGCCAATTCACTTCTCAGGACGTTATTTTCTCATCTGTTAAAGTGAGGGAAATTGCTTAGGTGACTTCTAAGACTCAGCTGTGACAATCTTCAGTTGCGTACTCTGTTACGTTTTTTCCTTTTCTTCCTTCTTTTTCTCTCATCTCCTTCCTTTTCTTCAAATTTTCTTCATGTTTTCTACCAGCTCTCTCATTTTTTTTCTTAGTCATTTTCTTCCCCCCCCCCCCCCCAGATCTTTCATTTGTCATTTCTTACCTTTATCAGGGCACCATGATATTAACATTCCTTTCCCAGAAGTGAAAATGGAAGCTGCCAGCAAACACCCCCAGCTTATAATCTGACTCTACAATGCTTTTTGATTCTAAAAAGTAGAACGTCAAAGAAATTGGGCAAAATTGACTATTTCAGCAGAGGCAGCATAATATGGTGTGGAAAAATATTTTACTAGGTAACTATCAGAAGACTGGCTCTAGTGCCAGACCTACCACAATTTCCTGTGTGATCTCTAGCCTGAATCTTCATTTCTTTTTTTGTAGGCAGAGGATTAATAGCTACTTTGCCTCTTTTACTGGTTTATAAAACTCAAATGAGATTATGTATGTTAAATGGTAAGGAATAATGAAAAGAGGATCAAAACATAGCTAGCCTGAAGTCTGGAGAATACATATAGGGTAAATAATGGAAAGTCTGATGAAATTGTATTCCCAAATTTAGACACTTACACAATGTCCCATGTAATATGCCCTGGCTAGGGCAATTTGACCTTAAGCATTATATTGAAATATAAAGATAAATTAGGCTAATCATATAAGAACTGGGCCAGGAAAGGCAAAAGGAGTAGGAATTTCCTTTTATGATATAGAAATTCAATAAAGGAATTTGGTTCTGTAATAAAAATTTGCATTTTCAGTTTTGTATATGTCTCAGAGCAAATGCATTATCTCAGTTGTTAGAATTCTCATAACAATATGTGACATAAGCAGAAAGCTATTGTAGCTCTACATCATGGATAAAAAAGCTGAGTCCAAGAGTGTTCTAATGGGTTGCCCAAGGTCACACAGAGATTTAGTGGCAGATTCTTCCTTTGAATCTAGTTCTCCACTTCTAATCCTTTTTGGCAGTGGGATATAATTGAGACAACGGAATGGTAGAGAAATGAGCAGTGGAAGGGAAGTAAGTAGAACATGAGAACATTGTATACAGTAATAGCCGTTTGTAACAATGATCAACTGTAAAATATTTAGCTACTTTGATGAATAAAATGATGATGTATATTCCAAAAAAATCATGATGAAAGATACTATCCACCTTCAGAGAGAGAATTGATGAACTCAAGTGCAAATTCAAGTTTTTATTTTTTTTATTTTCATTTTTGAACTTCACTAACATGGGAATATCTTACGCATGGCTTCACATGTATAATGTGTATCATATTGCTTGCCTTTTCAATGGAGGGGGGCTAGATGGAAAGAGAATTGGAACTTAAAATAAAAAAGGATGTTAGATTTTTAAAAAATTACCAAAAGAAATAAATAGTGTAGTTGGGAATCTGAAGACCTGTGTTTAAGGTTGGGTTCTGATACTTACTAGCTGTGACCATGAGCAAATTTTTAACTTCTCTGATCCTTCATCTTCGTCTATCAAATGGAAATAATGGTGTACATACTAGCGACTATACAGAGTTGTTTTGAGGAAAACACTTTGTCTACATTAAACCTATGTAAATATTATTTTTAACTTTTTTCACTGTACACTTCTTTGCACTGAAAAGGACCATTTTTTGTAAAACTGAATCAAAGAGAAAGAAGTCACATAATCATATTAGTCAAAACATTTCAAAGAAAAGACAGCTGGTGGCACTTGGGCAATGGAAGAGGAGTAGAAGAAAGAAAAGAAGAGTAACTATTGATTATTTATTTCTTAATTGAATCTGATTTTTTTTTTTTACCATAAAACCATCACTCATTTTGACTTGCTCAATTCACTCCATCACTCAGTGGAAAAAATAAACATGAGAGATATACTAAACATAAATGGTGGATGGATCAAAGTATCCCAATCTAGGAGGCCTGCCCACTATTTGGAAATTGCCCTTCAAAGTTAATTCCATTTTGACGATACAAAAATAGTAGACAATTCCTGCATGAAATCCAGAGACCAGTTGTCCTCTGATAGCCTATTTTCCCCTATGACTTATTGTTATTAAATGAAAAATAATGTTTTTAAATAATTTACTATAGAGTACACCTATTAATTATTGTACTTTCCTTTTAATAAATATTTTGCTATATTATGTTTAACATTCTTGTGAGTGAAACCTACATTAGATAGATCTTATGAAGAAAATTGGTGGTGGCTTACATCAAAAAGTCTAATACCTTCCTAAGACAGGAGTTCTTAGTGTGTGTGTGTGTGTGTGTGTGTGTGTGTGAGAGAGAGAGAGAGAGAGAAAGAGAGAGAGAGAGAAGAAAGAAGAAGGAAGAAAAGAATGAAGGGAGGAAGGAAAGAAGAAAAGAAAGAAGGAAGGAAGGGAGGAAGGAATATTTCCAAATTAGTAAAATATGTGAAAGATTCCTCTCTCTTGCCATAGCTTTCAGGGATGAAGTGTCGCTTCTATATTATTATGAGGCAATGGAGGAAGACTTTTGGGGAAGTATAGACTATACAAATCCAGGATACTATAGAAATTATTAAATGAAATTTTCAACCATCCAAAAGATTTTGACCCATGTTGTTTTTTGAAAAAAGTAGATAAAGAATGCTTACTGTCCAAAGTATACTACACAGTTGGATAGATAACATATTGAGCTGGTTTATCAACATGTATACACTACCCAGACATTGCAGATGGATGATTATCTAGGTTCTAAATAGGAAGAGAGCTGGATGGCATTTATAAATTGTGCTTTCAGCGATAGTAAGGTGTACCTGGAAACTTTCAGAGACTATGCATGGCTATGAATTATGACTTAAGTCAATTCCTAAAAGAGAAAACTTTCAGCTCGCCCAAGGCCAACAGAGGGCTGTATTGTCAGTAAAAATGGGCTGTAAAATATTATGAAGCATGCCTTATGCAACAAGATGAACTTAATTAGTATCATCTTGGCCTTTTCAAGATCATAAAAGGAGGCGGTTTGCTCTGTTGGTAAACAAAATGGTGTCTTAGCACTCAGTTCAACCAAGTGCCCTTGAAGTGTCCTTGATTAGATTTGGCAGTCCTTGGTGACTACCTTGCCTCAGGGGAGTGCCTAGTTTACACATGAATCTGAGTGACATGTTTGGGACATGAAAGGCTTTTAGACCAGATGGGTTTAAGTCACCTCTTTGTGACTATTCTAGGTCACATGGGTGAGTCACATGTATGACTCACCCTCGACCCTTAAAAAGATATAAAACCAGGGGTTCGTGTTCTCTTTTTCGGAGCTCCTACCCACAGCAGTGGTGGCACATGTGACTCTGGTCCAGTCTTTCTTATGAGCTCCCGGGCTGAACCTAGATGTTTGTAACTATGAATTTTATTGGGTCTGTCTGTCGATGTTTGTAATTTATTTGTATTTTGCTCTGAAGTTCAGGGTGATGGCTTTTTCCCCTGAACTAAGTGAATGGTGTTTGTATGCTGAATTAAAGTAAGCTTGTCAACCCCTTAATGTTGCTTTGCTTACTAAAGCAGATCAAAAGAACCTGGGCTTTGGCAGCATTCTTGTTGTTGCGCTTGTGTTGGTCTTTCATCCCAACAACAGCTGCTAGCCGGATTGATGAAACAGTTGCACATATAGTAAGATCAAAATGTTCAATTCATTTCAATGTAATTCTATATGTGTTAAGTAACTACGATACAGAAGGTCCTGTGCTCTACATTAGGGGGAACAAAAACAAAAATTAAGAACAGGCCCTTTAAGGAATTTTTTATTCATGAGGAGGAATACAAAACTTAGATAACTGTTCACAAACACAATGTGGGAGGCAAGAGAAAGACAAAGAAAAAGAGCTAACAAAGTGTTGATGTGCCAAGAATGATTTCTCAGAGGAGGTGATGCTTGACTGGATCTTAAAGCAAGTAAACAAGGTAAGGATTTCAAGAAATGAAGGGGAAGGTGAAGGATGTTTTACACATTCAGAATATCCCATTCAAAGGCTTGGAGATAGGAGGTAAGATAATTAGAAGAGATTGTTATGGACATCAGATGAAGGGGAATCATATGGAATAACTGAAATGAAGGGTTGAGCCAGCTGATTGTAAAGGACTTTACAAGATAAAGTGAAAAGTTTGTATTTAATCTTAGAAGAAATGAGAAGTTACTGAGTAATCCTTAAGTGGGGGAGAGGTGTGATTCACTTGTACTTTTGGTTATTATGGAAACTATGTGGAGGCTGGAATGAAAAACAGAGATAATGAAAGTAGAGAGTCCAATTACATTACAGTCTATCGTATCATATCATATTGTATAACATAATAAGCATAATATAGTATAGTATAATATAGTATAATATAATCAATAGGAGCCTTGAACACTACATGGACAATTAGAATAAGGCCTTCCTGATACTGGAGATATCATTTAGAAGATTTGTGTAAAGTGGAACCAGTAACTTTGCCAAAAAAGGTAAGTCACCAATCACATTTAAAGGGTGATGCTCTTCGTCCGCAGCTCCCCGGCCTGGCTGCGCAGGAGGTACACCCGGCTGCGCTACGATCACCTGGTGCTGGAACCCCGCACCCAGCTGGCCCGCCTGCTGCGCTTCACGGGGCTGCCCGCCCTGCCGGCCCTGGACGACTTCGCCCTCAACATGACTCGCGGCTCGAGCTACAACGCCGACCGACCCTTCCTCATCTCGGCCTGGGACGCCCGGGAAGCGGTGCACGCGTGGAGGGAGCGGCTGAGTCAGGAGCAGGTGCGCCAAGTGGAGTCCTCCTGTAGCCAGGTTATGCGCCTGCTAGGCTACGCGCTCAGCGGAGAGGAAGGCGGCGGCCAGAAGGCCCGGGAAGGCAAGCCTCCGGAGAGGAGCAGCAGAAAGCAGCGGCAGGCGCTGCAAACCGGATCCCCAGATAAACTGCAACATTGAAGTGTACAGTCCAGAAGGATGAAGAATCACTGCCGATACTTTGCACGGTTGGGGTATTGAGACTTTACTTGACACTAACTGCTGTACAGTTCTGCATAGCAGAAAAAATAGTGAGCAGTTAAACACAACGGACACATCTGCAAAGACTACATTTCCAATAAGGAAGTGACATAGTGCAATATGGATACGGTGGCCCTCCAATATGGAGGGCTTTATTTTCCAGCTTGAACCTGCCTGTGATGATTGCCGCCCTTTGAAGGTGATGACATTCCCGGTGACGAATGAAGAGGAGGCTTAAATTTTTTATGGTTTCGGAATTAATGCTCTTTACATAACAACTTGGACAAAGATATTGATCTGAAAACCATGGCAAGTGTGGTCTTGCCCTGTGTTCATTCTGTAACTTAAAGGTTTTAAGGTCTGAATGGGATCTTTAAAAAAAAAAAAAAGAAGATTCTTCTAGCTCTTCTTTACCTTCCATTCTCTAGGCCCATCAAAGAATTAAATGAAATTTTCACTCCCAAGTCCATATTCATAAGAATTAGAAATACTATTAAATAATAAGTTCAGAAAGCAGCCATGAAGAGTCTAGATTGACGACATCAGGTAAAAGTGAGTACTACCCCATACACACAGTGCCGGATGGAAAGAAAGAAACCTTAGGACTCCTGGCTTAACAGTGGAGGCAAAGCTAAAATGCCCTCAGCCAAATCAATTACATACCCTGCTCACCACCCTTTAATTGTGCCACTTGCTGGTTGAAGTTGGGCTGCTACAAGACCACAGATGTGCCATTAGTGCTTTAGGTTAAAAAGCAGGAGAATATAAATCACAGGCAGAGAGGTCAGGTTTACAGTATTTCCCTTGACACTAAGGCACAACCAGGCACATTAAAAAAAGATTTTTATGTCTAATGCTGCCCTGATTTTTGCACTCTTTAAAAAAAAAACACCAAATGCCCCAAACCCCCGCAAGTTCTTAAGTGAGACTGAAAGAGCCTAGGATCAGGCCCCAGAGAACACACTCCATTTTCCCTTATGACATGGTAAGAGTTGAAATCAGAGGGGCAGTCCTGGTGTATAACTTGCAACAAATTATTAATCCTAATAATAGATTATGGGGTTCCTATGGGGTTTTTCCAAACCATAGACTTTTTTTTTTACTTCTGAAGCAAGAAGGAAGAAAGGAAAACAGGGTAGGAAATCATTTTTTAGGACTTTGGAGAAGTCAGTCTAAGCAGAAGCTGTGGAAAATGTTCAGTAAACCATGCAGGAAGAAAGTTTAGACTCTGAGGTACCTCTGAGTAGGCCTTCCTGCTGAGGTGTGTAGGAGGCCTGGGAGTCATGTTTTTTCAGAACACTGAAGTCCTTCTTCCTGGTACATACTGTTAAAAGGTTATTAAGTTTTGTTAATGTTGGAGGCTAAAATTCTCCCACCTTCTGGTTTATAAAACCCTGCTCCGCCTTCCCCCCTCCCCCCAAAAAAGACTACTTCATCTGAAATAGGCTGTAGATTCTTGGTTACCTCCCCACTGAATCATTTCTTAAATATGGTGAAACTTCAAACAATGTTAAAATGAGAGTTGGTCTATAAGACAATTTCCTTCTCATTCCTTTAACTGTGGAAGGACACATAGCCCCATTTTGCCACATTTTCAGTTCAGGAGAAATAACACTTAATAATAGCTAAAGATATGAATAATGAAAAAATAGAAGAGAAAGTGAAAAATCTTATAAGGAGAACAACAGATCTGGAGAACAGACCAAGAAGAAAAGAGACATAAAGAATTGACTAACTGAAAATTAATATCAATAAAAGAGAAAGCTATGATCAAAAAAAAATCAAGAAGAGAAAACATAAAAATAGTCAGAATAACTGAAAGCTATGATCAAAAAAAGAATCTTGATACAATAATACAAGGAATAATTAAATAAAATTTTTCCAAAGCATTTGAACAAGCGGGGAAAGTAGAAATAGAAAGAATCCATTGATAGCCACTTAAAAGAGATCCTATGAGGAAAATTCATAGGGATATCATAGTCAAATTCTGAAATCCCCAACTCAAGGATAAAATATTAAATGCAACAAAATAAGACAATTTAAATATGATAGTGCCACAATTACTATCACAGAAGACATAGCAGTGGGGACATCAAAGAACTGAAGGTCTTGGAATGCTATATGTCAACGAGCAAAAGAGCTGGGGTTAAAATTATCATAGCAAGCAAAGTTAAGCATAATCCTGAATGAAAAAGAAAATGGGCATTTATCAACTATTAGACTTTCAAGACTTTGTTAAAAAAATTGAAATTAATACAATATTTGACATACAAGAGCCAAGAGAAACATAAGGTACATACCAAAGACAAGGGATTCAATAAAGACAAAGCATTCATTTTTATATATGTAAAATGCAAAACGTATGTCTAAGATTATTATTAATAATTGGGTAGTTCACAAGAAAGATTGGGGTAAACCTGAGTTTGATATAAATTTTAAAAGTAAAATCATTTAGGAACAACTAAAAAGAGTATTATTTTATACAAATGAGATGCAAGAGGAAGAATTGATATACATGTATTAGATGGAGGAGGAGGGCTGGTGGTTCTGGTAACCTACTTTCATCAAGAATGGGTTTAAGAGGGGAAAATACATATATATCTAGAAGAGTAAAAATCTTGTAAATTCAGAAGAACTAAAATGCTAAAGCATAGGGCGGGGGTAGAGGAGACGAGAAGGATCTTTAGAGGGAAGTTTGAGGGAATACGTAAAAGTGTTGTGTAGACTGGTGTTCAGATCAATGGGAATGGAATGATAAGGGAGGAATCCCTAGAGGGGAAAGTAAGGTGATAGGTTATAGGAGGCTACAGAAGGGTGTTTATATTTATGGGAACGGGAGGATAGGGGAGGCATCCTTGGAGGGGGATAGGCAAGTAATAAGAGGGCAAGGTAGTGGGTAGAAATAAAGTAGAGGAATCAGGAGGGATAGGAAACAGGAGATATGCAAAAACATAAAAACGAGGTTGAGGAGTAGAATTTGTTTGGAAAATAATATATCTATATGTGTATGCATGTAGATGTGTATGTTTATATCTATAGCTATAGAGAAATTTATCCATACTTAATTGTAACCTCCTGGAGTGGGGAGGGGAAAAAGAACAAAGTAAAAAGCTCACAGCAAAGAACAAAAGAAAACTTACAAGGTAGAAGAGATGGATAGCTCTCAACACAATGTGTAATATTTATCATATAGGCTTTCTTGAGAGGAAAATTTATTGTTACATATTGTGAATCCTCTCTTATGTTCTGTTATCTACATGGCATGCTTTTTCCCCTTTCTTACTTTATATTTAAATACCAATATTTAAGTTTATGATATGTTTCTGTTTTTTTCTATATTCTCTATTTGTGTTTTGGTGTTTGAGGCTAAAATATTTTTTAAAAAAGAAAGGTATTTGTGAATTTTTTAAAACCTCTAAAATTAATTATTGCAAAGTGTAGATAAGAATCACATAGGATGAAAAAGTGGAAGGGAGTAGTAGGTTCTAGAATGGAAGGAGAACCCACACTTAGAAAATAATAAATTTCTTAAAGCATTCAATTATCACATTATGCCTTGTTTTATTTTCTGTCTTTTGCCACAGCCTCTTCCTTCTTATTTTCTTTAGCTTATCTCTACCCTACCCTCACCCATTTCCCTGGAACACCAACCTCTTTTAAGAGCCCTAGGAATGGAGATGGAAAAGAAGTTAAAAATTCCTGCTAATTTCATCTCTCTCCCACATAGTTACAGGTTTCACTGATTATTTTGAAATACAATTGTGCAGGGAAGAGTGGATCTACACAGTAGCAAAGCTCCAAGCCTCATGAATTTTTAAGTGCTTAAGTAAGCCTGGCATCTTATATAAAATGTTTAAAAAATCTGGGTATCACATTTTAGAGGGAAGGCTAAAAAAATAGAGAGCAACCAGTGACATAGTGAAAGAGCCTGAAGATCACAACATGTACACTGGACACCGTAGTGCAGTAAACAAAAATGACTGATTTCATAATGATGTTTATGTGAGGAACAAGCAAAGGAATTTCTTGAGTACAGTTTGTAGAAAAGGAACCCATTACAAACAGGCATATTCTGGGATGAAGAAGACAGGAGTTCATAAGAAGAACTTGCTGATAACGGAAAGGGCTGATTCTAGGTAACGGACACTCTGTTACTGAAGCTTTTCAAGAAAGGCTAGAAACTCCTGGTTTAAACCAAGTCAGTTTTGTACTTATATGCTCTACCTGACCAGATGATTTTTCACATTACTCCCAAATGTCATGATTTTGTGGCTCCTCTGGGAATGGTTATATCAAAACCTGAGTCTGTCAGTTCATTATTGAGAAAGACTGGGGTCATCATTCAATCAACAAACACTGTTTGACTGTGTAATTGAGGATTGATTGTGCGGAATCATGAGACAGAGCTATGCTGTTACTGTTGCCATTTGTTCAATTTAGGATTTCAAATTGATTGTTCAAGAAGTTGTTTGTTTTCAATTAGGCATGTTGCCAGTAATCAAGAACCTCCCTAGAGTGGTTCCTCAATCATGGCCAGAAGATCTATATAATACCCTTAATGATCTTCCTGACATGATACCCAGCATATATATATATATATATATATATATATATATATATATATATATAGATAGATAGATAGATAGATAGATATAGATATAGATATATAGATATAGATATATATGTCTATATATATGTATATATATGTATGTAAGTGTATATATATGTATATCTAAAAAAATAAAATCAAATTAAGGGATGAGAGAGGAATATATTGAGAGAGGGAGAAAAGGAGAGATAGAATGGGGTAAATTATCTCACACAAAAAGTGGCAAGAAAAAGCAGTTCATTGGAAGGGAAGAGAGGGCTGGTGAGGGGGAATGAATGAATCTTGCTCTCATCGGATTTGATTTGAGGAGGTAATACAATGCACACTCAATTGGGTATCTTACCCCACATGAAAGTAGGGGGAAGGAGATAAAAAGGGGGACAATAGAAGGGAGGGCAGATAGGAGGAAGAAGTAATAAAAAACAAACACTTTTGAAAAGGGACAGGGTAAAGGGAGAAAATTGAATAAAGGGGGACAGGATACGAGGAAGGGAAATATAGTCTTTCACAACATGACTATTTGTGGGAGTGTTTTGCATAATGATACATGTGTGGCCTGTGTTGAATTGCTTGCCTTCTTAGGGAGAGTGGGTGCGGAGGGAGCCCGGGAGAGAATTTGGAATTCAAAGTTTTAAAAGTAGATGCTCAAAAAAGGTTGTTTTTGCATTCAATTGGAAAATAAGATATACAGGCAATGGAGCATAGAAATCTATCTTGCCCTACAGGAAAGTAAGGGAAAAAGGAATGGGGGGAGGGGAAGGGGAGGTGATAGAAGAGAGAGGTTACTGGGGAACTGGGCAATCAGAATATATGCCATCTTGGAGTGGGGGGAAGGTAGAAATGGGGAGAAAATTAGTAACTCAAAATCTTTGGAAATCAATGCTGAAAACTAAAAAATAGCAAAAAAAATGATCACCCCCTAAAAAAGAAAATAACAAAAGTGTAATATTTTAAGTAAAATATATTCATAAGTGCTAAACTATTTAGGATAAAAGAAGAATTGGAAGATTATTTGTTGGGGGTTTAGGATACTAGATATGTATTTGGAGTGATTTCAATCCACCACTTAGTTTTCCAATATATTACTATCTGAGGAAAATTGGAATAATGCAAGAAAAAAAAAACCAACCCTAACAGCTTCAGTCTTACTCAGTTTGAATTTAATAACAGTCAAAGAAAGGAAAAATGAATGTTGATCTTACCTATTACAGTAGCTAAAATTTTTAAAAGTGGCAAAGCTCAGAGTTGATGGCATATTAGGGAAAGAAACACGTACATTGCCACTAGAACTGCAAATTATTAGAATCTTTTTGGAAAACAGTCTGTCTACTACATAAAGTACCAAAAATATCATATGGTGATTCTATATTCTTGTTATTAGGACTGTATCCTAAAAATGTCACACAAAAGATGGAAAAAGAGCATTTCAAGCTATTTGTACCTTCATTAATTATAATTACAAACAAATTATTAATCTAAAGGCAAATCAATTGGAAAATAACTGAATGAATTGTTGTAATGGCAAGCAAAATGGGACTTTTTGTCTTGCTCTTTTTTTTCCTTTTGGAGTTCTAGTTCTCCTCAGCACTAAGGCAATCATGTGCTTTTGATTGAGTCTTGCCTTTGTTTGAATCAAGAGTATTTAATTAATCAAGAGTCTTTGATAAGATGCTTAAGCCACAAGAAAGTCTAAATCACATGAGTTTATGTCACATGTCTCTGATTCGCTCTGTGGACTGACCCTGAAGAGTGTATACATACACTGAAATCAGCATTTTGCTTTGGGGGTTCACTTATTGGAAGACTGTTCTTTGATTTGTCCAGATGAGACTCTGGTTAACTATTAAGGAGCCCCCCCCCCACTTTGAAAACCCAGAGGTTGGTGCTTCTCTCTCTGGTAATTACGTATGTATTGTTATGTTCAGGCAGAAGTCTGTCTGTTGTTGAATTATGTTATTTTTTCATTTGTAATTTCTGTTTGTATTTGCTCTGAAGTTCAGGATGCTGACATTTTCCCCTGAACTAAGCAAATGATATATGTATGTTTAATTAAAGTAAGATCATTAACCCCTTAAAGTTGCTTTCCTTATAAAAGCAGATGAAAAACCTTTGCTAGCAGCCCTACTCTGTGCTGGTGTTATTGGCCTTAAACCTCCACAGCAGCTACTAGTAACATTGTTGTTATAATTGTGGTAAATTAGTATAACAGAATATTATAATAAAATAAGAGTTACAGATATGAGAAAACATTTAAATCCTGGAAAGGGCTCTGTTAGATAACTTTAAATGCAGAAAAATCAATAATAATGAGGTATAAAAAACTTTAAGGTGGTGTATGTGGATGTGTGTCTGTGTATTTTCATTCATATAAAGAACTTCTACTGATGCAGATTTATACCTGCTCTACAACATCTATTTTTCTGTAGCTGGCTGGGGCACTGAGAGGTTGTGTTACTTGCCTGTGGATAAATCCAGTGTGCATAAGAGGTGGTACTTGAATCCAGGAATACCTAACTTTGAAGCCAGTTCTTCATCTGTTATCCAACTCTGCCTCTTAAGTATAACTACATAAAAGAAATGTGTGTGTGTGTGTGTGTGTGTGTGTGTGTGTGTTATAATACAAATGAATGAACAAACAAAGATAGTAAAAGACAAGAGGGAGTGACTGATAGGTAGTTATGAACATTTTGTGTAACAAATTAGAGAGTTCTAATTTAAATAGTCATGAAATACATCGGTCTTGACAAGTTCATTAAATCAGATATTGCTCCTTTGGGCCACAGGGCATTGAAATGGGATGAGAGTGAGTAGGAGGATTAGACTTATATAGAGACAAGTAAAATATTTATGTGTGGTGGATATGAGACTGTGGAAGAGTGTGTTCTGATAGACTTGGGAAGATATTTGAAGAGTCGTAAGTTCTGGTCAAGGTAAAATCTTTAGGGAATGAAAGAAATGTAGGTTTGAAAAAGATAAAACTGAAATAATGGGACAAAGAATCTGGAAAAGAAAAAAAATCTTTTATAATTTTTCTAGGGTCAATCTTCATCTTCCATGAGAACATAATGATTTATTAAGCATAGGCTTTATGCCAGCACTGTGCCAATAATATCTCTCATTTGTACACCAGTTTTTAAAGTCCTTTTGCATCAGTCATCTGATTCATCTAATTTGAACTTCACAATAACCCTGTAAATTAGGAATGGTAGATCTTATTACTCATGATTTATAAATGAGGATAACTGAATCCCTGAAAATAAACTGACTTCCCTGAGATTTAGAGCTAATTAATTGTAGAGTGAGGACTAGGATTTATGTCTATCATGCCTTAGTCCATATTTTCCCACTATACCAGCAATTTGAGTGAAGTACACTTGCCCCATACAGGATGTCCCAAACATCTTTTTTACTTAAAACTACACTAAGACATTTGGAACACTTTGTAATAGAAGTAAAAATGTTGAAATATCAATAGAATATATGATAAGAGAACAATAGTCAAGATTTGGGGCTTTTGGGTGCAGATTATGTTCTGGGAGCCATATAGTGCAATGAATTAAAATTAAAATAAATAAGTAAAATAAATAAATAAATAATTTATGATTTAATGAATGAATGAAAATGAGAAGCTACCCTCTGGAAGCCCTTGCATTTAGTGCCATCAAATCTTCCTATAGCATACATTTCTCTAGCACCACAGCTACTTTTAATTTGTTCAGGGTAACTCTGGTTCGCAGATTAAGTCGCAGAGGCAGGATTTCAACCAGGAGTTACCTTCAGGTGTCCTCAAAGAATGTTCCTTACCAATGCATAAATCTGATTCTGCCTTGGCCTTAAGAAAGTAGATGCATAGAAACTAATTGTAAATGACCACTATTTGTGAGACCACTGTGTCAACATTGGCAAATGACTTGAAGGACAGAAGAATAAGGCTTGAAGCTAATTTTAATCAGGCCAATTTCAAGAGTTCCCTATAAACTTTGTTATCACTGGACTTTTAAGATCCTTAATCTTTCCACAACCCAACCCTAGAACAAAGATAATAACAGGATTGAGAAAATTTTGCATTAAGACAGTGTGTTTTCACTGCTCTCCAAACTACCTTTCATCAGCTTCCCTGTAACCCCCATTCTCCAAGAATGCCCTTACAATAAATACAAACTTTTTACCACGGCGAAGAACCTCCCTCTACACTCTGTTCCAGAGTGGTTGGCTGGTTAAAATTACACTAGGATGCTGACAATCAATAAAAATTTAATGTCAGTTATCAAGAGTGTATTAGCATAATGAAAACAAAAGCTATCTGATTCTTTAACTGAAGTAAATATATTTGTTATCTCGATATAAGGGAATTATTCATAAGAGAATAAAACCCAGCATCTCAATTTTTGTATTATAATCATAATTCAAATGTGCTTTCATTGAGTTTTAAAGTCTTCATTTGTACAGTGTCTAGCTCAATGAAAAGAGATCTGAATTTAAAAAGAAGTGCCCCAAATATGGAGCCAAAACACTCTAATCTTAGAATATCAGAATTTGAAAATACATTAGAGATCAACTAATCTAATTGTTTTATTTTATAAAAGAGGAAAGACAAAGCTAGAGAGGTGAAGGCATTTGTTTTGCCCAAGGTTTCATTACGATAGTGCTAGAGTTGGCCCTGACCACAAGGACTGTTTTTTTCACTAATCAAAATACCTCTGCTCCCCCTGTTCTGAATTCACCAGACATGTAACCTCAGGTGAGTCACATCACCGCTCTGAGTTTCCTTATAAAAGAAAGCATGGTGGGGCCAAGGGAGGAGGGCTTAAACAGCAGTCCAAAAACTTGTTTATGTGTATACTTTGATAATGGAATTTCAATAAAATAACTTTTATATAAACCTTATGTGTTTCATTTTATGAATTAAAAACAATTCTGAGAAGGCATCCATATGTTTTATCAGTCTACCAAAGGTACACACACACACACACACACACACACACACACACACGCGCACACAAACACAGCACTTTTGTGCCAGTGTAATAACACTCTCATGATATAAATAATAAAAAAATTCCAGACAGGTAAATTTATCTTCCTTTTGTCTAGTAGGCTGTAAATTTTAGAGATGAACCTGGAACATAGGTCCCCTGATTATAAAACCATTGTTGAATACTCTAAATAATCCAATATATTAGTAATTATTATTACTTGTCTTTGTTGAGGCAATGAAAGAATTTCAAAAAACTATAAATTCAATTGCCATCCACTTTTTAAAAATATATCAAATCAATAAAAAATTAGTTCAGACTAATATTTATTTTAGAAGAATTTTCAATGGTATTCACAAAGCATCTAAAGAACTGAGAGGATTACCATTATTTGTTTGTTTGTTTTTTATCATAAACTGCACATATCTCTGTTAAGACATCCTGATTAATGGAAATCACACAAATAATTTCTTCTCTTTGAATGTATTTATTTATTTAAAGTTTTTAGTTTTCAGCATTGATTTTTCATGAGAGTTTGAATAACAAATTTTCTCCCCATTTCTACCCTCCAACCCACTCCAAGATGGCATATATTCTGATTGTCCCGTTCCCCAGTCAGCCCTCCCTTTTGTTACCCCACTCCCCTACCATGCCCTTTTCCCTTACTTTCTGGTAGGGAAAGATAGATTTCTGTGCTCCATTGCCTGTGTACCTTATTTCCTAGTTGCATGCAAAACCTTATTTTTTGAACATCTGCTTGTAAAACTTTGAGTTTCAAATTCTCACCCCACTTCTCTCCCCACCAACCCTCCCTAAGAAAGCAAGAAATTCAACATAGGCCATATGTGTATCATTATGTAAAACCCTTCCACAATATTCATGTTGATTTTTTTTAGATATCATACCTTCATATTCAAGTCACCCTGTGCCCTCTGTCTATAGATAGATAGATAGATATAGATATAGATATAGATATGGATATGGATATGGATATGGATATGGATATGGATATGGATATGGATATAGATATGTATGTGCATACATGTGTGTGTGTGTGTGTATGTGTGTGTGTGTGTGTGTATTCCCTTCAGCTACCCTAATACTGAGGTCTCATGAATTATACACATCATCTTTCCATGTAGGAATATAAACAAAATAGTTCAACATCAGTAAGTCCCTTATGATTTCTCTTTCTTGTTTACCTTTTCATGCTTCTCTTGATTCTTGTGGTTGAAAGTCAAATTTTGTATTCAGCTCTGGTCTTTTACTGAGAAAGCTTGAATGTCCTGTATTTTATTGAAAGTCTATATTTTGCCTTGGAGCATGATACTCAGTATTGCTGAGTAGGTGGTTCTTGGTTTTAATCCTAGGTCCATTGACCTCCAGAATATCATATTCCAAGCCCTTCAATCCCTTAATGTAGAAGCTGCTAGATATTGTGTTATTCTAATTGTGTTTCCACAGTACTCAAAGTGTTTCTTTCTGGCTGCTTGTAGTATTTTCTCCTTGATCTGGGAACTCTGGAATTTGGCAACAATGCTCCTAGGAGTCTTCTTTTTGGGATATTTTTCAGGAGGCAATCTATGGATTCTTTCAATTTCTATTTTACCCTGTGGCTCTAGAATATCAGGGCAGTTCTCCTTGATAATTCCTTGAAAGATGATATCTAGGGTCTTTTTTTGATCATGGCTTTCAGGTAGTCCAATAATTTTTATATTATCACTCCTGGATCTATTTTCCAGGTCAGTGGTTTTTCCAGAGAGATATTTGACATTGTCTTCCATTTTTTCATTCCTTTGGTTCTGTTTTATAGTATCTTGATTTCTCATAATGTCACTAGTTTACATTGCTCCAATCTAATTTTTAAGGTAGTATTTTCTTCAGTGGTCTTTTGGACCTCCTTGTGCATTTGCCTAATTCTGCCTTTCAAGGCATTCTTCTCCTCTGGCTTTTTGGAGCTCTTTTGCCATTTGAGTTAGTCTATTTTTAAGGTGCTATTTTGTTCAGTATTTTTCTGGGTCTCCTTTAGCAAGTCATTGACTTGTTTTTCATGGTTTTCTCGCATCATTCTCATTTTTCTTCCCAATATTTTCTCTAGTTCTCTAACTTGGTTTTCCAAATCCTGTTTGACCTCTTCCATGGCCTGACACCAGTTCATTTTTTTTCTTTGAGGCTTTTGATGCAGGCTCTTTGACTTTGTTGACTTCTACTGGCTGTATGTTTTGGTCTTCTTTGTCACCAAAGAAAGATTCCAAAATCTGAATCTGAATCTGAGTCTATTTTCACTGCCTGGCCTTGTTCCCAGCCAACTACTTGAAGCTTGAGTTTTTTGTCAGGGTATGGCTGCTTGTAGAGTATAGAGTACTTTGTCCCAAGCTTGAGGGGCTGTGCTGTTGTTTTCAGAGCTTTTTCTACATTTCAACCTCTGCCACAACAATGCTCCTCCTCCCCCAAAAACTGCCAACCCATACTACGACCCAGATCTGAGCAGGCTCTGGAATCCTGCTCAGATCCACCACTTAATTCCTCCCACCAGGTGGGCCTGGGGCCTGAAGCAACTGCAGCTGTGGCTCTGTAGCTGTCCAACTCCGCTGCCCCCAGGGCAGTGGCTAAACCTCAAACTCCTTTCAGTCTGTTCCCCACAGTTTTTTTTTTCCCACTAACCTTCTCTGTTGTCTTTGGTGTTTGTGGGTTCAAAAATCTGGTAACTGCCATAGCTCACTGATTCAGGGTGCTAGGGCCTGTTCCGCCTGGCTCTTGGGTCTGGTTGGTCTGGGCGCAGCCCACACTGATCTCTGCTCCCAGCTCCATGTGATAGACCTTACCCAGCAACCATCCAGGCTGTCCTGGGCTGTAGCCCTGCTTTCATCTGATATTTTGTGGGTTCTGCTGATCTAGAATTTGTTCAGAGCCATTTTTTATAGGTGTTTAGAGTCCTGGCGGAGAGCTTTAGGCATGTCCCTGCTTTCCAGCAGCCATCTTGTCTCCACCCCAGACAAATAATTTCTTAACTTCATTCAAGGCTCAGCATGGGGATTTGTTTTGCATGTGTGGAACACATAACATTCTGCCACCCATGCCTATCTTCCCAAGCCTTACATCTGGGGAAAATCAAGAAAGAATGAGAGGGAAAAAATAGTCCGTTACTCAATAGCAATCTATAGCCTAAGAAGTTTGTGTTTATAGAGAGTGCAGGGTAGGAGGTGGAGAGGGGAAAGCAATCTCACCTTGCTTCTGAATTTGTGCTCTGGTTGTGTTTTTTTGTTTTCTTTCCTTCTTTCCTTCTCTCTCTCTCTCTCTCTCTCTCTCTCTCTCTCTCTCTCTCTCTCCCCCCCCCCCCCTCTCTCTCCCTCTCTCTCTCTCTCTCTCTCTTTCCTTTTTCTCCACCTTGTATACCCTCTAATCACAAATAACAATGCACATTCATTGCTCCTTTCCCCTCTAACTAATACTTCCACTTCTAGAACTCTAGAATATTAGAGCTAGAAGAAAGCATCTAATCCAAATCCCTCATTTTTTAAGATGTGCTACTGAATATCAGACTTGAATTAACTTGACTGAAGCTACACATTTTGTTGGAGGTAGCACTCTGTTTCACATTTTATTTCATGTTCATTTTTTTCACTTATTTTTCCCCTAAAACACAATTTCTTCAGGTAAATCACCTTGATTTCTGTAACAGGAGGAAAATTCTACTTTCATTGTTGGGGCTAACCATAAATAGAGAATTACAGAGTCATTTCTGAATTCTCCCATTCCCCTCCATTCACCATACTTCACTATTAATCTAGATTAGCCTGTGTTCACCTCTCCCCTTGGTTATTAAAATAATCTTATTCTTTTATTTTTTTGTTCCCATCTCCAATCTAGTTTCCACAAAGGTACCAAAGTTATTAACCTAAAACTAAGTTCTGAATATATTATTCTCTTCACCAAAAATTTTCAGTGGGACTCAATAACTGCTAGGATGAAATAAAGACTTCTCTACTTGACATTTAAAATATTTCAGTGTGATTGCACTCTACCTTTGTAGAATTATTAATCCCCTAGGCATCAAAGGTCCAAATGAAATTACTTACTTGCTGTTTCCCAATTTCAACATTCTATCTCCTTACCCCCACTTTTGCTCTGGCGGTTCCTCATTCCTAGAATGTTCTCCTTCCTCACTTTCACTTGTAAGAGTACATAACTTCCTTCAAGATTCAGGGAGCTCCCCCTCCAATTTCCTGAATTATTAGTGCTCACTTCTTCCTCAAGTTATTTTATGTTTGATCATCTACTTGAAAGCTGTATCACCTAGCAGAATTTAATCTCCTTGAGGATTGGTACTGTTTTGTTATGTTATTCCTTTTTTAAATCCTATGCCCATACCTTAGCCAACAGATTTCAAGACATGGAGTTAAGAAGAACAGAGTTCCAATCTACCCTCAAACACTTATTAGCTGTGTGACCCTAGTTAAGTCATGTAACTGCTCCGTCTCAGTTTCCTCATCTGTGAAGAGATCAAATGCCTACCTAATGGGATGGTTGTTAAGATCAGGAGAGTTAATATATGCAAAGTGTTTTTTAAATCTTTAAGAAAATATAAATTCAGGGTGTTCTTAGCTCTTCCCAAATATAGGTTCCCAATCAATCATTGTTCAATTGAATAGAGATTAGAGTTGAAATGGGCCTTAAGTCATAGATCATAAAAAATATTACAGAAGTTGGAAGTACTGAGTGGCAATCCAAGCTGTGAAACTTACAGCGACCTTAGACATAGAAAATAGCATGCTAGGATTTATTCACTTTTACAAACTTTTACTTCTGATGTCTTTGGTGACTCAAAGACTTTGCATTTGTGCTTGTAATTCCCTCAAACCTAAGAAGAAAAGACTACCATTGAACGACCTGGGAATAAAAACACAAACAAAAAAATAGAATAATGCCAGCCTCTGCCTGTCTTCCTTTTTAATATGTCAAAATTGAAAGATTTTTTTTTTTACAAAACAAAGGGGAAAAACTTTTATTCATTTGACTAGAATTCTATATAGAGCCAGACTTAATGAATATCTAATGCAACCATGATCCAAACCTTGAAAGCTAAGCATTAGTATATCCTGAATAAGTGATGAACACTCCTCTACCTGAAGACCTTCGTTAACTGAGAACTCATCAACCTCCCAAGACAGTCTTTGTCATTTTAGTTCTAACTTTTTTTTTCAATATTTTTTTTAAATTTATTTAACATATTTAGTTTTCAGCATTGATTTTCACAAGAGTGTGGATTACAAATTTTCTCCCCATTTCTACCCTCCCCCCCACTCCAAGATGGCGTATACTCTGGTTGCCCTGTTCCCCAGTCAGCGCTCCCCTCTGTCACCCCACTCCCCTCCCATTCCCTTTTCCCTTCCTTTCTTGTAGGGCAAGATAAATTTTTATGCCCCATTGCCTGTGTGTCTTACTTTCTTGTTGCATGCAAAAACATTTTTGTTTGTTTTTGAACATCTGTTTTTAAAACTTTGAGTTTCAAATTCTCTCCCCTCTTCCCTTCCCACCCACCCTCCCCAAGAAATCAAGCAATTCAACATAGGCCACACGTGTATCATTATGTATAACCCTTCCACAATACTCATGTTGTGAAAGACTAACTATATTTTGCTCATTGCCAACCCATCCCCCTTTATTGAATTTTCTCCCTTGACCCTGTCCCCTTTCGAAAGTGTTTGTTTTGACTACCTCCACCCCCATCTGCCCTCCCCTCCATCATCCCCCCTATTTTTTTTTATCTTCTTCCCTCTTCTTTCCTGTGGTGTAAGATTCCCAATTGAGTATGTATGGTATTCCCTCCTTAGGCCAAATCTGATGAGAGCAATGTTCACTCATTCCCCCCTCATCCGCCCTCTCCCCTGCTCCCACAGAACTGCTTCCTCTTGCCACCTTTATGGGAGATAATCCATCCCATTCTATCTCTCCTTATCTCCCTCTCTCAGTATGTTCCTCTCTCATCCCTTAATTTGATTTTATTTCTTTTAGATATCTTCCCTTCATCTTCAACTCACCCTGTGTCCTCTCTCTCTCTCTCTCTCTCTCTCTCTCTCTCTCTCTCTCTCTCTCTCTCTCTCTCTCTATATATATATATATATATATATATATATATATATATATATACATATATATATATGTATATATATACATACACATCATCTTTCCATGTAGGATTGTCAACAAAACAGTTCACCTTTAGTAAGTCCCCTGTAATTTCTTTTTCTTGTTCTTTTTCTTGATTAGCTTTTCATGCTTCTCTTGATTCTTGTGTTTGAAAGTCAAATTTTCTATTCAGTTCTGGTCTTTTCACTGAGAAAGCTTGAAAGTCCTCTATTTTATTGAAAATCCATATTTTGCCTTGGAGCATGATACTCAGTTTTGCTGGGGAGGTGATTCTAGGTTTTAATCCTAGCTCCATTGACCTCCGGAATACTGTATTCCAAGCCCTTTGATCTCTTAATGTAGAAGCTGCCAGATCTTGGGTTATTCTGATTGGGTTTCCACAATACTCAAATTGTTTCTTTCTGGCTGCTTGCAGTATTTTCTCCTTGATCTAGGAGCTCTGGAATTTGGTGACAATATTCCTGGGAGATTTCTTTTTGGGATCTATTTGAGGAGGCGATCAATGGATTCTTTCAATTTCTATTTTGCCCTGTGGCTCTAGAATATCAGGGCAGTTGTCCTTGATAATTTCTTGAAAGATGGTATCTAGGCTCTTTTTTTGATCATGGCTTTCAGGTAGTCCAATAATTTTTAAATTACCTCTCCTGGATCTATTTTCCAGGTCAGTGGTTTTTCCAGTGAGATATTTCACGTTATCTTCCATTTTTTCATTCCTTTGGTTCTGTTTTATAATATCTTGATTTCTCATAAAGTCACTAGCTTCCACTTGCTCCAATCTAATTTTTAAAGTAGTATTTTCTTCAGTGGTCTTTTGGACCTCCTTTTCCATTTGGCTAATTCTGCCTTTCAAGGCATTCTTCTCCTCATTGGCTTTTTGGAGCTCTTTTGCCATTTGAGTTAGTCTGTTTTTTAAGGTGTTGTTTTCTTCAGTATATTTTTCAGTATTTTTTTGGGTCTCCTTTAGCAAGTCATTGACTTGTTTTTCATGGTTTTCTTGCATCCTTCTCATTTCTCTTCCCAATTTTTCCTCTACTTCTCTAACTTGCTTTTCCAAATCCTTTTTGAGCTCTTCCATGGCCTGGGACCAGTTCATGTTTTTCTTGGAGGCTTTTGGTGTAGGCTCTTGCACTTTATTGACTTCCTTAGGCTGTATGTTTTGGTCTTCCTTATCAGCAAAGAAACAATGCAAAGTCTGAGACTGAATCACAGTGCATTTTCGCTGCCTGGCCATATCCCCAGCCTACTAACTTGACCTTTGAGTTTTTCAGTGGGGTATGACTGCTTGTAGACTAAAGAGTTCTATTTTCCACGTTTGGGGGGGAGGTGCTAGCTCTGCCACACCAGCACTGCTCCTTCCCCAACCCCCAACCCGGCCTGGGCTTAGATCTTCAGCAGGCTGTTGCACTCCTGCTCTGATCCGCCACTTAATTCCTCCCACCAGGTGGGCCTGGAGCCTGAAGTAACAACAGGGTAGCTGCCCCACCTCCGCTGCCCCTGGGGCTGGAAGCCAAACCGTGAACTCCTTCTACTCCCGCAGCTTTTCCCACTAACCTTCTCCGCAGTCTTTGGTGTTTGTGGGCTAAGGAGTCTGGTAACTGCCGCAGCTCACTGATTCAGGGCGCTAGGACCCCCTCCGCCCGGCTTCTGGTCTGGATGGTCCACGCCGCTCAGGCTGGGTTCTGCTCCACTCCATTCCCAGCTCCCAGCTCCCAGCTCCGTGTGGGATAGACCTCACCTAGAGACCATCCAGGCTGTCCTGGGCTGGAGCTCTGCTTCCCTCTGCTGTTTTGTGGGTTCTGCCGTTCTAGAATTGGTTCAGAGCCACTTTTTATAGGTTTTTGGAGCGACTCGGTATGGAGCTCACACGAGTTCCTGCTTACCAGCTGCCATCTTGGCTCCGCCCCCCTACAATTGAAAGATTCTTAAAGCTTTTCTTGGGATCTGAGTTACCCTTACTCCTGCATTGGCATTGGCAGAAATCGTGAGCAGAGGACATATGCCACTTAACGCACATATGTGAGCTTAGGGAGATGAGAGTGAAGAGTGCCTTTGCCATTTTAAATTTCCTTTGTTGAACAGAGGAGATTGAATAGTGATCTCAAGATGCACAAGTCTGGTCTTGGAAGTAGGCTGGTGAACTATAGCCACTGGGAGTCCCTATGATTTTTGTTTGAAGGTGTTTGGCAACATGAGTTTCTATATCAGAACATATAGCCCTACCATTAGTGGGATAATCCCATGTCCTTGTCTGGCTTGCCAGAAGACCTGAACCTGTAGGTAATTGCACAATCCTGAAGTAATGGGAAAGTAAAATGCCTATTTAGCAATCCTACAAGCTGAAACATGTATCTCTATTTAAAGTGTGAGCTTCATAGCAGTTTACTGTAGTAGTTATTTTTAGTGCTGCTTAGTTAAGCATTACTTTCAATTCATGCTTGTGGCATGTATGTATTAACCATTTCTTTAGCAAAGAAGAAACAAATAACTGTACTATACTTGATGTACATTATACATTGGATGTCTTTTGATTTCCCCCTTTGAAGGGATTGTAGACATAAGACAAAACTCAAATTTTAAGTATTTTTCCTTTGGGATTTTGAGGTGGAGATGTAAAGAGAAAGAATGGGAAGAAGACTGATCCTTGTAATGAAGGAAAACATTGGACTATGGACTATGAGCAGAGAAGGTCCTCTTAGAAAGGTAATAGTGCATTATCCTGAATCTCTGAATCTAGACTCTGAAAATGGGTTTTTATTGTGACAATTTCTATTAACCCTTCAAAGAAATGTTAAGCCCAATTTTGTCTATGATCTATTACTGATTTGCTGTGCAACCTTGGGCAAATTTGTTTTTTTTTTATTTTTTAAATTTATCTGTTTATTAACATTGTTTTTAGTTTTTACATTCACTTTTATAAGATTTTGAGATCCAATTATTTTTCTACCTCTTCTCTACTGCAAGAAATCTGATGTAGGCTATACATGTACAATTATATTAAAAATATTTCCACTTTACTAATTTAATGAAAGAAGAATCAAAACAAAAAGGGACAAAAGAGAAAGAAAGAAAAAATTAAAAATTTTGTGCTTTGATCAGGATTCAGACTCCATAGGTTTTCTTTTGAGGTGGATAGCATTTTCCATCATGAGTCTTTTGGAATTGTCTTAGATCATTGTATTGCTGAGAAGAACCAAGTTTATCAAAGTTGGTCATCAGATAATATTTCTGGTACTGTGTACAACGTTCTCCTGGTTTTGCTTACTTCACTCAGCATTAGTTCATGTACGTCTTTCCAGGTTTTTTTGTGAAATCAGCCTGATTACAATTTCTTATATATTCATATACCCTAACTTGTTCAGCCATTCTTTAATTGATGGGCATCCCCTCAATTTCCAATTCTTTGCCACTACAAAAAGAGCTACTATAAATATCTTTGTGCATATTGGTCCTTTACCATTCTTTTGATCTCTTTGGAGTGTAGACCTAGTATTGGTATTTCTGGATCAAAGGGTATACACAGTCACATAGCCCTTAGGAGATAATTCCCAATTGCTCTCCAGTATGGTTGGATCAGTTCATAACTCTACAAACAATGCATTAGTGTTCCAATTTTCCCACATCTTCTCCAAAATATATCATTTTTCATTTTTGTCATATTAGCCAATCTGATAGGTGTGTTCTTTAATTTGCATTTCTACAATCAATAGCGATATAGACCATGTTTTCATATAACTATTAATAGCTTTAATTTCTTCATCTGAAAACTGCCTGTTCGAATCCTTTCACCATTTATCAATTGGGGAGTGACTTGTATTCTTATCAACTTGACTCAGTTCTTTTTATATTTTAGAAATGAGGCCTTTATCAGAAACTGATTGTAAAAATTCTTTTCCAGCTTTCTGCTTTCCTTCTAGTCTTGGTTGCAGTGGCTTTATTTATGCAATTAAAAAAATAATGTAATCAAAATTATCCATTTTGCATTTCATAATGTTCTTGTTTGGTCTCTTGTTTGGTCTTAAACTCCTTTCCTCTCCAGATTTAAAAGTTAAACTATTCCTTGTTCTCCTAATTTGCTTATGCCATCCTCCTTTGTGTTTAAATTAGGTTCCCATTTTGACCTTTTCTTGGAATATGGTACAAGATGTTGGTCTATTCCTAGTTTCTGCCACACTGTTTGCCACATTTCCCAGCAGTTTTCTCAAATAGTGAGTTCTTATCCCAGAAGTTGGATTCTTTGGGTTTGTCAAACAGGAGATTACTATAGTTTCTGATGACTGTATCTTGTGATCCTAACCTATTCCACTAATCCACAACTCTGTATCTTAATACCAAGTAGTTTTGGTGATTGCTACCTATAATATGCTTATAGATCTGGTATGACTAGCCCGACTTCCTTTGCATTTATTTTTCATTAATTCCCTGGATATTCTGGATCTTTTGTTCTTCTAGATGAAATTTGTTATTATTTTTTTCTAGGTATAGAAAATATTTTTTGGTAGTTTGATTGGTATGGCACTGAGTAAGTAAATTAATTTAGGTAGAATTGTGATTTTTATTATGTTAGTTCAGCTTATATATAAGAAATTGATATTTTTTTCCAGTTATTTAGATCTGAAAATGTTTTGTGATTTTTTTAACTTGGTTCCTGGGTTTGTCTTGGCAGGTAGAATCCCAAATATTTTATATTGTCTACAATTATTTTAAATGGAATTTTTCTTTCTATCTCTTGCTGCTGGGGTTTGTTAGCAGTTTCTCTTTCTGTCTCTTGCTGCTGGGGTTTGTTAGTGGTATATAGAAATGCTGATGATTTATGGGTTTATTTTATATCCTGTAACTTTCTAAAACTGTTAATTTTTTAAAGTAATTTTATTAGATAATGCTCTAGAATTCTCTAATTATACCACCATATCATCTGCAAAAATGATAGTTTTGTTCCACATTGCTTTTCTAATTACTTCTATTACACTTTCTTTCCTTTTTGCTAAAGCTAATATTTCTAGTACAATAATAAACAATAGAAGTAATAACAGGCATCCTTGCTTCACCCTATATCTTATTGGGAAAGCTCCTATCTTATCCCCATTGCATTGAATACTTGCTGATGATTTTAGATAGATACTACTTACCATTTTAAGGAAAATTCTATTTATTACTGTGCTCTCTACTGATATCTGTTTTTTACTACCGTTTTATAATAAAATAAATAAATAATATATAAAATCAAACTACAGTTTTATTACTGATATGGTCAAGGATGCTGACTGTTTAATAGGTATGGAACCAGCTCTGTATTCCTGGTATAAATCCCACCTGGCCATAGAGTATTAACCTTGTGATAAATTTCTCTAATCTCTTTCTTAATATTTCATTTAAAATTTTTGTTTCAATATTCATTAGAGTAAATGGTCTGTAATTCTTTTTCTTTGTTTTGGCTCTTCCTGGTTTAGCTATCAGCGCCACATTTGCGACATAAAATGAACTTAGTAGGATTCTGTCATCTATTTTTCCAAATAGTTTATAAATTATTGTTATTAATCATTCTTTAAATGTTTGATAGAATTAACTTGTAAATCCATCTGTCCCTGGAGATAGTTTTCCTTAGGGAATTCATTGATTGCTGGTTCAATTTCTCTTTCTGAAATGGGGTCATGAAAGTATTTTCTTTCTACTTTTGTTTATCTGGGCAATTTATATTTGTTGTAAATATTCATCCTGTTCACTTAGATTATCAGATTTATAGCATATGGTTGGGCAAAATATCTCCTAATTATTGTTTCAATTTCCATTTCATTGATGGTGAATTCACCCTTTTCATTTTTGATGCTGGTATTTTTTCTTTCCTTTTTTAATAAAATTAACCAAATGTTTATCTGTTTTAATGTTTTTCATAATACCATATGTTAATTTTATTTATTAGTTCAATAATTTTCTTGCTTTGAATTCTATTAAGCTCTCCTTTGAGTTTCAGAATTTCTAAGTAGGTATTTAATTGGAGATTTTTAATTTGTTCCTTTTCTAGCTATTTTAGTTGCATGACCAATTCATTGATCTGCTCTTTCTCTATTTTATTCATTTAAGGATGTAAAGATATAAAATTTCCCCTAAGAACTGATTTGGCTGTATCTCATAAGCTTTGGTGTATTGTTTCATTATTGTCATTCTCTTTTATGAAATTATTCGTTATTTCTAACATTTGCTGTTATTTGGTTTCTAATTATTTTTTAGTCTGTCTTTCCCTGGCCTTTAATTGGATGTAATTTTTATTGCATTATGATCTGAAAAGGATGAATTTAATATTTCTGCCTTTCTGCCTTAGATTTGGAGGTATTATGTCCTAATAGGTCTTCAGTTTTTGTGTAGGGGCCATGTACTGCTGAGAAAAAAAGTATATTCCTTTCTCTCAGCATTCAATTTTTTACCTACCATTACCAGAAGAGTGGAGGGCAGGGGAAGGAGGGAGGTAGTAAAATTTGCCATGGAAAATGTTTTAAAACTCAATGCTCAAATTTTTTCTTGATATGTAAATTTGGGAAAAATAATATTTAAAGTAAAAAAAAAAACAACTAACACTCCTAATACATAAAGAAGTATTAAATTCTAAACCAAATTTCAACCCTTGTGTGTTGAGGTTAAAGACACTAGATTTTCAAAGAAGATGTGAAATATATCATTTTAGGACATTTGGCTAATATCATCAAGATAGGAAAAGTGAAGATTTTCATTTGAAAGACAAAAAGGGAGTAGTAGACAATTATAAATTTTAAAGCAGCTACCAGGCTCTATCTCTGTTGGCAGAGGCAAGATGGCATGTAAAGGCAGAGATTCACTTGATCTCTCTTCTGAATCTCTCCAAACACATTTAAATAATGGCCTTGAACACATTTTAGAGTGGCAGAATGCACAAAAAGATGAAACAATTTTTTCTACCCTTAGACAACTTAGAAGTTAAGCAAGAAAGGTCTTTTATAACTGAGTTAAAGTGGAGCATAGTCCAGCACAGGCTATCCCAGCACAGACCCCACAAACCAGGAGCAGGCTGTGGGAGCCATTGAATCATCATTGGCAATAGATGCATCCAGAGCTCTCAGCCTACAGACAGTAAAGGGCTCAAACAACTGATCAGAAGGAGATTACAAGGGTCTTTTTTCTGGAACTGAGGCAAGACTGTGTTGTTTTACCCTTTCTTGAATCTGGGTCACCATACTGGTTAGCAGTCCCACAGTGAGGAGGAGCACTAGCACACCAAAGCTTGTGGTTCAGGGAAGCAGGGACCCTCTTCACAGTTTCAGGGCAGAAAAGACTGCTTGAGATCAGTCACAGACCAGAGCACAGGCCAGCACAGGAGAAAACATTTCTCCTTAGATTACAATAACTTGGAAGAACTGAAAACTTATAGGTCCCTAGAAGTGTCTCAGAAAAAAAAAAAAACTTGAAGAAAACACCTGAAGCTTGGATCAGCACACTCCCCACCCTGAAACATAGCCCTATTTTAAGAAAGAGCTAAAAGTCAAGTAATAGGCTGGGAAAATGAGCAAACAGAAAAAAAATCAGACCATAGAAAGTTATTATGGTGACAAAGAAGAACAAAACACAAACTCCAAAGAAGATCACAGAGTCAAAGCACCTGCATCCAAAGCCTCCAAGAGAAAAAAATGAATTTGTCTCAGGACATGGAAGAGCACAAAAGGATTTTGCAAATCAATTAAGAGAGGTGGAAGAAAAATTAGGAAGATATATGAGAGTGATGCAAGAAAATCACGAAAAATGAGTCAATAGTTTGGTAAAGAACACACACACAAACAGAAACACAAACACACACCAAAAAGAAAAAAACAATTGAGGAAAGTAACTCTTTAAAAAGCAGATGAGGCCAAGCACCAAAATAAGTACAAAACATCAGTGAGAAGAATGCTGTAAGAAGCACAGTTGGCCAAGTGGAAAAATAGGCAGAAAAAGTCCCTGAAGAAAAGAGTTTCTTAAAAGTAGAATTGACAAATGGAAGCTAATGACCTTATAAGAAATCAAGTAACTATAAAAACAAAACCAAAAGAATGAAAATAATGGAAGGCAATGTTTAATATCTCATTGAAAAACAAGTAACCTAGGAAATATATCCAAGAGGTGTAACTTAAAAATTGTTGGACTACCTGAAAGCCATGATCAACACAAACTCCCTACAGTATATTTCAAGAAATCGTTAAGGAAAACTTCCCTGATATTCTAAAATCAGAGGATAAAATAGAAATTGATAATAATCCACCAATCACCTCTTGAAAGTGATCCCAAAATGAAATCTCTCAGGAATATTATAGACAATTTCCACAGTTTCCAGGTCAAGGGGAAAATTTTGTGAGCAGCCAAAAAGAAACAATTCAAATATCATGGAGCCACAGTTAGTATAACACAAGATTTAGAGGCTTCTACATTAAAGGATCAGGGGTCTTGGCATATGATATTCCAGAGGGCAAAGGAGCTAGGATTACAACTAATAATTACCTACCCAGGAAAACTGAGTATAATCCTTCAGGGGGAAAAATGAATATTCAATGAAATAGAAAACTTTAAAACATTCTTGATTAAAAGACCAGAACTGAATGGAAAATTTGACTTTCAAATCCAAAACTCAAGAGAAGCATATAAAGGCAAAGAGGAAAGGAAAATCACAGGGGGCTTAATAAGTTTAAACTCTTTGCATTCCTGCATGGGAACATGGCACTTATAACTCATAACAACTTTGTCATTATCTGGGAAGTTAGAAGGGTTTTATATAGACACAGGTCACAGGTGTGAGTTGAATATGAAGGGATGATATCTAAAACATAAAGTTAAGAGGTGAAAGAAGGATGTACTTGGAAAAGAGGGAAGGGAGAGTTGGAATGGGCTAAATTATCTCACACAAAAGAAGCAACAAAAGCTTTTAAAGTGGAGAAGAATAGGGGAGAGGTGAAGGAGAGTGAGTGAACCTTACTCTCATCAGAATTGTCTTAAAGGGCAAATAACATACACACTGAATTAGGTATAGAAATCTGTCTTAACCTACAGGAAAGTAAGAGGGGAAGGGGATAAGAGAAGTGAGGGTGAGTCAAAGGAAGGCATATTGAAAGAGGGGGTTGTCGGAAGCAAAACACTTTTGAGGAAGGACAGCATCAAACAAGAGAGAGAATAGAATAAACAGAATGGGGGAGTAGGATGGAGGGAAATATAGTTAGCAATGTGAAAAAAATTGAAATAAGCTTCCCTGATAAATGCCTCATTTCTCAAATACATAGAGAACTGAGTCAAATTTATAAAAATGAGAATCATTCACCAATTTGTAAATGATCAAAGCATATGAACAGTTTTCAGATGAAGGAATCAAAGCTATCTATAGCCATATTAAAAAAAATCTCTGATGCCCTATTGATTGGAGAATTGCTAATTAAAAAAGTTCTGTGGTGCTACCTCATGCCAATTAGATGACTAATAGGAGAGAAAATGAAAATGAGAAATGTTGGAAGGTATGTGGGAAAAATAATACATTACTGAATTGTTGGTGGAGTTATGAACTTATTCAACCATTCTGTAGAGCAATTTGGAACTATGCCCAAAGGGCTATAAAACCATCCATACCCTTTGATCTAGAAGTGCCACTATCAAATCTGTATCCCAAAAGAGATAAAAAAAAAAGTAAAAGAACCTATATGTAAAAAATGTATAGCAGCTCTTTTCTAGTGACAAAGAATTGGAAATTGAGGGCATGTATGTCCAACAAGTGGGGAGTGGCTGAAAAATCATGGTGTGTAGTTGTGATGGAATACTATTGTGTTATAAGAAATGATGAGCAGGATTTTTTCAGTAAAACCTGGAAACACTTAAATGGGCTAAGTCAAAGTGAAATGTACTTTTTACAAAGCAACAGAAATACTGTAAGATGATCATCTGTGTGACTTGCCAATCCTCAGCAATACAATGATGCCATCTGTCCCCAGAGAAAGAACTGATATTGTCTGAATACAGATTGAATCAGTTTTTTTTTATTTTATTTATTTTTCTTGAAGTTTTGTTTTATCTTTGTTTTCTTTCACAACAGGAAAATGTTTTGCGTGACTACACATGTGTAACCTATATTGAGTTGTTTTCCTTTTCATTGAGGCATGACATTGGGGGAGAGGACATAATTTGGAACTCAGAGTTTTAATAATGAATATTCAATATTGTTTTTACATGTTAATTGGTTAAATACTAAATAAATTTAAAAAACTAAAATGCCCTATCCCAAATTTAAAAATGAAAAAAATGTGGCTACCAATTTACCCAATTTGCTGACTCATAATTCCCATACTTCAGGTTAAAAGTCATTTATTGAGGTAGGGGGCAAAGCAAACAATAATCTTTCTCTACTATAGAATGAAAAGTGAGAGATTTTTTTTAATAGCTAAAAGATCTGATTTGACAGGTAACTTATAATGCTCTAGAAATGAAAAAGTCCAACAGATTTGAGTGTCTTTTCAGCAGTAGGAATAGTAGATTTGACTCCTGGAGAAAATTAAAAAAAATAAAAATAGCATCAACACCAACCAACAAAACCTCATTAAAAAAGTAACACATAGAGGTGAAACCAAGATGGCAGCATGAAAACAGGGACTCTCTACAGCTCTCCCCCAAATCCATCCAAACACCCATTAAAATGACTCTAAACAAATTTTAGAGCTCCAGAACCCACAACATGATAGTGAAACAAGTCTCTAGCCCAAGATGGCCCAGATAGTCTCTGGGAAGGGTCTATTGAACCGTGCTGGGAGCAGAGCATAGCCTAGTGTGGGCTGTGCTAGAAGAGACCAAGCCAAAGTAGACCTGACTGAGCAGGTCTTAGGGACCTGAATCACTGAGCTGTGGCAGCTTCTAGACATCCCAACTCACAAATGGCAAAGACAACTTAGCAGGTCAGTGAGAAAACTGTTGGACGAGGGTAAGAGAAGTGTGCGGTCCAGCCCCAGCCCCAGGGTGGCGGAGTCGGCTGTGGCAGCTGCAGTGGCTGTGGCAGTGGTCTTTTATGTCTTTCTTGAGTTTTGCATTTGAAGATCAAATTTTCCATTGAGCTCTGGTCTTTTCATCAGAAAGGCCTGGAATTCACCTGTTTCATTGAATATCCATCTCTTTGCCTGAAAAATTATGCTCAATTTTGCTGGGTAGTTGATTCTCAGTTGTAGTCCAAGCTCCTTTGCCTTTTGGGATTTCATATTCCGATTCCTCCTGTCTATTATTGTAGAAGCCACAAGATCCTGTGTGATCCTGTCTGTAGTTCTGCAATATTTGAATTGTTTCTTTCTGGCTGCTTACAGTATTTTCTCCTTCACCTGATAATTCTGGAATTTGGCTACAATATTCCTTGGAGTTTTTAATTTGGGATCTCTTTCAGGGGGTGATTGGTGGATTCTTTCAATAATTATTTCACCCTCTCATTCTAGGACCTCAGGGCAATTTTCCTTGATGATTTTTTGGAAGATATTGCTCAGGCTCTTTTTTTCATCATGGCTTCCCGGTAGACCAATAATTCTTAGATTATCTCTCCTGGATCTATTTTCCAGGTCAGTTGCTTTTCCAATCATATATTTCACCTTTTTTCTATTTTTTTTTCATTCTTTAGATTTTGTTTGACTGATTATTGGTGTCACATAGAGTCATTAGCTTCTACTTGCCCAATTCTAATTTTTAACATATTGTTTTTTTTTTATTTAGCTTCTGTACCTCCTTTTCCATTTGGTTAATTTTAATTTCCAATGAGACCTTCTCTCCAGTTATATTCTGAACCTCAACTATTTCACCAATTTTACTTTTTAAAGATTTCTTCACAGCAGTGATTTTTCCCTTTTTTTCAGAATTTTTTTCTTTTACCTCTCTAATTTGGTTTTTAAAGTCCTCCTTGAGTTCTTCCAGGAATGCTTGTTGGGCTTGAGAACAGTTCACATTTCCTTTTGAGGTTTCATATTTGGGCATAGTGTCCCGGGCTTCCTCTTCTGAATTGGTATTTTGATCTTCCCTGTCTCCATAATAAGAATCAATAGTCTTTGGTTTTCTACATTGCTTTTTCATGTTGTTTTTCTTTTTCCTGGCTTCTAAAATGGATCTCTGCTTCTGGGGCTCAGGGGGCTCTGTCCCAAGCTTCTTGTGCTGAGAGCTGTGGGCCTGCTCACCAGCTTTATGTGCTGTGGCCTCTGGTTTACTGAGGTGTGTTGGAGGGTTGGTATGGCTGCTGGAAGTCTCCTCTTCCCCTAGGGCTGCACTACAGCATTGGTGGTCTCAGCCTTTGTCTGCACTGATATCTGCCACTCCCCCTAGCTGTGCGAAGGCACATCTGGGGTCCTGAAGTTGACTCTTGCTGGCTCCAGCTGCCGGGGCTCAGGAACTTCCACTCTTCTGCTGATGTGGGGCCTGTTGGGACACATTTCTTCCTGCCCTCATCTCCTTCTGTCCCCACAAAAAGAGCCCTTTCCCCAACTTCCTGACCTAAAAGGCTACTGCAGCCCCTCTTCTGGCTCTTCTATTCCAGAATTTCTCCCAGGGGAGTATTAACAGGGTGAGGGAGAGAGGGATGAGAACTGCTTTACCTGGACATCATGGCTCCTGGGAGTTCAAGAATGTGAATTTCAAACCTTTAGGCTGTGGACTGGAGGCTTCAGGGATAGCTGCTCCTGTGGCCTCAGGCTTTGCGATTGTGTTTCCCCTAGCAATGACAGATTTCTCTCCTGGGCCTTGGGTTTGCCCCTGTAGTCAGTACTTCTGCACTGGGCCTGTCCTGCTCCCAGCACTGTGTCTAATTATGAGATACAAGAGAAGTATTAGGTTTTAGAATCAAAGGAACTAGGTTCAAATTCAGATTCTGTTACTTCAATATTCTGTGACCTTATATAAATGACCTCACCTCTCTGAGTTAGCTTCTCCTCTGTAAAATATGGGGTTAAAGGTAAAGGATCTCTAAAGTCTTTTCTGTTTTTATGGCCTTTGGACCTATGTCTTATTTCAATCCATCATCAAATATTTATTTGTTTTTCAAATTTACTTTATTTTTTTGGTTCATGTTAAGTTCCTGTCTCCTTCCTTCCACAACCTTCACTAGGGAAGGCTGCCATTTCACTCTCTCTATAAATATAGATAGAGATCGAGATAGATAGAGATCTGTAAATATATCAGTTGCTATACCTATCTACATCTATATTTATACACACACACACACATACACACACACACACACACATATATGTATATATATACATATATATATATATATGTATATATATATATATATATATATAGAGAGAGAGAGAGAGAGAGAGAGAGAGAGAGAGAGAGAAAGGAAAGAAAGAGAGAGAGATGCCTACACACACGTATACACACATATTTGACATATTATTCATTTGTAATACTCAGAACAACTTAGAAGTTCACAATTATTCTTTGAGCATTATTGCTGTTACTATATACTATATTCTATTGGTACTGCTCATTTTGCTGTTCATTATTTTTGCAAGTCTTTCCATGTTTTTTTTTCCAAAATTAACGGGGTCGTCATTTTTTGTAGCACACTAGTATTTCATTAACAAGTACTTATTAAATGCCTACTAAGTATTTGGTGATATGCTAGTAAATGGAGACATGGAGACAAAATTGAAATAGACCTTGAATTTATTTATTTAAAATACATTTATTCAGAAAAGACAATGTATGGCCATATATAAATTTCCAAAATAGAACAATGTGATGAGACGGACCTCCAACATTTTGGGAGATCAGGAAGGGATTCCTGTAGAAAATGGTTCTTCAGCTATATTGAAGGGATCTTCACATAGTTTCATTATGATTTCTTGAAATACAGAACTGGAAAAACAGGGTTTGATTAAGCCCATTGGGATTTAAATGGAGCTACTTGACAAGGTTTTAAACCCAAATCACTCTGACTTTCCCTGATTGTTCAAAAATAGGTCACAGCTCTAGCCTCACTTGGTTATTGTTTGGGTTTTGGTGTCTCAGAGTGAATGTAAATAAATTGTTTCTGTTATGGCCAAAAACCCTGAGGGTCTCCCCCTACCACTTTGATTCCATTTGATTTTTTTTTTTAAGTAGGCAAACTAGGCCATCTTTTCCTCGCTTCTTATCTAGCCTTAAATCATTGAATGTATGTTTCCTCAGACAAACTAAGACCTGGTAATGAACTTAGCTTAAAATGGCCAAGGTCTCCCACTGGTATCTGGGGTTTTTTCCAGGCTTATAACTGTAATCAGATGACCATGGAGGAGAAATTGAGGCTGATGCCTTTGCACTACACTGCCTCACTTAAATTCAATTCACTTGCAAGTCAAGACATCATTCTCCTCACACCATTGGTCTTCTTTGAGAAAGAAGCACAAAAACCAACAACTACGATGACTCCACAAAAAGAGAGAAGGTATTCCAAGGGTAAAAGTGGGAGATACCCCTTTTATTCCATGAGCTCACCATAGAGCTTTTTACCATTACATTTTAAGTTTAAGCTGATTGGCACCAGGAATCTTAATATATGAGGTGAGATCTTAACCTAGGCTATTTGTGAATATTTTATACCTATTTTTAGTATATTTTCTTAGTAAATAAGTTTTCTTTTTTAATATTAATTCATTAATTAATTTTTAGTTTTCAACATCGAATTTCACAAGATTTTGAGTTTTAATTTTTTTTTCCTTCTCCCTCCCCTCTCCCCTCTCCTCTCTCCAAGATAGCATGTAATCTGATATAGGTTATATATGTTAAACATGTTTCTACCTTAGCCATGTCATAAAGAAGTATCAGGAACAGTAGCAGTAGCAATACCCAAACCTTTCAGCCCAGGATGGAGGTCTCTCTGAAATGGGTGAGACAGATGCACAGGGCCTGTGGCAGTTGCAGTGTAACCCCAGGGAAACTCAGAAAGACCTGGCCACAGTGCACACCAACTAGCTCCAGCTCAGCACCAGGTGAGCAGCAGCATACATATCTTTTAGTTGACAGAACCAGAGGATACAGCACACAAAGCCAGTAACAAGGACCCTAGCTCCCACCACAAGAGGCATGGGAAAGAGCCTCCTGTGCCCCAGAGGCAGAGATCCAGGAAAACAGCAATGACCATGAATAAGAAGCAGACTAGAAAAGTCTATTGGGACAAGGAAAGATCAAGCTATGAATTCAGAAGAGAACCACATTGAAACTATATGCCCATTTGAAACCTCAAAAGGGAATATGGACTGGTCTCAAGGCCAAAAATAATTCTTGGAAGAACTCAAGAAGAAAACTAGTAGCCAAATTAGAGATGTAAAAGAAAAATTGACCGATGATTTTAAAAATGCAAATGACAAAATGAAAGAAAAAGTCATTGAAGAGAACAATTTCATAAAAACTAAAATTTGCCAAATGTTTAAGGAGGTACAGAGCCAACCTGGACAAAACAACTCCTTAAAGGCAAAAATTGACCAAATAGAAAGGAGGAAAATGTTAATTGAAGAGAATAATTCATTAAAATTTAGCATTGGGCAAGTAGAAGCTAATGACTCTATGAGGTATGAAGAATCAGTCAAACAAAATTTTAAAGGGAACAAATAGAAGAAAATGTAAAATATCTCATTGGAAAAACAACTCACCTGGAAAATAGATCCAGGAGAGAAAATCTAAGAATTATTGGTCTACCAAAAAGCCATGATGAAAAAAACATCCTGGACAGTATCTTCTAAGAAATCATAAAGGAAAACTTCCCTGAGGAACCAGAGAACAAAATAGTCATTGAAAGAATCCACTGATCACCTCCTGAAAGAGATCCCAAATTGAAGATGCCAAGGAATATTGTAGCCAAATTTCAGAATTATTAGGTTAAGGAAAAAATACTACAAGCAGCCAAAAAACCACAATTCAAATATTGAGGAACTATAGTCAAGGTCACACAAGATCTTGTAGCTTCTACACTAAAAGATTCAGGGGTTTGGAATATGATACTTCGTAAGGCAAACGAGTTTGGACTACAAACAAGGATTAACTACCTAGAAAAATTGAGCAAATTCTTTCAGTCAAAGAGATGGAATGAAATTCAATGAAGTAAGAGATGTCCAGACCCTCCTGATGAAAAGACCAGAGCTCAGTGGAAATTTTGATCTTCCAATACAGGACTCAAGAGAGGCATAAAAATGTAAACAGGAAAAAATAGTAAAAAAAAAAAAAACAACCTTATTATTCAATAAGGCCAAACTTTTTACATTCCTATGTGGGAGGATGATACTTGTTAATCTTGAGGATTGTACATTTATTATGACATTTTAAAGGTATATACATGGATGCATTGTGTGGGTATAAATTAAGTGATGTGATGATAAAAACACTAACTAAGGGGTACAAAGGGATTGTAATGGGAAAAGAAGAAAGGAGGAGACAAAAAGGGATAAATTACATCACATTAAAAGGCACAAAAATATATTATAGTACAGGGAAAAAGGGAGGGAGATGAGCATTGTTTCAGTTCTGTTAAGTATACAAATCTAATATCTTACAGGCAGTAGGAGGGAAAAGGGGAAAGCAAAGTGGGGTGGGGGTTACAAAGGAGGGAATAAGTAGTAACAGAAAAAGGTAAGATAAGGGAGGGGGGTTGATAGGAAGGGAAAATAGAGGGAGATGGTGGTTAAAAGCTGAACTCTTTTAAGGTGAGGAAGGGAGAAGAGAGAAATAAAAACATAAACAGGTGGGGGGAGATGATGGGGAGAAAGGCACAAATAGTAACATAACCGTTAATGTGAATGGGATGAACTCTCCTGTAAAACAGAGGCAGATAGCAGAATGGATGAAAAACTAAAATCCAATATGTTGTTTACAAGAAACCCATTTGAAACAGGAGGTTACCCACAGGGTAAAGATAAAAGGTTGGAGTAGATTATATTATGCTTCAGCTGAAGTTAAAAAAAAAAAAAGCAGGGGTAGCAATCCTAATCTCAAACAAAGCAAAAATGAACATAGATTTAATTAAAAGAGATAAGTAAGAGGGGCAGAGCAGGGACTTGCTTAAGCTCTCCCCCAAAATCCCTCCAAAAACCTTTACAAAATGGCTCTGAACAAATTCTAGAGCTGTGGAAACCACAAAATAGCAGAGGGAAACAGAACTTCGGCCCAGGAGAGCCTGGATGGTTGCCGGGAACGGTCATGGCAAGGTGCTGGGAGGAGAACCCAGGCCAGCATGGGCTGCACCGGGACAGACCATACCCGGAGTCAGCCACCTGGAACAGGCCTTAGAGCCAGGAATCATTGAACTGTGGCAGTTACCAGACTTCTCAACCCACAAATGCCAAAGAGCAGGTTAGGGAGAAACTTTGGAATCCAGTTCAGAGCAGTCCAATCACCAGCCCTGGGGGTGGCAGAGGTGGTGTGGTGGTGGTGGTGGCAGCAGGAGGAAACTCCTGAGGCAGGAGGAATCTAGCAGTAGATCAGAGCGGGAGTGCAGGGTGCACACTGTGTGCACAAAGGCAGATTCTCCTGCTGTGCCCTGCTTGGATTAGCATTGCAGTCCTGGCTAGTGGTTCTTGGGGGAGAAGGAACGCTGCTGTGACAGAGCCTGGGGTGAAAGTGGAGTAGAATTATCACTGAAAACAGTAGTGCTTGGACCCTAAAGCTTGGGACAAAGTACGCTCTACTCTACAAGCAGTCATATCCCAATAAAAAGCTCAAGGGTCAAGTAGTTGGCTGGCAACATGAACAGGCAGCAAAAATGAATGTAGACTCAACAACAGACTCAAACTCAAACTCTAGATTTCTTTTTTGGTGACAAAGAAGACCAAAACATACAGTCAGAAGAAGTCAACAAAATCAAAGAGCCTACATCAAAAGCCTCCAAGAAAAAAATATGAATTGGTTTCAGGCCATGGAAGAGCTCAAAAAGGATTTGGAAAAGCAAGTAATCGAAGTAGAGGAAGAATTGGGACCAGAAATGAGAGTGATGCAAGAAAAACATGAAAAACAAGTCAATGACTTGCTAAAGGAGACCCAGAAAAATACTGAAGAAAATAATACCTTAAAGAATAGACTAACTCAAATGGCAAAAGAGCTCCAAAAAGCCAATAAGGAGAAGAATTCCTTGAAAGGCACAATTAGGCAAATGCACAAGGAGGTCCAAAAGACCACAGAAGAAAATACCAACTTAAAAATTAGATTGGAGCAAGTGGAAGCTAGTGACCTTATGAGAAATCAAGATATTATAAAACAGAACCAAAGGAATGAAAAAATGGAAGACAATGTGAAATATCTCAGTGGAAAAACCACTGACCTGGAAAATAGGTCCAGGAGAGATGACTTAAAAATTATCGAACTACCTGAAAGCCATGATCAAAAAAAGAGCCTAGATATCATCTTTCAAGAAATTATGAAGGAAAACTACCCTGATATTCTAGAACAAGAGGGTAAAATAGAAATCAAAAGAATCCATCAATCACCTTTCGAAACAGATCCCAAAAAGAAAATTCCTGGGAATATTGTCACCACATTCCACAGTTTCCAGGTCAAGGAGAAAATACTGCAAGCAGCCAGAAAGAAACAATTTGAATATTGTGGAAACACAATCGGAATAACACAAGATCTAGCAGCTTCTGCATTAAGGGATCAAAGGGCTTGGAATATGTTATTCAGGATGTCAAAGGAACTTGATTAAAACCAAGAATCACCTACCCAGCAAAACTGAGTATAATGCTCCAAGGCAAAATGTGGAGTTTCAATAAAATTGAGGAATTTCAACCTTTCTTAGTGAAAAGACCACAGCTGAAAAGAAAATTTGACTTTCAAATACAAGAATCAAGAGAAGCTTTAAAAGGTAAACCAGAAAGAGAATTCATAGGGGACTTACTGAAGTTGAACTATTATGTTTACATCCCTACATGGAAAGATGATGTGTATAATTCATGAGAACTTTCTCAGCATTAGGGTAGTTGAAGGGAATATAGATAGAGGGCACAGGATGAGTAGAATATGAAGGGATTATATCTAAAAAACTGAAATAAATTTGAGGGGTGAGAGAGGAATATATTGAAAGAGGAGAAAGGGAGAGATAGAATGGGGCAAATTATCTCACATAAAAGTGGCAATAAAAAGCAGTTTTGTTTGTGGTAGAGGGTCCAGGTGATCGGGAATGAGTGAATCTTACTCTCATTGGATTCAACTTGAGGGGGGGGAATAACATACACATACAATGGGGTATCTTACTCCACAGGAAAGTAATGGGAAGGGAATACAAAAGGGGGGGAGATAGAAGGGAGGGAAGATAGGGGAAGGAGGTAATCAAAAGCAAACACCTTTGAAAAGGGACAGAGTCAAGGGAGAAAATTGAATAAAGGGGGACAGGATAGGATGGAAGGAAATGTTATTAGACTTTCACAACATGAGCATTACGGAAATGTTTCACATCATGATACATATGTGATCTATGTTGAATTGCCTGCCTTCCTAGGGAGAGTGGGTGGGAAAGGAAGAGGGGAGAGAATTTGAAACTCAAAGTTTTAAAAGCAGATGCTTAAAAAAGTTGATTTTTGCATGCAGGTGGATAGAGAATGGGGCATAGAAATCTATCCTGCCTTACAAGAAAGTAAGCAGAAAGGGGATTGGGGCCGGAGGGGGGGGTGAGGAGTGTGGTGAAAGAAGGGAGGGCTGACTGGGGAATGAGGCAATCAGAATATATGCCATCTTGGAATGGGGGGGAGGGTAGAAATGGGGAGAAAATTTGTAACTCAAAATCTTGTGGAAATCAATGTTGAAAACTAAAGTATTAAATAAAAATGATAAATAGTGCCAAAGAAAAGAGTTAAGGAAGGAAACTATATCCTGCTAAGAGGCACTATAGACAGTGAAATAATATCATTACTTAACATATATGCACCAAGGTGTATAGCATCCAAATACTTAGAGGAGAATTCAAGGGAGTTACAGGAAGAAAGGGATAGCAAAACTATACTAGTGGGGGGTCTCCACCTACCCCTCTCTGAACTTGATAAATCTAACCTCAAAACAAACAAGAAAGAAGTTAAGGAGGTGAATAGAATATTAGAAAAGGTAGATATGCTAGACCTCTGGAGAAAACTGAAAGGGGATAAAAAGGAATATATCTTTTTCTCAGCGGTACATGTCACACACTCAAAAACTGACCGTGTACTAGGGCATAAAATCCTCACAATCCAGTGCAGAAAGGCAGAAATAGTCAATACATCCTTTTCAGATCATGATGCAATAAAAATTATCTGTAATAAAGGACCATGGAAAGATAAACTAAAAATTAATTGGAAACTAAATAATCTAAACCTAAAGAATGAATGGGCCAAAGAACAAATCATAGAAACAGTTAATAACTTCACTCCTGAGGATGACAATAATGAGACAACATACCAAAATTTATGGGAGGCAACAAAAGCAGTTCTTAGGGGAAATTGTCTATCTTTAAATGCTTACGTGAATAAAGTAGAGAAAAAGAAAACCAATGAATTGGGCATGCAACTGAGAAAGCTAGAAAAAGAACAAATTGAAATGACAAATTAGAAATACTGAAAACCAATGGAGAGATTAATAAAATTGAAATCCAGAAAACTATTAAACTAATGAATAAAACTAAGAACTGGTTTTATAAAAAAACAATAAAATTAATAAACCTTTGGTCAATGTGTTTAAAAAAAAAGAAAACCAAATTACCTATATCAAAAATGAAAAGAGTGAATTCAGCCCCAAAGAAGAGGAAACTAAATATTTATGAATTATTTTGTCCAATTGTGTGCCCACAAATTTGACAATCTTAGAGAAATGTATGACTATTTATGAAAATATAAATTGCCCAGAGTAACAGAAGAGGAAGCAAAATACTTAAATAACTCCATTTCAAAAAAGAAATTGAAGAAGCCATCAATGAACTCCCTAGGAATTATAGACAAACCCTGGATCATCAAAGTAGAACCACAAGTGGCCACCCAAAATGTGAATCTCACACCTGGTGCTACCTCTTATTCTAGAAAAAAATAGCTATTTGGTTTTGTTTTTAAATAGATCTATTCCTTTATCATCATTACAGTTAAAGACTGTAAAAAACCACTATGGAGCATAGAAATAAATTGAACCTTTCTTAAAATGATGAATAGCATCTACCTGAAACCATCAGCAAGCATTGTATGTAATGGGGATGAACTGGATGCATTTCAGATAAGATTGAGGGTGAAACAAGGATGTGCATTATCACCACTGTTATTCAATATGGTACTAGAAGTGTTAGCATTAGCAATAAGAAAAGAAAGAGAAATTGAAGGAGTTAGAATAGGCAAATAAGAAACTAAGTTATTACTCTTTGCAGATGATATGATGATATACTTAGAGGATCCTAGAGAATCAAGTAAAAAACTACTTGAAATAATAAATAACTAGCAAAATTGCAGGATGGAAAATAAACTCACAGAAGTCCTTGACATTTCTTTACACGACTAATGAAGCCAAATAGCAAGAGATAGAAAGAGAAATTCTATTTAAAATTACTTTAGAAATTATAAAATATTTGGGAGTCTACCTGCCAAAACAAACCCAGGAAAAAATATTAACACAATTACAAAACACTTTTCACACAAATAAAGTCAGATTAAATAAGTGGAAAAACATCAGTTGCTCATGGTTTGGCTGAGCTAATATAATAAAAATGACAATTTTACCTAAATTAATTTATTTGTTTAGTGTCATACCAATCAAATTACCAAAAATTATTTTATAGAGCGAGATAAAATAATATTAAAATTCATCTGGAAAAACAAAATGTCACTTAAAAACAAGAGAATTAATGAAAAGAAATGCTAGGGAATGTGACTTAACCATATCAAATCTTAAACTATCTTATAAAGTAACAGTCATCAAAACTACTTGGTACTGGCTAAGAAATAGAGTGGTGGATCAGCAGAAAAGGTTAGGTACACAAGACACAAAAGTCAGTGACTATAGTAATCTATTGTTTGATAAACCCAAAGACTCTACTTTCTGGGATAAAAACTTACTATTTAATGACAACTGCTGGGAAAACTGGAAAATAGTATGGCAGAAACTGGGCATAGATCAATATATACCAAATCATATACCAAAATACATTCAAAATGTGCTCACAATTTAGATATAAAGGCAGATATTATAATCAATCTGGGAAAGCAAGGAATAGTTTACCTGTCAGATTTATGGGAATTAGAAGACTTTATGACCAAATAAGAGACAGAGAGCATTATGAAATGCAAAATTTATAATTTTGATTATGTTAAATTGAAAGGTTTTTGTACAAAAAAAGCCAATACAACCAAGATTAGGAGGGAAGTAGACATTGGGAAAAAATTTTACAGCCAATGCCTCTGATAAAGGCCTCATTTCTAAAATATACAGGGAACTATACATATACATGGGAAGATCTTTCCCATCCATTAACAGGCCCGTGTGACCTGTCTGGGTCACATGGAAGCCTGAGTCACATGAGCCTGTGGTGGCAGGAGCTTGCCAAAGGGGTAAATCAAGAAGGGGGTGGAGCAGGAAGTTGAATATTGTTGCAGTTTGGGGAGAGAAAGAGGAGGCAGTGCAAGCAGCAGCTAGCATAGGTGAAGAGGGGCATTTTGCCTAAGGGAGCTTGGTTTAGATTTTTTTGTTCTTGTAATGGATTTGGCTATCTGGGGCTGGGATTTCGCTATTTGGTGTTTGAATGAATGTTTTGCTTCTGCCTTCAATGAAGAGAGTCTGTTATATTTTGCAATTCAGAACTATGACAGCATATTCATAGTCACTGTAGGTGCTGCGAGTATTGCACTGGTGCTACGACTTGTCTCCTGGAACATGTCATGCTGTTTAAAGGTCCTAACCATTCCCAAGCCTGGGCCCTATCCTTCACTCCTAATTTTGTCAACGTGCTTTCTATTATAACTCCACAATCTGTTTCGGTGAACCACCATTATGCATAGTCCAAGGGCACAGTCTTTATCAGTAGCATCAAGGTCTATTGTCATGTTATAAAATAAACCATTTGTCCTCTGACTTCAAAAGTTAGGGTTGAGCGCCAACCATTAACTCCCCTTTTAATTCAGAAATCAACAAATTGAAAAGGAAACATTGAGTGCTTACTAGGTACTAGGTACAATGCTAGGTATTATAAATAAAGAAACAAAAATGATGCAGTCCTTGCCTTCAAAGAGCTTACCTTCTATCAGAAAGTATACATATAAGTAAATATAAAATAAATACAGGACAATTTTATGTGGAGTACTATCAACTTGTAGTATCAAGAAAGGCCTGATATAGGACATGGCATTTGAACTTAACTTTAAAGGGAGGTAGGAACTCTAAGAGGTAGAAGTAAGGAAGAAGAGCATTCCTGGCATAGTAGACTGTCAGTTCAAGGACACATAGAGAAGAAAATGAATGTGATAAGTGAAAAGCAATAAGAAAACTAGGTTAATTATATCATAGAATGTATAAAGTGGAATAAAATATCACAGGCCAGGAAAGGTAAGCTTATCTAGTATGGAGATTTAATGGAAAACTGGGAGAGATGGCTACCATGTTGGAGGACAAAGTTGGAATAGAAAAACAACCTTGCAGGCTTGGATCAGTAGGTTGAAACTAATAATATTAAATTTGAAAGTGATAACTACAACATCTTAAGCTTAGGTTTAAAATAAAATAAATCTCACATACATAAGATAGGGGACATTTGGCTAGATAGAAATTAGTCACAAAAATCTAAGTGTTTAAGGAGTTCAGAGAAAGAAACAGTGATTTTTGAGCTGACCAGGTCAGCAAGTGCTTCATGGAAGAGGAAGGCCTAGAGGTAATCTTTGAAGAATATGTTTAACTTAAATCCATCGTCTTTGAAGAGATACTGACTGGGCTACCAGTGTGATCAAGCTATAGGGGTGGAAATTCACATGGTATAATGCAGAGAAAGTAGCTAGACCAAACAGGCAGGGGAAAAGGTTTGTGTAGGGGAGCCATGAGATAGGAGTTTAGAAAGGCTTATTGGAGCCAGATATAGTTCTTCTGCATGATACTGTCAGCCAGTGGAAATGTCTATGCCTTTCCTTTCTTTATTTAAAGTAGCTCAAAGTGCACTCCTTCCGCAATGACTCTTAATTGTTCCCTCTGGCTCCTACAATACTATCACTGATCATTTGTATTTCATTCGGAAGAGTGACTCAGGTACTTATATACTCATACACCATCATAAGACATAGCTGTCTCTACTAAAACCATCTGAGAAGCACACATCAATGACACTTGGAAAGATTAAATTGCATTGCAGATGTTGCTGTTGACTTTTAAATTCAGGAGGCAGTTCTCTGAATCATTGCTTCTTCCACCCAAATGTCACACAGAGAAGGAAATGAGTTATACACTAATGCTTATTTCCTCAGAGGCTGATTATTTTCTTTCCACCATCCTAAGACCCTCCTAACCCTTGGCTCATTTGTTACTTAAGCATGGACCAACAAGAATTAAACAACTTCCCTTCTAATAAATGCTATTAGGCAGTCCATGTGTCTAATGGACTGGGTGCCAATGACTCAACATCAAATCAGAAGCACTTACAGACTTGCTGTATGCAGAAATGGTTGGTAGATTCACCACAGAATATCCAGGCTGATATCTAGATTCTATCTTGGCTCCTTCATTGACTTAATATGCATCATCAAGGCAAACTATTTAAACAGAGTAGGCCTCAGACCCCCAATTGTAAAATAAAGAAAATGGCAATTCCATGGGACCTTATTCTATATTCCTATTCCCTATGGAAGATTGTGATACTATGTGGTTTACTCTAAAAATAGTGACATCAAAACAACAGGCAATGTCAAAAATAAATCAATTAGCTCTTTTGGCATCCAGTGCGAAGCAGCTAGGTCAAGTGATTTTTATATGGAGTCAATATAAAGAATATAGTATTTAGAATCAAATGACTTGGGTTCAAATTCCCTGTTCTGATACTTACTGTATGTGTAAGTCTATTAAATTCTCTGATCCCTCAGTTTCCACATCTCTGAAATCAAGAAATCGAACTACATAACCTCAGTCTCCTTCCAGCTATAAGTTTTAGCTCTCTGATTATCCTATGAATTAGTCAATAAAGTTACAATAGGTCAGGCATGTGACAGTAAAAAGAGTTGGCTAAATGAGAAGCATCGTAGCAACATATAAAATGGCACAAAGATAGTGATGGATCCCTGGACTTAGATTAAGGATATCCTGCATTCAAATCCAGCCTCTACCACTTCTTAACTGTGACAATACTCTCTATGGGCCTCAATTCTTCATCTGTAAACTGAGAATATTAGACTAGATGACCTCTAATCTTCTTTGATTTAATGTTCCTATCTCCTTCCATACAATCCTGCCCTTACTTTTCCTACTTTCCCATACAACTTACAGAGATTTTCTTTATTTTGTCCCTTGTATCTATTAAAAGTAGTTTTATCATGGAATGGGATGACTAAAGTAAGAGACAGAGATAACATATCAAGATCAGATACTTTGTATAAGAGCAGAAGAGAAACAATTCTTTCACCCTTCTTTATAATTTCCAGGCTGAATCCTTAGTTATGGTCAAGTTGAAAGAGCCATAGATAAGAGATCCTGTGAAGTTAAAGAATAGGGAAATACATTCGACCTCATCATATTAAATCCATAGTTTCATAATATAAATTTGCTTATATTCCTTACAGGAGAGAAAGTGGATGCTATTTTATGTAATGGATTCTAGACTGCCCTATGCTAAAAAATTACTGTGGTGTTTATGTGATTAAAGATCTTCCTCAGGCATTCAATATGCTTTTCCTTACACCTTTTACTTACTATGTGTAAAGCCCCAGACCCACACCCTTTCACAAATTAGGAGGCCCCAGGCCCACACCCTTTTGCTAATTAGGTCAGGAGAGGTGTGAAGCCCACAGTGTCCCAAGGAGAGGTGCTAAGACCAGAGCCAATTGTATGTACTTTGAGTTCTAGCCAATCAGATGTGCATGAATTCAGCCAGTCAGAGACCTGAGACGTAGCCAATCAGATGTTGACTAGAACTGTATATGACAAGAGCCCAGAGTGTGAGAGAAGCAGAATTGAGAAGCAGACATCAAGAAGACATTGAGGCAGTAGATATTTAGAGAGAGCCAGGGTCGAGAGAGACTGCAGAGCGCAGAGTACAGACCAGGGAGTTGCAGACATCAAAGAGCTGAGAATCTACAGCATCAAGAGATTGGAGAACTGAGAATCCAGAGAATCCAGGAGACTGCAAGGGCTCTGAGAAATGCAAGGGCTTTCAGAACTGCAGGTGAGGACACAGGCAAGCAAGCAGTTAGGATTCCTGAGTGATTGTTAACAGGAAGGCCCTAGCAGGGGGAAACGTTACAGGATGACTTGGTTCCTTGCTATAATATTGTGTTATAATTTCCTTGTTGCTTCATTTAGATGGGCTTACTACTTTTGGAATATAATTACTGCTATATCAAATTGGAGTAGCTGGTCCTGGGATTAGGTCCTCTGGTATATAAATAAATGTTATACTTCCTCTGCCTTCTACCTAGAGAGTTTTTCATACTTTGCAATTCTGAACCATACATGCACATTCAAGGTCATGAATCTTGCCTTATTGATACAATTACCTACACAAGTGAATTGGAATTACCCTGCCACTCACTAGATTAATTTGGATATCACTGATGTAAAACTGGAAGGGACATTGGAAGTCATTTATTCTAGTACACTTATTTTATAGATAAAGAAACTGAGGCTCAAGGAGATGAAGTGACTTGTCTAGTGTTCTGTAGGATGGAATTTGATTAGTGGGATTTGAACATAGGTCTTGTTGCCAAAGCCAATGCTTTTTGACCACTGCACAGTCATAGAGAGATCATCAGCATCTCAGGTATAAAAGGAAAGAATGTACCCCTACACTACTCTGTTGTCATGGCCCTGAAATTAATAAGAAGAAGAATGATAATTTAAAAAAAAAACAAAAACTAACATGTATATAGCATCTGCTATCTGTCAGACATAACAATAAGGGCTTTTACAGATACTATCTCATTATAGCCCTCAGAATTAGATGATATTATTGTCTCCATTTTGCAACTGAAGACACTGAGAGAGACAGGTTAAGTGACTTGCCCAGGGTCATGCAACTAGTAAGTATCTGGGGCTAGATTTGAACTCAGATCCAGGTCCAGCACTCTATCCACTATGCCAGCCTATAGCTAGGGACTTCATAATGGTAAAGGCAAGAAGCTTTTAGCTGGAGTATTTTAACTTGCAAAATGAATGCCATAAAGCCTAAGATGGAACAAACTTTGTGGGGTTAGGGTACCTAATTATCATAGTCCACCCAAAAAATAGATGCGATGAAATCACCAGGGGAGAAACAGGATGCATCTGCAAAGAGAGGCCTATGGATGGGCATTAGGTTATATGATCTTCAGGTCACAAAATGAGAGGAAATAAGACGGCTAATGCAATGAGAGGTACCTTTCTGACAAAACATCTTTGTAATACTATATTTCTATCTCCTCCTAGCTCTGGGGACCTGCAAATTGGGATGATCCACTAGGATTTTATAGGAAAGGGCTAACTCACTCTATCTGATTGATTTCTAACTCTCATGTCATAGTTAGGGAGATGACAAGTAGTGAAATCTGAAATTTTGAGCATGGAAAACTCTAGATACATGGTTGGATGGGTATGGAAAGTGAGAGGTATTTGGGAGGAATAGGGTAAGTGAAAAACAATTGCAATGATGATTAAGGACAGAAATCCAGAATGCTGTTTTGTACTATCATAGACAATTTTTAAATAATTCAAGAAGGGTCCAAGTATGAGTGATACCTTGTGGTTATTTTAAAATGAATGCATGCATTATGAGATTCATGTTATTTGAAAACTAGCTTGACTGGGGTGTTGTAGTCAATAAGGTATCATATCAGGCCTGGAGTCAGGAAGACTCCTCTTCCTGAGTTTGAATCTGGCCTTAGACACAAGTTATGTGATTCTGGGCAAGTGATTTAGCCCTGTTTGCCTTAGTTTCCTCATCTATAAAATGAGCTGGAGACAAAAATGGCAAGCCACTCTAGTATCTTTGCAAAGAAAACCCCAAATGGTATCACAAAGCGTTGGATATGAGTGAAACAGATAAACAAAGACTGACACTTTCAATGGAAGTAAGGAATTTACAGAAGAAGACAATGTAGAACTGTTCAAACAAATGATACCATTGACTGAACATAACTTTTGTAAGCTATTAAAAGGATTTTATATAGGAATGAATGGAATTTTCCTTAAAGTTACAAGTAGCATCTATCTAAACCCATTGGCAAGCATCATATGTAATGGGGATGAGCTAGAAGCATTCCTAATAAGATCAAGGATGAAACAAGGATGCCCAGTATCACCACTGTTATTCGATATCGTACTAGAAATATTAGTTTTAGCAATAAGAGAAGAAAAAGAAATTGAAGGAATTAATATAGGAAATGAAGAAACAAAGCTACCACTTTTTGCAAATGATATGATGGAATACTTAGAGAATACTTGAAAATCAACTAAAAACTACTTCAAATAATTAACAACTTTAGCAAAGTTGCAGGATATAAAATAAAACCATATAAATCATTGACATTTCTATATATTACTAAAAAAGCACAGCAGAAAAAGATAGCAAAAGAAATTTCATTTAAAATAACTGTAGATAATATAAAACATTTGAGAGTCTATCTGCCAAGACAAACCCAGGAACTTTATGAATTCAGTTACAAAATATATTTCATAAAATAAAGTCTAATCTCAATAATTAGAAAACTATCAGTTGTTCATGGGTTGGCTGAGCCAATATAATAAAAATGACTATTCTACCTAAATTGATTTACTTATTCAGTGCCATGACAATCAAACTACAAAAAAACTTATTTCATAGACAGAAAAAATAAAAACAATTCATCTGGAAAAACAAAGGATCCAGAATATCAGGGAAATTAATGAAAAGAAATGCAAAGCAATGTGCCCTAGATGTACCAGATCCAAAACTGTATTATAAAGCAACAATTATCAAAATTGCTTGTTACTGGCTAAGATATAGAGTGTTGAATCAGTGTAATAGGTTAGTTATGCAAGACACAGTAGTCAATGGCTATAGAAATCTACTGTGATAAACCCAAAGATTACAGCTTCTGGGATAAGAACTCAATATTTGAAAAAAAATTGAGGGGGAAACTGGAAAATATTATGGCAGAAACTAGGCATTAGATCAACATGTCACACCATATACCAATATAAGGTCTACATGGATATGTGATTTAGACAGAAAGGGCGATATCATAATCATATTAAAAGAGGGAGGAATAGTCTTTCTCTCAAATCTATGGAGAAGAGAAGAACTTATGATGAAACAAGAGATAGAGAACAGTATGAAATGCAAAATGGATAATTTTGATTCCATTAAATTAAAAAAAGTTTTTGCACAAGTAAAGCCAATAAAACCAAGATTAGATGGGAAGGAGAAAGCTGGTAAACATTTTTTAAAGCCAGCATCTCTGATAAAGGCCTCATTTCTAAAATATAGACAGAACCCAAGTCAAATTTATAAGAATACAAGTCATTCACCAATTGATAAATGGTCAAAGGACATGAATAGGCAGCTTTCAGAGGAAGAAATTAAAGCTATTTCTAGTCATATGAAAAATGTTCTATATCACTATTGATTAGAGAAATGCAAATTAAAGCAACTCTGAGGTACCACATAACACCTGTCAGATTGGCTAACTTGGCAAAAAAGAAAAATGATGAATGTTGGAGAAAATGTGGGAATATTGGGACACAAATGCATTGTTGGTGGAGTTTTTGAACTGATCCAACCATTCTGGAGAGGAGAGCAATTTGGAATTATGCCCAAAGGGAAATCAAATTTTGTGTACCCCTTTTCCCAGCAATACCACTACTATGTCTGTACCTCCAAAGATATTGTAAAAAATGGAAAAAGGACTCACATGTGCGAAAATATTCATAGTGGGTATTTTTTTTTGGTAGCAAAGAATTGGAAACTGAGAGGATGCCCATCAATTGGTGAGTGACTGAACAAATTGTGATATACAAATATAATAGAATGCTATTGTTACATAAGAAATGATGAGGAAGATTTCAGAAAAACCCCAAAAACACTTGCATCAACTGATGCAGAATGAAGTGAGCAAAACCAAGAGAACATTACACACAATAATAATTGTGTTGTGCAATAACCAACTTAACTCTTCTCAACAATCCAATGATCTAATACAATTCCAAATGACTCATTATGGAAAATGCTATCAACAACCAGAGAAATAACTATGGAGTCTGAATGCAGATTGAAGCATACTATTTTCTCTTTATTTTCTCTTTCATAGTTTTTTTTCCCTTTTGGTCTGATTCTTCTTTCATAATATGACTAAATTGGAAATATGTTTAATGTGATTGTACATGTATAGCCTATATCAGATTGCATGGCATCTTGGGGAGGGTGTAGGGGAGGAAAGGGAAAAAATGGAACTCAAAATCTTATAAAAGTGAATGCTCAAGCTATATTTACATGTATATGGAAAAAATAAAGTACTGTAATAAAATAATAATTATAGAAAAAATAAATAAAATTTAAAAAGGATTTGCTCTATACACATGATAATCATGAGTTCATGAGAAGGGATCTGTCATCTTACTGTGATTATTATGGTGCTATGCTCTTCATCTGTTTTTTTTTAATTTAAAGATCACTGATTTTGGAATAAGAAGACCTGGATATAAGTCTAAGATTTAGCTAGCAGTTTGAATATCAACATTTCAATTAAAATCTGAGTTTTCTTTTCTTAAGGTGTAAAATGTGGGCAATAAAATACTACCTACCTCAAAGTGCAAGCATACTTTTTTTTAACCTTAAAGTACCATACAAATATGAGCTTGGATTATTATTCAGTATATTTTTTTTCAAGCCCTTACTGTAGTTAGAGTATTATGCTCATTACTAGGAATATAAAATAGAAAAAAAGAAAATAACATTCTACATCCTCAAGAACCTTCCAAAATACAATTAATTCCCATTGCTTTACAGAATATTTGGGAAAATAGGTTAAGAAGGAGTCCTACCAAATTCTTTTTATGACATAAATATGGTACTAATACGCAAACCAAGAAGAGGCAAAACAGAGAAAGAAAATTATAGACCAATTTCCCTAATGAATATTGAGGCAAAAAAAAATTGAATAAAATACTAGCAAAATGATTATAGGAACTTATCACAAGAATAATACATTTTGACCAGGTAGATTTATATCAGGAATGTAAGGTTGATTCAATATTAGGAAAATCGTCAGCAAAATTGATTATATCAACAACAAAACTAGCAGAAACCATATGATTATCTCAATAGAGGCAGAAAAAAAGGTTTCAACAAAATACAACACCCATTCCCACTAAAACCACCAGAAAGAATAGGAATAAATGGAACCTTCTTTAAAATTATAAGAAGCATATACCTGAAAAGATCAGCAAGCATTGTATATAATGGGGATAAGCTAGAGTCATTTGTAATAAGATCAGGGGTGAAACAAGGATGTCCATCATCACCCCTGTTATTCAATTTGGCACTAGAAATGTTAGCTTTAGTAATAAGAGAAGAAAAAGAAATTGGAGGAATTAGAGTAGGCAAGGAAGAAACTACATTATCACTCTTTGCAGATGATATGATGATTTAATTGGGGAATCCTAGATATTCAAGTAAAATTATTTGAAATGATAAAAACTTTAGCAAACTTGCAGGATATAAAATAAACTGACATAAATCCTCAGCATTGCTATAGATATTACTAAAAAAAGAGATAGAAAGACACTATAAAATATTTGGAAGTCTACCTGCCAAGACAAACCCAGGGCCTATGTAAATATAATTATGAAACACCTTTCACACAAATAAAGTCAGATCTAAATAAATGGAAATCATATATTGCCCATGGTTAGGCCAAGCTAATATAATAAAAATGACAATTTTACCCAAGTTAATTTATTTATTCAGTACCATAGCAAACAAACTACCAAAAATTATTTTACAGAGTTCGATAAAATAACAACAAAATTCATCTGGAAGAATAAAATGTCAAGAATATGAAGGGAATTAATGAAAAGAAATGCTAGGGAAGGTGGCCTAGCCATACTAGATATTAAACTGTATTTTAAAGTGGCAGTCATCAAAAGAGCTTGGTCCTGGCTAAGAAACAGAGTGGTGGATCAGTGGAATAGCAATCTACTTTTTGATAAACCCAAAGAATCCAACATCTCTGGTTAAGAATTCACTAATTCACAAAAACTGCTGAGAAATCGGAAAATGGTATAGCAGAAACTGGGCATAAATCAATGTCTTACACCATATACCAAAATGAAGTCAAAATGGGTCCATGATTTAGGAATAAAGGCTAATACTATAAGCAATTTGGGAGAGCAAAGAATAATTTACCAGTCAGATTTATGGGAAAGGGAAGAATTCATGACCCAAGAAGAGATAGAGAGTGTTAAAAAATGCAAAATGCATAGTTTTATGTTCAACTGAAAAGTTTTTGTACATACAAAGCAAATTCAACAAAAATTAGGAGGGAACCAGAAAATTGGGAAAGAAACTTTACAACCAGTGTCTGTGATAAAGGCCTCATATATAAAGTATACAGGGAACTGAGCTAAATTTATAGGAATAAAGTCATTCCCCAATTGAGAAATGACCAAAGGATGAGAACAGGCAGTTTTCAGAGGAAGAAATTAAAGATATCTACAGGCATGTGAAAAAAAAAAGCTTTAAATCACTATTGATTAGAGAAATGCAAATCAAAACAACTTTTAGGTAGCATATCTTTTCTGTCAGATTGGCTAACATGACAAAACAGGAAAATGATAAATGCTGGAGAGGATATGGGAAAATTGGAATATAGTTACATTGTTGCTGGAGCTATGAACTGATCCAGCAATGCTGGAAAGCACTTTGAAACTATACCCAAAGGGCTCTAAAAATGTGCATACCCTTTGACCCAGCAATACCACATCTGGAGATGTATCCCGAAGAGATCATATAAGTGGGAAATGGGCCAGTATGTACAAAAATATTTATAGCAGCTCTTTTTGCAGTGGCAAAAAATTGGAAATCAAGGGGATGCCCATCAATTGGGGAATGACTAAACAAATTGTGTTATATGAATGAAATGGAATACTATTGTGTTATAAGAAATGAGGAGATGTCGGACTTCATTAAAACCTGGAATGACCTATGTTGACTGATGCTGAGTGAGGGAATCACAACCAGGATATCATTATATATGATTATAGGTACATGGTATCTGTAAGGACTAACTTTGATAGACTTGGAAATTCCCATCAATAAAAGTTTCAAAGACATCTCCAAAAGACTCATGATGAAAAAAGCTATGCACACCCAGAGAAAGAATTATGGCGTCTGAGTGCAGATTGAGGCAAACTATTTGCTCTCTTTTTTTCTTCTTTTGGTTTTGCTTCTTCTATCTCATGATTCATTCCTTTGGTTATAGTTTGTCTTTACAACTGTACTCTCATGTAAGTAAGTTCAATGTGAAGGTATATGTAGAACTACATTGGAATAAATGCCTTCTTGGGGGGAAGTGGGAAGGAGAGGGAGAGAGAGAAAATTTGGAACCCAAAAACTTGTGGAACTAAGTCTTTTAAACTAGAAATAAAAAAAATATTATAATTTTAAAAAGCTTCCAATATAAGAAGGTTATTTGACATGTACGTGACAATCTGTCACACATTTTCTGCCCTTTTCTACTCTAAGAGAGATGCCTTGCCTGAGTTAGGTCCTTTGGTCTGTATGATTACTCTTGAACAGAAATGTGACCCTGCCTCCCTTCTCTCTACAGATGCCCAAGACCCACAGGAGGTGCTAATAGGCTACCCAGAGAATTCTTCCATATTCTTTACAGAGTCTACCCTTCTCAATGCAAAGAGAGGGGAACCAGGCTTCTGCATTTTAATGCATTTTCAGATTTCTTCTCCTTTGAACAAATCATATTTTGTCTCTTTTCCTTCCGACAGGCAGTGGTTCCTTATTTGGTCTGTTAGATGTTGAAATCCAATAAAATGACTGCCATGGCTTTCTGCCCTGAACCTCACCTTCCAAACAAAATATAATCCAGGCTGAATTCTCCCTTCAGCAGAGGCTGAAACCAGCGTCCAAATAGGTTTGACTCTGCATGCTTTTGTATGTACTTGTGGTTTCCACGGAAACCATTCCCACAGTTTCCAAATGTTCAGGATGGTAGTGGTGTGCCGTAGATGCTGGCTTTTAGAATATTAAAAATGTTCCATAGCATCAAGGAAAGGGAGAGAGATAATCTTTTAAAATGAAATTTCTTCCCCTCCTTTCCCCTCTTGAGATCCTTTTCTGAAATAAGTTTTGAAAGCACCTAGAGGGTTTTTGAGGTAGAAGTTATAGAGGAGAGAGAAAGAGAGAGAGAGACAGAGAGAGAGAGAGAGGCAGAGAGAGAGACAGAGAGACAGAGTGAGACAGAGAAAGAGAGACAGAGAGACAGAGTGAGACAGAGAAAGAGAGACAGAAAGAGAGATAGAGGGACAGAGGCAAAAAGACAGAAAGACAGACACAGAGAGACAAAGACAGAGACACAGACATAGAGAGACACACAGACACACAGAGATGCACACAAAGAGAGATACACAGAAAGAGAGAGAGAGAGAGAGAGAGACAGAGAGACAGAGAGACAGAGAGACAGAGAGAGACAGAGAGAGAGAGGCAGACAGAAAGAAATAGACAGAGAGATCCAGACACACAGAAACAGAGACAAAGACACAGAGAGACAGATATTGAGACAGTCTGGGGCAGACAAATACAGAAACAGAGAGGAAGATAAGTTGGGCTAATAAATTTTGGAAAGTACCTCCTTAGAGGAAAGGAAGGAATTCAGTTTTCAAAGGGAAGGAAAGATACGTGAACTATGTGTGAACTTCTATTCTAGTAATAGCATTACCCAAATCTACAGGAGTGATTTAGTAGAGGGAATGATATTTTTGGTACTTTGTTTAGAGACTATTTTGCAAGTTACTTTTTTTATGTCTATCAATTCAAGCTCTATGAAGAGGACTAAGTCCTTAATTCTATACAGCACTGGTTTTAGCACTCAGGAGCATGATGATGGTAGCTAATGCTAGCCATACTGAACCCCCTCATTGTCCCTTAGACCTTTCTCCTAGGTTGTCTTGCTTTATTGTTTCCTTCTGGTGAAATACTCTCCTTCATCATTTCTATACAGTCACATTTTATGCAATTCAAGCCCCATATCCTCTATGAAGCCTTCTCCTCCCTGGAGCCTCCTATCTTTGCTCTCCCTTCCTTCTGAACTGTTATAATACTTCAACCTGGTAGCACACACACTGGCATCTAATTTTATGCCTAAAAAAAGCAAGGTAGTGTGGATGATCTCAAAGGTCTTTTCAGACTGAAGAATCTAGGAGTCTACTGTTTCTGGGGAGGGGAAATGTTTTCATTGGAATCATACTTTTTCCCCTGCAATTTTTTTTGGTTGTTTATTTTTTTTTTCCTAGAGCTACCCAGTGTTGCTAATTATGCATTTGAGGCTGACTGAAATAGTGTCTTGCTGCAGTGTTTGAAACACATGAAGACATAGTTCAAAAGGAAGGGGCAATTTGACAATTAGTAAGCTTATGTATTAGTCGCTAATTAACAGATATTTATTAAACATTGTGTAAAAGGTGCTGTGCTAGCTTTTTCATGACTACAAAGAAGTAGATAAGACATTTGCCTTGCCCTCAATAAAGTAATAATATAGTTGGAGAGTTAACAACATTGACAACAACAACAACAAAAAAAAAACAATTCATGACATATGACAGTAGTTGTAAGTTCAAAATGTTTGGCATAGACATTACATGCATGTTGCAATAAGAAAAGGTCCATATCTGGGGTACACAAAGATGGTTTCAATGAGAATATGGGGTTTGACGAATTTGACGAATTTGACGAATGAGTAGAATTCTAAAAGATTGAAAAGAGGAGTAAGAACATACGAGGAATGGAGAATAGAGGGATATGAGACAGCAGAAGAAATATTGGAAGGGCATGAATAGACTAGTTTGAGAATCATTTGAGAGATCACCTGAGCCATTTGAACAGCAAATCTGCATAACACAGACCACAAAGTGATGCTTTGGGTTCGCGTTGTTTGCCTTAGAAATGTACATAGTAAATTAATTGGATAATGGGAATGTCCTTACTTCACACTGTGGTTTGTAGTTGCCACCTTCCTCTGCTCTTCTAGCCTATCCTGATGCAGATGTTCTCTTATTGCACAGCCAACAACTGTCATTTTATTGTACCAATATCTAGGAGACAGAATGATTACATCTACATCAATCATTCTGAATAATAGAGACAAAGTCATCGCATTATTGTAAAATAAATGTCTTCTACTTTATAGAGAAGGGTCTGATTTGCAACAACATTTATTTTGTGATAATGGAAAGACAATCATGTGACAACATTCCTTTCTGTCAGCTCAGTAGGGGAGAATGAGCTACTTTTCAAATGTGAGGGGGATGAAGATGACTCATGACCCATGTTTCAGACTATTACAATATTCTTTTAGAGAACAAGACACAAAAGCAGTATTGCTGAGGAATTGAAGTGTGCACAGTCACGTTTGCCACCTATGATGTATGTGCACAAAGTAAATTGAACATTTTTTCTCTTGACTTGGTTTAAAAAATATAAAAAGTCAAACATTGGATTGGCTAATTTCAGTCTGAATTGGAATAGTCAAGGCAGACAGAGCAGTTAAAATCATTTGAATGTGTAGTTACAGACTATTCAACAGAGGCCAAGTCTATAGAGCAGAAAAGAGATTGACTTAATATTTTCTATCTTAATTAAATCAGATCAATAGCATGAGTAACTCTCAATTTTTCATGCAATCAGTTATTTTTCATGATATGAGGGAAGGTATTGTGAAAAAATGGAACTACTACAATAGTCTCTAGGGTAGGCAACATGGTACAGTGAGAGAAGTGCTAGTTCAGGAGTTGGTGTATTTGGGTTCAAATCTCACCTTTGATATTTTACCAGCATGACCTGGTGCAAATCACTTAACCCCCCTGAGACAGTTTTCTTCTTTGCAAAATAGAAGTGTTGAATTAGATGGCCCCTGAGGTCTCCCCTAGTTCAGAAATAGCATCCTGTGAGCCTATAATCTGGTGTTGTGGAAACAATGCCAGATTTGGGGTCAGAAGATTTAGGTTTTAATCCTGTTTATATTGCTTATTATTGGTGTGACTATCAGCAAATTACTCCTATTCTTAAATCCTTGGTTTCCTCATCACTGAAAATTAGAGGGCTAGACAAGATGACCTCTAAGGTCACTTATACTTCTAAATCTCTGCTCTTATGAGCTATTGCTTGTTTCAATAGGTAGTTGGATAAAATGGGGATCATCAAGGGCTTACCCCACCACTCTGGGCATTATTTGAAGGATTGTAATGAATTAGAATGTTCAAATATTTTATTTCCTTCTGACAGTTAAGCATGTAGCCTCTTTCCTCTTTCATTTTTTCCCCATTTAAGGAACTAAAACTTTTTCTTTTATTTTTTCCCATTTCTATCTTCAAAATCATTTAGGCAATTATGACAATTAATGAATTACCAGATTATAGACTCCTAATGGGTAGGAACCATGCCTTTTCCACTGGCATAAACTCCTCACAGCATGGATTGGTCTGTGCAATTGGCAGACTTTAGGCAATACAAATCAACATAGATTCATAAATCCATACTAATTAAGTGGTTGAGGGACAATGATCAGGGAAATGAAATAACTGAAGTAACTGAAATTATAGTTTCACACATAACTTCTTTATTAAGTAACTTCTTCCAAAATCAGGATCAATTAATTGTTAGAATTGTGACGCCCCTTACTGATTCTCCAGAATATTCTTGGATATGAGAATGTTTTTTGGTTGTTATTTTTCTTTATAACTTCTTTTTTTATTTCCACAAGTAGCATGATGCATTTAGTTGTTTTGGAGTTTCAGATATTTTTCCATCTTATTAGAATTAAGACCTCTCTCATCGGTAACTTAAAAACAGCTGAACAAAAAACATTTCAAACTTGGCAGGTGGCTAGGACTCCTGAGGAATCATGTCACAACTAAGTTTCAAGGAAAACATTAAAAAATAAAATATAAAGCAATGAAAAAGTCCCTTTTGGCCCCACACTTTTGGCATCTGCCAAAATTTTAGGAAATCAGATTGAACTAAGGAAAATCAGCATTTTTTAATTCCTGCCCAGAGAGGAAAAGGTCAAATCTAAAATGTCAATGGCAAGTTGAAAAGTGGGTAGAATTATTAAAAAAAATCCATGAAAGTTTTCATGCCTAATAACTAGACTATTAAGGGAAAAAAGTGTGTGGTTTTTGTAATGACAGTAGAATAATAAATTACATGAAAAATGATGGTTATTTACACTGCTCCCCATGATACAGTTCTCTAAATATACATATTGGAGAATAATTTCTGTCCTGCTTATCTTAGGAAGGCATTGTGAGATTAGAATGATTTGGGGTATAAGACAATCTTTTGACAAATGGTATTAGCATAATGAAGCAGAAAGAACACAGCTTTTGGAGTTAGAGGGCCTGACTTCAAAACTTGCCTCTGATGCTTAGTTACTATGTCTGTGACCTTGATTAAGTCATTTAATCTGCTTCAGCTTCATTTTCTTCATCTATAAAATGAAGAGTTTTGTCTGGATGGACTCCAAGTTTACTTTCATCTCTAGAAATCTGATTCTACATTCTCCTTTACAAATGGAAGATGATATCATAAGTATTCCTGTCTTAACTGATTGGGTTAACTGTCTTGGTGTTCCACTTTGCTTTTGAAAAGTGGTTTAAGTGACAAAAGAAATCTGACAGCATCCGCAAGAGCTTCAAACCCAGGGACTGTGACCATGTTTATTCATGGCCATGGAATCAAGTACCCTGCTTACATTTTTGACTGTCCTCTGTTAAAGGCTGAATTTTGCATACTCAATGAGATTCACTATGTCCTAAACCTCTTTTGGGTATGAACATGGTCAATGTAATTGAAATGGACAGATTGAAGTCCAATTATTCTATTGTCTAGGATTCACCAAGCATTGGGTAGGGCAATGGTTCTTTAGGATAGTGGAGTGGGAGTTATGAAGGATTGAGCAATTATTAGGAAGGGAAAATAGATAATTCAGATCCAAAGACATCCTCAGTTCTTTGCTGTAGAAGTGTTTGCATTCTTATTTCCTGGAAAAAAACATAACATTTCGGTTCTTTACTTTTCTTTAGCACATATAAACTAAACCCAATTTCTATTTGAACACTAATTGAATTTTGAACTTATTCTGTTTCATTCATACTGCAGTAACAGCAAGTCACAGCCCACTTATGTGCTGTTAACTAACTCTAGGTAAGAATGATCTTAAAGCAATTTCAATTTCCATTATTTTGGGTAGTATAATTTATATTTCCAAAACAGATGGAATAAAAGAAAGATTTACATTCAAGGTAACTAGGTTGACCTAAGAAGATATTTATATGTTTTAAGGTAAAACCTATGGTATCTGAGTGCTGTCTAAAGTTATGATTATATGTGCAAGCTGAAGTATAGACATCATCTATATGGTGAAAAAATATAGTATTTGTTTAGATCCTCTATAAACTGACATATTTTAACTTTCTATCTTCTTGTGAAACCATCACAAACCTTGGCCTCTCTGTAGCGCTCAAATACTGACTACACTGTCAGGACCAGAAATAATATTGTGTCTCTATGGAAGTTGCTGTTTTGGTCATTTGACAGAATTATTGGCTAATTTACGCAAATAATTCATTTGCCAGAAATTTGTCATCATTCTGTACACGTGAATTATTCTTGACTTCCTTAGAAGACTTGTTGGTTTGATGGTTGATTTTCATTATTTCTGTTGTTGTTTTCAGAGTTACTAATGTATTGAATGGGGAGGGGGAGACAGGGAAAGGGGAAGAGGGGAGAGAGAGAGAGAGAGAGAGAGAGAGAGAGAGAGAGAGACAGAGACAGAGACAGAGACAGAGACAAAGACAGAAGAGAGAGAGAGAGAGAGAGAGAGAGAGAGAGAGAGAGAGACTGGATGGACAATGGTTGTATTCAATGTTAATTGAAGTAGTTGAGTAGCTAGAATTGAAGAGTATTGATTAATGCAAAGGAGGGTGAGACATTTCCTTGGTCTTGAAATATTCAACACTCTTATATTTGTCATGCTTGGTGTTATAGCCTTTAATTATTACTATTCAAAAGCCTGAGACAGGTAGGTCATTTAATATATGGAGTTCTGAAGTAAGCCAAATCCAATCACATGCTTACATTAACTCTGACAGCAATATGCCAAGATTCTAAAATTAGAAGTTTACCAGACAGCCTAAGAAAGGGTCAAAACAGCTCAAGTTAGAACAGAGAGCTTATAGCTTCCATGCCAATAATGAGTGGCCTCTTCATTTCCAGGCCAAAAAGATAGGGACACCCAATCTCAAGCAAAACACAACTGTCCCTGGACAAGGATCTCTCTCTCTCTCTCTCTCTCTCTCTCTCTCTCTCTCTCTCTCTCTCTCTCTCTCTCTCTCTCCCTCTCTCTCTCTCTCTGTCTCTCTGTCTCTCCCCCCCCATACAATATAAGTAACTGTAACCTCCTCTGTTTTACAAGATAGATTAGATAGAAGTTACCCTTTATACGGTGGCACTAATAGGTTATAGTACTTAGAGATGTCTCCTGGAGGTGATAGCACTTAAGCTGCATTTTAATGGAAGCCAAGGAAAATAACAAATTGAGGTGAAGATAGAGAGCATTCTAAACACAGGGAACACCCAATGCGAAGGCATGAAAATGGGAGGTAGAGTGTCCTGTGCTAGGAACATCAAGTAGGCCAGGGTAGCTGAATAGAAAAGTACATGGGGGGATGTCCAGGAACCAAGATTTTGGAGTAAGCAGTAAATTTACATAACATTCCCATGCTCACCTCTAAACAACTACAGGATATTCCTAAAATCTGGACACATAAGCAAAAATGTATATTTTCAAGAAGTGAAATGATTTAAATTTTCAACATCATTTTATTTAATTGGAATATTAACAAATAATGAATAACATATGATTTCATATTCATATTCCAAGAGTGAATGTGGTAAAATTGATGGCAATGTGGAGTTATTAAGTTATTGCATCGAATTCATGTGAATCTTGCAAAACGCATCAAGCTTTGCCTCACAAATGATGGGAATCATATTGAAGACATTATTTGTTAACATTCCAATTAAATGAAATGGTGTAGAAAATTTCGATCATTTCATTTCTTGAAAATGTGCATTTTTTCCTATGTGTCCAGACTTTAGGAAAACCCTGTATAAAAAGCAACCCCACCCCACTCCCCCCAAAAAAATCCTGGAAGAGCAGAACCAACAAAAAGATAGGGTGAAACAATCTTTGAGTACAAAAACTTGGAAGATTAGCAAGAATGATTAGTCTCACTCAGATAAAAGGGAAACAGAGTCCAGGGGAGGAAACATCCCAGACAATCGGCAGCAAGATCCATGTCAGCAAACCAGCAAAAGATCTTGAGCCCCAGGGAGGTGAAACATTCAAATGCCAACACCAGGACCCCCCACATGCCTCAGCATAACCAGAAGAATGGTAAAACTCCAGCTCTGAGAACTATCAAATGCTTCAGTGTAGCCCCATGAAAACAGGCAATCTCCAGGGGCCAGACAGCCATGTGCTTCGGGATAGCCCCAGGAAACAAGTAGACAGAAACCAAGCTTATGGGTGCCTAAGAACACAGAAAGCCATCAGCCCTGTCCGCTGCCACATAATTCACACTGGGCAAACAGGCAGCCACCTGCCAGACTGCCATGTGATTCAATGTAGCACAGGGGACCCTCCTGTCTAGTGCTGCAATGAGAGGGTGGAATGAGGGGATTGGCTGGCACTACTAGGCCATAAGTATCTGGCAGCTTACCTGGGGCTGAGCTGGGTCCCTAAGTGTTGGTGTCTGGTGCATGCTAAGGCCAATGGAGTGTGTTTGCATTTCCCTGTGGTCCTCAAGGCAACATTGATGAGGTTAAAGAAAAATGATGATGTAAGGAACCATAGGTTTGTAGGGGTGCTAAAGACCCCAAAACACTGACATGCTGGGTCCTGCCAAATGAATTCGACTCAAGCCTTTTCAACCAAGGAAAAAGACAAAGTTTATTAAAGATTCACTATAATGGGTTGTCTTAAGAAATCCCACCTTTTGTGATGCTTGTTTTTACAAGCAGGCCAGATTCAATCTACTGAGCTAGATTGAATCCGAGTACCATCATAGAGGCAAGATGGATCTTATACACAGAAAGATTGTGGGAGAGATCAAGGTGTGGTCAAGTAGTCTGGGGTGACTAGAGGAGGGGTTTAGGGAGGGTCTTGAGGAGGAGTCTAAAGAGGATCTTGATGGGACTGTGGTGACTAGAGGTCAAGACTCCCCAAACAAGAGAATGGGAGTTTTTCAGGATTACAGGTGGGAAGCAGCTGGACAATAGAGGTCTAGGCTAGGTAGAGATTTGGGCCTAGATAATGAAAGGTTTATGGCCTCAGGCAAAGGCCAGATCAAGTGGGAAGATTCAAGGAGAGTTCAAGGGGGTTCCCAGAGACTCTACCCTGATCAACATCATCAGGGCAGCACAAGGTAAATGGCTAGGGCCTAAAGCCAGTAGCACAAGAAACTAGAGACAGTGGCCCTTCCCCACTGGGAGCAGAACTTAAATTTAAAATAAAGGATAAAAGGCAAAACAAAAAAAATGAGCAAACAACAACACCAACAAAAAAATAGTCTGACCATAGAAGGTTATTACGGTGACAGGGAAGATCAAGACACAAACTCAGAAGAAGACAACGATGTCAAAACACTTACGGGTAAAAACCCCAAAGAAAAAATGGGAAGTGGCCTGAAGCCCAGAAAGAACTCAGGGAAGAGCTCAAAAAGGAGCTCAAAAGTAATGATAGAGTTAGAAGCAAAAATGGGAAAAGAAATGAGAGTGATGTAAGAGAATTATGAGAAAAGAGTCAATGGCCTGGAAAAAGGAAACAACTGCTTAAAAAGTAGAATTGGCCAAATGGAAAAGGGAGTACAAGAGCTGAGAAAAATAACTCCTTAAAAGTTAGTATTGAGCAAGTGGAAGCTAATGACTCTATGACTCATCGAGAATCAATCAAACAAATTCAAAAGAATGAAAAAATGAAGAAAATGTAAAATACTTCATTGGAAAAACAACTGATATGGAAAATAGATCAAGGAGAGACAATGTCAGAATCACAGGATGTAACAACAATGTGCTAGCAGCTGCTGTAGGGGTGTAAGAACCACCAACAACCAGCACACATAAAGCGGCCAACACAGGTTCATCTGTTTTTCTAAGGAAAGCAACTTTAAGGGGTTGACAACCTTAGTTTAATCAAACATACAAATATCATTCCCAGTTCAGGGGGAAAAGATCAGCCCCCTGAACTTCAGGCCAAATACAAACAGAAATTACAAACATCAACAGACAGACCTTGTCTGATTCAAATCACAATACATAGTTACCAGAGAAGAGCCAACATCTGAGATGCAAAGCTTGGGGATAGTTTGCAGCTTGCCCAGAGGCTCAACACTCCTTCCATGAGTGCGCCCCAAAAATCAAACGCCAAGCTCTCCTCAATTATATCCTGTTCAGAGCCCTGACCTCACCCAGGATGGGTGTGGGGAAAGTTCCCCATCCCCAGTATCACATTATATACAAATCAATGACTCCCAACTGACTCAATGCTGAGAAATACTCCAAGACAAAAAGATCCCACTTTATCAGCCCCAATTCAAATAAAGGCCAGAATCATTAAAGGCACTTAAGAGAAGAACTGCAAAAAGTCCCACCTTAATTACTATTACATGGGACTATTTGAAATCCATAATTAAAAAGAGAACCTGGACATCATCAAGGAAAAGTGCCCTGGTATCATGGAAGCAGAGGACAAAATGGTCATTAAAAAATCCACCAGTCACCTCAGGAAAGAAATCCCAAAATAAAAACTTCAAGGAACATATAGCCAAATTGTAGAACTATCAGGTCAAGGAAAAAGAAATTGCTACAAGTGGCCAGAAAGAAAGAATTCAAATATAGAGGAACCACAATCTGGATTGCATAGGATCTAGCAGCTACAACATTAAAGGATCAGAGGTCATGGAATATGACATTCCAGAAGGCAAAGGAGCTAGGAATATAACAAAGAATCACTTACCAAGTGAAATTAAGCATAATTCTTCAAAGAGAGAAAAATGGTCTTTCAAAGAAATAGAACAAAAAAATCTGATTGCCAATACGAAGGCCCAATAGAAGCTTAAAAAGGTGAAAAGGGAAAAGAAAACTTAGGAGATTCAATGGAGCTGAATTGTTTACATTTCTACATGGGAAGATGATACTTGTAATTCTTGAAAATTGTACCGTTAATAGTACAGCTAATACATAGAGGAATATACATAGACAGATGGTATGGGTGTAAGGTGAATTGGAGGGAATGACAGTGAAAAAAAGTTAATTAAGGGATGAGAAAGAGGAGTACAGTGGTGTATTAGGAGGGCAGAGTTTATAATCTCAAAGAGGATCATAAACATATCTGAAACGTTCGGAACCGCCGGATATAAGAAACTCTCAAAGTAGAAGGCAGAAGAATCAAAACATTTATTTAGGCTCCACAGTAACCAACCCATGAACCAGCAACCCCATTTTGATATATTGATCAAAAGCTTCCAGGCCCAATAAGTACGCCTTGAAAGAGTAACCAGGAGGCTACAGAGAAGCATGATTGCGTAAAGCAAAATCATGTTTCCCCCTCTATGGTAATAAGATTACCCACTGGCCTGAAGTCTTTGTTCAGCTTTCTCCCGTAGGTCAGCTCTGCTACTGGCAGCTCCTGCTTCAGCTGTGGCTGTGGCTGTAACTGTAGCTGTAACTGTCGCTGTAACTGTCGCTGTAACTGTCGCTGTAACTGTCGCTGGCTCCAACCGGAAAAGGAAAAGAGGATCTTCAAGCTGTCCTCTCCCCTCTTATAGAGTTTTTGACATCATCAAGCACCGCCTGAACAACCAGGGCCGATTGGTTCTTGACTTGGCCCCTCCCCCTAGCGTAGCCGTTAACACCTCCCCTCAGCCAGCCCCATGACTCATCACACAGGAAGTTGTCTGCTTCCTGGAATGCTCTTTGGGCTTCCTGCCCCGGAAGAGCAAGCCACAGTGTCCAGAGGCTCAATGAGGTAAGCTGAGTCATTCAAAGAAAACAAAGGCCATTCTGGCTACAAGTGGGCAGAAAAAGAGAGAGGTGGAATGAGACAAATTATTTCTCGTGAAGAGGGAAGAAAAATCTATTATAGTCAATGAGCATTGCTTGAACCTTACTCTCATCAGTATTGGCTCAGATGGACTTGAGTGAGGATCGCCTATAATAGTAAAGGTTATAGGTTTGAAATAGCCTAAATTAGGGCAGTGATGATGGAATTGGCAATAAAGAGATATATGAGAAAAGTTATGAGAGTAGAAGTGACATCATATGTCAACTGATCGGATAAGTAGAATGAATAGGAATGAGTCTCCAATGTATAGCTTCTTATTTTATATTGTGAACTATATGTCCCATAGACATCTCCAATTCTACATGATAAAAACTGAACTCATTATTTTTTTTCCTTCCCAATTTACCCTTCTTATAAACTTCTTTTTTTCTGTCAGGCAAATTCTGGTCCTTCCAATTATAAAGGTCTGTGTCATTCTGAACTCCTTACTCCTACTAACTGTATATAATTATTTACTTGCTTAATCTTCTTTCTACCTCCATAACTTCTCTCATGCCTGTACCTTTCTCTGCAATCATACAAATAGCAGCCTAGGTCAGACCCTTATCCCCTTCACTATAAGACAATTTCAATTTTTTAAAAATTAATCTCCCTTCCTCAAGTCTCTTATTTCTCTTATTCATCCTTCATACAACTACCAAACTGATTTTCCTAACATACAAATCTGACCATATCACTTCATTTCTGAAAAACTCCAACTGCTCCCTACTATACTTCATGTAACGACCCCAGTCACCTATCTTTCCAATTTTATTGTCCATTTCTTTCCTCCTAAATTTTGCTGCTCAAGAAAACTGGCCATCTTGCTTTTTTTTTTAGTTTTAATATTGCTCCTCCTGTCTCTCTATCTCTATCCTATCATCTCTCTGACTATTGAGAGTGCCACATTCCTGGAATTCACATTTTCCTTCCTTTAGCTCTCAAAATCTCTTACAAGTTTTAAAGATCAGCTGAGGCTTCCACAAGAGACCTTTCTTAATCCCTTTTCCACTAGCTCCTTCCCTTCCCAAATCACTGTGAACAGTAATATTAGTAATGCTAATAATGAAGACAATGATAACAATAATAATAGCTATTATTTATATATCACTTTAAAGTTTACAAATTTCTTCACAAATATTATTTCATTTTATTCACATAGCAACATTGAGAAGTAGGTGCTATTTTATCCACACTATTCATACGAGGAAACTTAGGCAAACTGTGGTTAATGACTTGCCTATGATAATATATCTGGTAAGTATCTAAGTAGAATTTGAACCCATGTCTTTTTGCTACTAGGTCCCTCATTCTATCTACTGCATCTTCCTACCTTTATCAATTTTATATCTAATATACATACATGCACACTATATACACACACACATACATACACACACATATATGCTTATAGGCATGTTTGCACATATACATTTATACATATATGTATATGTAATCTACACACATACATTTATATGTGCATAGATACACATATTCATATTCACACATATATACATATGAGTATTGTGTGTATGCATTGTATACACACAAACACGTGTGTATACACATGTGTGCATGCACGCATGCATGTGCGTGCGTGTGTGTGTGTGTGTAACCATGCCTTAAACCCAATCCCTCTGGCTCTCAAAAATAGGTCTTTGCCCAAGCAACACTAAAGCGCTATTTTTGGGGGCCCCTGATGGCTCAGAAGCAATGCAAATTGTAATTGTTTCTCTTTTGGCCAGAATCCCTGAGGGTCTCCCACTGCTAGTTTGATTTGATTTTTTTTTTATTACGGGGGGGGGGGCATCCTTTGACTCATTTCTTAAACAGGCCTAATCACTAAATGGGTATTGCCTCAATCAAAGTGAGAACCCAGAAAGACCTAAGCTCAAAAAGGCCAAGGTATCCCATTGCATCCTCAGTCATCACTTGTCTTCATCTATATCTGGCCACTGAACCCAGATATCTGTGGAGGAGAGAGTGAGGCTAGTGAATTTGTATAGCCTTTCTTCGCTCAAATCCGATTCAATTGCTAGTCATGGCATCATATTCCTGATGCCATGGTCCTTTTCGAGAACGAAGGAGAAACCGCAACCATAACCGTACATACACACACACACACACACACTCACACAGGAGAGATACGTGTGTATATGCATGTGTATGTGTGTACGCACATATATGTGTACATATGCACATGCATGTATGTATGTATGCTTTGGACATGCTCCTGCTACTTCAGGCTACCTTGCAATGTTTTTGAGAGTAGGGAATATGTTGTTTGTTTTGGGTTTTTTTGGTCTATGAATCCCTGGGTCTTAGTAAAATCTTAAATAATACTAGATTACTCAGCTGATGATTTCTTGCTAGGGATGCCATTGAGTGCAATTTTTGTTTTAGAAATATGATAGAGTAAAGGGAATGGAAGAGGGAAAAGAATTCATTAAGGGCCTACTATATGGTGTGCACTGTGCTAAATATGCTACAAATTTTTCACTTGATCCAGACAACAATCCTGGAAGGTAGGTGCTATCAGTATCCCCAGTTGAGAGTTAAGAAAACTGAGGTAGACAGAGGTTAAATAAGTTTCACAGGTTCATACAGCTAAAGTCAGAGGCTGTGTTTGAACTGAAGCCTTCCTGATCCCAGGCTTAGCACTGTGTCCACTTCACTACCTAATTGCCTCAGAAACTTAATGGACTAAATAATCTCTGAGAACATCCCTAACTCTAAAAACTCTTACCTTGTGAACCTTTGAAATAAATAAGACACAAACAAGAATTATAACTTAATCAATGGTGATCATGTAGGAAATATGTGCTAGGGTTAATCTAGGCTGTTTAAAGAAGTGACAGATGCTTTAAGGTAATAATATATTAAAATCATTTTTACAATATAAGTTAATTTATCTTGAAGACCTATAGATGAAGGAACTTCAGATTAGGGATTCATTTTGATGTAAATATCTTATTAATATCTTATTGCATTTTTATGTTGATTTCAGATTCTTGAAAAGCTTCTTTTGCATAATATACTTTGAAAGAATCATGACTCCGCAATCAAAAAAGTCATGATTCGAGATCCTCTTGATTTTTCCTGTGACATAATTTTTCTGGGTAGAATCATTTATTTATTCCATAATTCAAGAAATATATGTTTGTATCCATGTGGAGAGCCTCTCTGCACACACAAATCTCAACTTGCATGTGACTAACTTACTTTGGTCTACAATATCAATTTCCTGTTGTCCAAACTTCCGCACTCTTCTGCGCTGAATAAGGCTGGTTCTCTCTTACCTACTTTTTTTATGAAGGAGCCTATGCTCTGAACCTTTCTATTTTGAATATACCCTAGAGATCTCAATCATTCCTGTGCAATGACCAAGCATTAAAGTAGCAACTTTTTGGAAAGATAACAAAAATGATAGTAATGGGTATAATTGACATCTGCATAGAGCTTACTGCTTTACAAAGGGTTTTACTCATTTTAATCCATTTTATCCTCACAACAACCTTGTCAGTAATGAGGTATAAATATAATAATAATAATAATAATAATAACAATAATAAACATTTATATAGTGCCTACTAAGGCATTTTGCTCAGCATGTTTTTTTAATATCTCAATAGTTCCTCATGAAAACCCCAGAAAGTAGTTGCTATTATTATCCCCATTTTAAAATTGAGTAAGTGAGGCAGAAAAAGGGTGCGACTTGTCCAGTGTCACACACCTAGTAAGTGTCTAAGGATTGATTTGAACTATCCACTGTACCACCTGCTTTCATATTATAGATTAAAAAATTGTCTTTCAGATTCCTAATGATTGTCTTTCCCAAAGGCATATAGCTAGTAAATGGAGGAAGAAGCTGGAATTTGATCCTCTTACCACAAGGTGGCACTGATAGACACTCTCTGGGTCTTATTAGACAGGGAAGATCAGGAATTATGTTGTCCTCTATTGGTGGTTGTGAACATCAGCTCCACTAGGAGGTAGTATAGTGTCATCTATGATTATCAAAGGTTGATTACTTCCTTTTTCTTATTTCCTTCCTTCTTTGGGGGTTGGGGGAAGCAACATATCCTTACTATCTAGTGAATATTTACTGACAGCTAAATGGCACGGTAGATAGAGCGCCATGCCTAGAACCCGGAAGACTTAAAATCAAATCTAACATTTGACATGTACTAAGTGTGTGACCCTGGGAGAGTCGCTTAATCTCTGTTTGCTTCATTCAGTTTCTTCATCTGTAAAATATCATCTTCATCTTTAAACCATAATAGCACCTACTCCCAAGTGTTGTTTGGAAGATCAAATGTGATAAAAATTCTAAAGAATTTAACACAGTACGTGGAGCACAGTAAGCAATATATAAATGTTGTCATCATCATTATTATTACTAGTGAATCTGTGAATTATTTTGGATTTGACTAATCAGAATTAGATCTGGAATCATTTCTGGCAAACCTCAATTCTCCTTTGTACTGGCTATATTTCAATAGCCCTATTTAAGTGATTTTAACAAAATGGAGTGGCATTTCCACATGAACACACCATAAACGATTGTACTCTTGTATACAGTAATTTACTTTTGACATAAATTTTCAAACCAATAAAGCCATAGGAATAAAACAGTGTATAATTAAATATCTACCACTTGGGTATTCCCTCACAATTTCTTACAAACCTTTGCAGTCTCTACAAGTTATGTAATAATACAAATTGCCCTGGATGTTTGATATATGTAGCAGGACCTACTCAGCAAGGGAAGAAACTTCAAGAAGACTATAGCAGCTTTAAATCTGAGATTTCAATCATGAGAAAAATTTGGGATATTCAGTGAAATGGAACTCCTGAAGGCTAATACTTTTTCCAAGTTGTAGCTGTCTTTATGCTGGCAGTAGGATTCAATTAATTAGTATAGCCTGATCCATTACTCCTGGAGCTTAGTGAGCAATTAGAGTTTTCAAGGGAAAGTAAGATGAAGAAAACCACTCCCTGTTTTAGTTACCATCTTACATATTCTTTACTTCCTCCATCTCTTGAAACCTGAGTCTTTACATTTCCATATCCATTGGTAAAAAATATCTCATATGTCCTTTGTCTCTTGAACTGTTCAGTTTTTGTATTTAATGGGTGAGGCAAAGTTAAAACAGAAAGCTATGATCTTTAGTGATATATAGATGGGTAAGCCCCTCTTCCATTTTACTATAAATTTATTACCACCCCAAATATTCTCTTTTGTAGAATGGAGAAAATAAGAATCTGAAGAAAATCAATAAGAACTCATTCATTACTAATGGAAGAGATAACAGAGGGTAGCATTAGAAAATTGTTTATAGTTTTTTAATATTCAATATTTCCCATCCCATTCCTACAGTTATTGTTCCTCCCTTTTTATTCTTTAACCATCCTTTCTTTATGGAAAGTGAAAATGAGATGTGAATATAGTATTATATGTATTTTCAAATGTGATATTTACAAAAAAAAGTAAGCAAGCACATTACTTGGCTCTGTGCCCTTTACCTGCCACAAATAATATACTTCAGTACTTTAGAGACAAACACATTCTGGTCTTAGAAAAAATTGTAAAGTTGTTAATAATTTTCTTTGTTTCCATCCCATCTCTTGATTTCCACCTCTTGCTCTCTCTTCTTTTTCAGACATCCTAGGTGATTATTTTCCTCTGGCTGCTATATCCAAACTCCAGACATCTTCACTAGCTGTCTGCTATCCACAGGATTTTCTCCCTTCTCATCTCTGTATCCTGACTGCCTAGCTTCCTTCAACTGCCAGCTAAAACCCCATCTTCTAGAAAACTTACCCATTACCTTTATTCTTTCCACTTTCCCTCTTTTGATTATTTCTGATATACGCAGCATATATCTTGTTTGTACATAGTTGTTTGATCCCTCATTAGACCATGAAATCCTCAAGGACAGGAATCATCTTTTGCCTTTCCTTGTATCTTTAGTGCTTAGCACTAAATGACGTATATTAGGTTTTTAATAAATGTATGATGACTGAGTAAGTTTGAAATTCTGTAAGATTTTATTTCTGTAATTTGTAAAGGATTTTTGATTCAAACAGGAAAAAGTAGTTCCAATACAGATTCCTTGTTTTTAATTCCATTACACTTTCAATAGTACCTCTCTTTCTACATCTTCTAACACAATCACTTTGTCCTGAAATTTCCATTAGCTGAGTATGGCAGATCTCAGCTAAGTGTTTAGTGGACAGGTAACTGATTAAACCAATTTATCCTACTATTTGAACATGTAGTTTCCATCTCAAGCCACCCAATTTGCCTAGTACCAATTCAGTGGTTCTTAATCTTTTGTGTTATGTAATTTGGTAAAGCCTATGGACCATTTCTCCCTAGAGTCAAAAACCTCTCTTTATCCTCCCAGTTCTGCTTTTGATTCTCTAGACTTTGACTCCATACTTCACCTGCTTCCTTATTCTGGAACTTCCCTTAGTTCCTAGGGTTGTCTTATCCTATAACACCCACATTCCCTTTCAACCTCTTTATCTCACTGGTTCATTTAACCCAGGGGCTTCTATTTTGGGAAGGAGTTGGAACACTCATTCTCTAATCTTCTGGCTCTTCATCTAACTCTCCAAACTCTGTCAATATGACCCTAAGCAGGTAACTTTCTCCCCTTCCCCTCACTTTTCAGCTCTGTGCGTGCGTGCGTGCGTGCGTGTGTGTGTGTGTTCATTCTTCCCTATGAGAATGTAATTTCTTTGCTGGCAGGAACTATTTTCCTTTTACTTGCATTTGTATCCTCGACACTTAGCACAGTTCCTGGCACATAGTAAGAAAACAATGAATGCTTGTTGCTTGACTACTTGATGATCCTCTTAATTCACGAACAGGCTTTGCACTGATCGAATTCTGATATATTCCAATATTTTTTTCACTCATATTATTGTGATCTTTGTATAAGTTGTTCACCAGTAGTAGCAGACATTTTCTAACAAAAGAGTTCTGGGTTCACATGAAGAATCTATGTATTTCATCTGACTTATTCCTCTTAGAGTAGAAGTAGGTTTTTCTGAGTCATCCATATTTTCCTGGCTACTCTCACTTGTTTTTTGGCACAGGAATGCAGCTTGTGGTTATGCTTAACTGAAGCTAGCTGGGTCAACTGGAGTTCAAGTCCGTGACCTAGAGCTTGGTGATCTCTAGGCAGCAACGGTAAAATTGCAAGAATATACAATTATGGTCAGGGATGTGTTCTTGTCCCTGATCTGCCACTAATTAGCAATATGACCTTGGACAAGTCATTTCAAATCTAAATTTCCAGGCTTCACTAATACCTGAAGTCCTTTTCAGCAGTAAAATTCCATGTGCTCCTAGTAAAATAATAGCTGGCATTTATATGATATTTTGTATACATTATTTTCTCTGTCTCACAACAACCCTGTGAGATGGTTACTACAGGTGGTATTACATGCATTTTATGAATGAAAAACTGGAAGCTCACCAATTTGATCATGGTCACATAACTTTTAAGTATCAGAGGAAGAATCAGATTCTATGTCTGCTTAATTCCAATTTGAACACTCTTTACATCACTGTGCTGCCACAGAGCTAATCAGGGGCATATACATACATACACACACATGCACATACACATACATATATACATATACACACATAGTATGTATGTATGTAGCATACAAATACTTATATGTATATGTATACATGTGTATATACATACATACCATGTGTGTATGTACATATGTCTGAATGAGCTTGGTAATGGGAAAAAGTCATTTGGGGGATGCTGCCCCCAGTGTGTTTATTCTTTTTATTTCCCAGTCCTTTTTAACCTAGACCCATCGCTTTTTCCCTTAGGCTGCCAATGATTTGCTTCCCTTCCATTCAGATGCCTGAACTGCTACAAGGGAGTAACAGCCCAGCTCAAGAGTCACTTAATCAGTAAATGATGCTCCAGGATTCTTGTATATGAGATTCCATTAGCATAGATCCACCATGGCCCTGGACAACTGCTGAGAAACAAAACAAAAGGTATAACTTATGCAATGAACACAGCAGGCTGTTTTTGTGCCTTGTGTGAAGGTTTCTGAGCTACTAGTTCTTTTTTTTCATTTTTTTTTCAATTTCTTTATTTATTTTTAGTTTACCACACATGGTTCTACATAGTTTTGAATTCCAGATTTTCTCCCCTCCCTCCCTCCCCAAGACAGCATGGAATCTCATATAACTGTCATGTATAACTTCGCATTGAATTGATTTATGCACTAGTAAAGTCGTGGAGAAGAATTTTGACCAATGGAATGAATCATGAGAAAGAAGAAACAGAACCAAAAAAAAAAAAAAAACAACCCAAAAACAAAAACAAAAGAGAAGCAAAAAAGGCGAGCATGTAGTGCGCCTCGATCTGTATTCAAACTTCACAGTTCTTTCTCTGGATGAAGATAGCATTCTCCATCGTGAGTCCCCTGGAGTTGTCCTTGCCCCTTAGGTTGCTGAGAAGAGCACAGTATGTCAGGGTTGGTCCTCACGGAATCCATATATCTGTGGCTGTGCACAATATTCTCCTGGCTCTGCTTCGCTCACTCAGCATTATGTCGTGTAGGTTTTTCCAGGTTGTTACGAAGTCTGCATCATCTCCATTTCTTATGGCACAATAGTATTCCATCACCTTCATATACCACAGCTTGTTCAGCCATTCCCCAATTGATGGGCATCCCTTTGCTTTCCAATTCTTGGCTACCACAAAAACAGCTGCTATAAATATCCTTGTACATATGGGTCCTTTTCCCGCTTGTGTGATTTCTTTGGTATACAACCCTAGAAGTGGTATTGCTGGGTCAAAGGGTATGAAAATATCTATAGCCCTTTGGGCATAGTTCCAAACTGCCCTCCAAAATGGCTGGATCAGCTCACAACTCCACCAGCAATGCAACAATGTTCCAATTTCCCCACATCCTTTCCAGCATTTATCATTTTCCTGTTTTGTTATTTTAGCCAATCTGACAGGAGAGATGTGGTATCTAAGAGTTGTTTTGATTTGCATTTCTTTAATCAGTAGTGATCCAGAGCATTTTTTCATATGCCTATAGATAGCTTTAATTTCTTCCTCTGAAAACTGCCTGTTCATATCCTTTGACCATTTCTCAATTGGGGAATGGCTTGTATTCCTATATATTTGGCTCAGTTCCCTGTATATTTTAGAAATGAGGCCTTTATCAGAGATACTAGTTGCGAAGATTTTCTCCCAATTTTCTGCTTCCCTCCTAATTCTTGTTGCATTAGCTTTTTTGTACAAAAACATTTCAATTTGACATAATCAAAATTATCCATTTTGCATTTTGTAATGCTCTTTATCTCTTGTTGGGTAATGAACTCTTTACTTTTCCATAAATCTGATAAGAAAACTATTCCTTGCTTTCCCAAATTACTTATAGTATCAGCTTTTACTCCTAAATAATGAACCCATTTTGACTTTATTTTGGTATATGGTGTAAGATATTGGTCTACGCCCAGTTTTTGCCCTACCATTTTCAAATTTTCCCAACAGTTTTTGTGAAATAGTGAATTATTAGCCCAGAAGCTGGTCTCTTTGGGTTTATCAAAGAGTAGATTGCTATAGTTGTTGACTTCTCCATCTTGTGTACCTATCCTATTCCACTGATTCACACCCCTGTTTCTTAAGCAGTACCAGGCAGTTTTGATGACTGCTGCTGTGTAGTACAGTTTAATGTCTGGTGTGGCTAAGCCACCTTCTCTAGCATGTCTTTTCATTAATATCCTAGATACTCTAGACCTCTTGTTTTTCCAAATGAATTTTGTTATTATTTTGTCCAGCTCAGTAAAAAATTTTTTTGGTAGTTCGATTGGTATGGCACTAAATAGATAGATTAATTTAGGTAAAATTGTCATTTTTATTATATTAGCTTGGCCTAACCATGAGCAACTGATATTTTTCCATTTATTTAGATCTGATTTTATTCGTGTGAAAAGTGTTTCATAGTTATGTTCATATAGGCCCTGGGTTTGTCTTGGCAAATAGAATCCCAAATATTTTATAGTGCCTTCAGTAACTTTGAATGGAATTTCTCTTTCTATCTCTTGCTGTTGGGCTTTGTCAGTAATGTATAGGAATGCTGAGGATTTATGTGGGTTTATTTTATATCCTGCAAATTGCTAAAGTTGTTTATTATTTCAAGTAGTTTTTTACTTGATTCTCTAGGATTCTCTAGATAAATCATCATATCATCTGCAAAAAGTGATAATTTAGTTTCTTCTTTTCCTATTCTAATTCCTTCAATTTCTTTTTCTTCTCTTATTGCTACAGCTAATGTTTCTAGTACCAAATTGAATAATAGGGGTGATAATGGACATCCTTGTTTCACCCCTGATCTTATTGGGAATGCATCTAGTTTATCCCCATTACAAATAATGCTTGTTGATGGTTTTAGGTAGATGCTATTTATAATTTTGAGGAAGGTTCCACTTATTCCTATGCTTTCTAGTGTTTTTAATAGGAATGGGTGTTGTACTTTGTCAAAGGGTTTTTCTGCATCTATTGAGATGATCATATGGGTTCTGCTAGTTTTGTTGTTGATATGGTCAATTATGCTAATAGTTTTCCAAATATTGAACCAGCTTTGCATTCCTGGAATAAATCCTACCTGGTCATAGTGTATTATTCTTGTAATGAGTTACTGCAATCTTTTCGCTAATATTTTATTTAAAATTTTCGCATCAATATTCATTAGAGAAATTGGTCTATAATTTTCTTTCTCTGTTTTCACTCTACCTGGTTTGGGTATTGTAGCCATAATGGCTTTTGTTTTCTTTGAATGGCTCAGCTTGCCTCATTGAGCCTCTGGACACTGTGGCTTGCTCTTCCGGGGCAGGAGGCCCGGGGAGCATGCCGGGAAGCAGACAGCTTCCTGTGTGAGGAGTCATGGGGCTGGCTGAGGGGAGGTGTTAGCTCCAGAACCTGGTCTACCCTAGGGGGAGGAGCCAACTCAGGAACCAATCGGCCCTGGTCATTTGGGCGGAGCTTGATGATGTCAGAGACCCTATAAGAGGGGAGAGGACAGCTCGGAGAGTTCTCTCTCTCTTCTTCTTTTCCTTTTCCGGTTGGAGCCAGCGACAGTTACGACAGTTACGTCAGTTACAGCGACCGTTACATCGTCAGTTTCAGTTGCAGCTTCAGTTTCAGACACAGACACAGCTGAGGCAGGAGCTGCCAGTAGCAGAGCTGACCTACGGGAGAAAGCTGAACAAAGACTTCAGGCCATTACAGCGACAGTTACAGCGACAGTTGGAGCCAGAGGCAGTTACAGAGGCAGTTACGACAGTTACGTCAGTTACAGCCACAAGTTCAGCCACAGCTGAAGCAGGAGCTGCCAGCAGCAGAGCTGACCTACGGGAGGAAGCTGAACAAAGACTTCAGGCCAGTGGGTAATCTTATTACCATCGAGGGGGAAACATGATTTTGCTTTACGCAATCATGTTTCTCTGTAGCCTCCTGGTTACTCTTGCAAGGCGTACTTATTGGGCCTGGAAAATTTGGATCAACATATCAAAATGGGGCTTCTGGTTCATGGGTTGGTTACTGTTGAGCCTAAATAAATGTTTTGATTCTTCTGCCTTCTACTTTGAGAGTTTCTTATATCCGGCGGTTCCGAACCTTTCAGACATGTTTATGATCCTCTTTGAGATTATAAACTCTGCGCTCCTGATACAGGTATTAGTACCATATTTGTGTCATATAAAGAATTTGGTAGGACTCCTTCTTCACCTATTTTCCCAAATAGTCTGCAAAGTATTGGAATTAGTTGTTCTTTAAATGTTTGATAGACACATGTAAAACCATCTGGCCCTGGAGATTTTTTCCTAGGGAGTTCGTTGATGGCCTGCCCAATTTCTTTTTCTGATATGGTGTCATTAAGAAATTTCACTTCCTTCTCTGTTAGTCTGGGCAGTTTATGTTTTTGTAGATATTCATCCATATCTCTAAGGTTGTCAAATTTATGGGCATACAGTTGGGCAAAATAATTCCTAATTATTATTTTGATTTCCTCTTCATTAGAGGTGACCTCACCCTTTTCATTTTTGATACTGGTAATTTGATTCTCTTCTTTCTTTTTTTTAATCAAATTGGCCAAAGGTTTATCAATTTTATTGGTTTTTTCATAAAACCAGTTCTTTGTTTTATTTATTAATTCAATAGTTTTCTTGGTTTGAATTTTATTAATCTCTCCTTTGATTTTCATTATTTCTAATTTGGTATTTAATTGGGGGTTTTCAATTTGCTCTTTTTCTAGCTTTTTCAGCTGTATGCCCAGATCATTGATCTCCTCTTTCCATATTTTATTCATGTAGGCCTTTAGAGATATAAAACTTCCCCTAAGAACTGCTTTTGCTGCATCCCATAAGTTTTGGTATGTTGTTTCATTATTGTCATTCTCTTGAATGAAATTATTAATTGTTTCTCTGATTTGTTCTTTGGCCAACTCATTCCTTAGAATTAAATTATTTAGTTTCCAATTAGTTTTTAGCTTATTTCTCCATGGTACTTTATTGAAAATGATTCTTATTGCATCATGATCTGAAAAGGATGCATTGACTACTTCTGCTTTTCTGCACTGGATTGTGAGGTTTTTATGCCCTAGTACATGGTCAATTTTTGAGTATGTGCCATGTACCACTGAGAAGAAAGTATATTCCTTTTTTATCCCCATTCAGTTTTCTCCGGAGGTCTATCATATGTGCCTTTTCTAAAATTCTGTTTACTTCCTTAACTTTTTTCTTATTTATTTTGAGGTTAGATTTATTAAGTTCAGAAAGGTGGAGGTTGAGGTCTCCCAATATTATAGTTTTGTTGTCTATTTCTTCCTGTAACTCCCTTAACCTCTCCTCTAAGAATTTGTGTGCCTTACCACTTGGTGCATATATGTTAAGCAATGAAATTTCTTCATTGTTTAAGGTGCCTTTTAGCAGGATATAATGTTCTTCCTTGTCTCTTTTAATTAAATCTATCTTTACTTTAGCTTTGTCTGAGATTAGGATTGCTACACCTGCTTTTTTTACTTTAGCTGAGGCACAATATATTTTACTCCAGCCTTTTACCTTTACCCTATCTGTATTCCCCTGTTTCAAATGTGTTTCTTGTAAACAGCATATTGTAGGATTATGGTTTTTAATCCATTCTGCTATCTGCTTCTGTTTTGTGAGAATGTTCATTCCCTGCACATTCAGGGTTGTGATTTCTATCTGTGTCTTTTTCTCCATCCTAATTCCCCCTGTTTATGCTTTTATTTCTCCCTTTCCCCTTCTCCTCCTCAACAAAGTTTTGCTTTTGACCGCCGCTTTCCTCAGTTAATCCTCCCTCTTTATTCCCCTCCCTTATCTTACCGTTACCCACTTGCTACTTCTTCTCTCCCTTCTGACCACCCCCCTCCCTTTTTCCCCCCTTACCCTCCCACTTCCCGTAGAATGAGTTAGATTTCTAAACTTATCAGAGTATGTTATTCCCTTCTTGAACTAGATCAGATGACAGTAAAGCTCAAATACTGCTCTTCTCCCTCCCTTCTTTCCCTCTACTATAATATGTTTTTGTGCCACTTCATTTGGTGTAATTTACCCTTTTCTACTACCTCCTTACCGCTTCCCTCCTAGCCCTCCCTTTATATCTCTTACTTATATTTTATATCTTTACATGAGTTAATTTATACAGGCATTCACAACCTATGTATATCCCTTTCATTTGTCATAATAGCTGTACCATTCACAAGAATGACTTATATATGTATGTGTATATATATATATATATATATATACACACACACACACACACACATATATATATGTGTATATATATATATATATATATATATATAACATACATAAGATGATATAATCCCACATATAGATGTAAACATCCTGCCCTTATTGGTTAATAAGGTTTGTGGGGTTTTTCCCCCTGGTTATCTTTTTATGTCTCTCTTGAGTTTTGTATTTGGAGATCAAATTTTCCATTGAGTTCTGGCCTTTTCATCAGGAAGGTCTGGAATTCCCTTATTTCATTGAATGTCCCTCGCCTTGCCTGGAAAATTATGCTTAGTTTTGCTGGGTAGTTGATCCTTGGTTGTAGTCCCAGCTCCTTTGCCCTTTGGAATATCATATTCCAATTTCTCCTGTCTTTTAATGTGGAAGCTGAGAGATCCTGCGTGATCCTGACTGTAGTTCCACAATATTTGAATTGCTTCTTTTTGGCTGCTTGCAGTATTTTCTCCTTGAGTTTATAGCTCTGAATTTTGGCTATAATATTTCTTGGTGTTTTCAGTTTCTGATCTCTTTCAGGGGGTGATCGGTGAATTCTTTCAATGACTATTTTGCCCTCTGGTTCTAGGACCTCTGGGCAGTTATCTTTGATAATTTCTTCGAAGATACTGTCAAGGCTCTTTTTTTCATCGTGGATTTCCGGTACACCAATAACTCTCAAATTGTCTCTCCTGGATCTATTTTCCAGGTCAGTTGTTTTGCCAATCAGATATTTCACATTTTTTTATATTTTTTCATTCTGTACATTTTGTGTTATTACTTCTTGGTGCCTCATAGATTCATTAGCTTCCACTTGCTCAAGTCTAATTTTTAATGAGTTAGTGTTTACATTTTGCTTTTGAGTCTCCTTTTCCAATTGGTTGATTTTGCCTCTCAGGCTGTCCTTTTCTCTCTCTAGATTCTGAACCTCCGTGTCCTTTTCGCCAATCTTATTCTTTAGAGACTTGATTTCATCAGTGAATTTTTTTTTCCATTTTTTCCATATTTTCTTTTAGCTCCCTAATTTGGTTTTTAAAATCCTCCTTTAGCTCTTCCAGCAGGGCTTTTTGGGCTGGAGACCAGTTCATATTACCTTTTGAAGTATCTACAGTATCGTTACTTCCCTCTTCTATGTTGGTATTTTGATCCTGCCTGTCTCCATAAAAAGAATCTGTTGTCCTCGGTTTTTTTGTGTTCTTCTTCATGTTGGTTTGCCTTTTGTTGGCTTTACAATGCATTTCTATCTGTGGGCCTCAGGTCTTTCTGTCCCAGCTTTCTTATTCTGGGGGTTGTGAGTCTAGAAATATAACCTTCAGTTTCCTGAGGTGTGGGGGAGGGGTCTGGCTCCCTGGCATCTCACTCCCTGTGGGTGCTCTCCAGCACTTGCTTTTCAGGAATGGTCTCAGCTGTTTGTTGTTTGAGCTGATGTCTGGCACTTCCCCTGGGGGAGCAAGGTTACGTCTGGGCTCCTGGCATTGACCCCTGCCGACTCTGCCCCTATGGGACTAATGAACTTCTGCTATTTGACCACTGAAGCCCCACTACTTTCTGCTCAGTTCCAGCGTTCTTTTTTTTTTTTCCCGAGGGATTCTCTGGGTGGTGAGGGGAGGGATTAGAGCTGTTTACCTGGACATTAAGAACTCCTGGAAGTTCAAGAAGCCGTGTTTAATACGTTTGGGCTGCAAACTTCTGGATATGCTGGTTCATGGGTGGCGTTGCGCTGCCTCTCGTCGCTCCCAGAGACTGCCGTCCTGTGTTGGGAGGCCTGGGGATCTCTGACGGTTTCGGGCGCCCAGCTTTCTCCCAGCCCGTCTCCCACGTGGATTTCCCGGCCAGCCGCTTCTGCCTTGGTCTGGAGCAGCTCCGCCCCGAGCACTCTCCGAGCCTACAGGTTCGTGCCTCCGGCCTTTCAGACTCTCCCGGCTCAGAAATTTGCCCCACGCAAACTGCTCGCGGTTTCTGACTCTCTCAGATCTGCTCAAATTTACTTTTTTATAGGAATCTGACAGATCTAGTGAGAGAGCTCTGGTAAGACGCTGGCTTCATGAGGCCATCTTGGCTCCACCCCCTACTAGTTCTTATATTTGTTAAGTACTTTCTTTTACATATATATAAGTATATATATATATGTATGTATGAACTCATTTAGTTCTCACACTTAACTAATACAAAACAGACAATATTGCCCCACTAACAAATATGAGAAAACTGAGATATATAGTGGCCAAGTAACTTGCCTAAATCCTTAAGATGGTTAGTAACAAAGCTGCAATTAAGTCACAAAGTTATTTTTCCTGATGCCCAGTTTATTGGTCTTACTCTATTTAATGATACCTTATCCATATCTAGATTGGAATCTACTTAAAATGGTGAGCTTGGGGTTTGAGTCTTTTATTTACACGTCATGTGGGCTTCATCTTTCTCAGTCCAAAAATGTTGGGCTAATATTATTCATCTCTCTTTTTTCTTTTTTTTAATTTAATTTAATTTAATTTAATATATTTCAGCATTGATTTTCATTTTCTCCCCATTTTTACCCTCCCGCCTACTCCAAGATGGTATATATTCTGGTTGCCCTGTTCCCCAGTCAGCCCTCCCATCTGTCACCCCACTCCCCTCCCATCCCTCTTTCCCTTCTTCTCTTGTAGGGCAAGATAAATTTCTACACCCCATTGCCTGTGCATCTTATTTCCTAGTTGCATGCAAAAACTTTTTTTGTTGTTGTTGTTTTTGAACGTCTGTTTTTAAAACTTTGAGTTCCAAATTCTCTCCCCTCTTCCCTCCCCACCCACCCTACCTAAGAAGGCAGGCAATTCAACACAGGACAAATGCATATCATTATGTAAAACCCTTCCACAATACTCATGTTGTGAAAGATTAACTATGTTTTGCTCCTTCCTAACCTATCCCCCTTTATTGAATTTTCTCCCTTGACCCTGTCCCTTTTTGAAAGTGTTTGTTTTTGATTACCTCCTCCCCCTGTCTGCCCTCCCTTCTATCATCCCCCCTTTTTTATCTTCTTCCTCTTTCTTTCTTGTGGGGTAAGATACCCAATTGAGTATGTATGGTATTCCCTCCTCAGGTCAAATCCAATGAGAACAAGATTTACTCATTCCCCCTCACCTGCCCCCTCTTCCCTTCCTACAGAAGCACTTTTTCTTGCCACTTTTATGTGAGATAATTTACCCCATTCTCTCTTGCTTTCTCCCTCCCTCAATATATTCCTCTCATCCCTTAAATTGATTATTTTTTTAGAAAACATCCCTTCATATTCAACTCACCCTGTGCCCTTTGTGTGTATATATGTGTGTGTGTGTGTGTGTGTGTGTGTACCTACATATATACATACATAGACACACCCATATGTATATATATATATATGTATACACACACATATATATGCATATTCCTTTCAACTACTATAATATTGAGGTCTCATGAATCATACACATCATCTTTCTATGTAGGAATGTAAACAAAACAGTTGAACTTTAGCAAGTCCCTTATGATTTCTCTTTCTTGTTTACCTTTTCATGCTTCTCTTGATTCTTGTGTTAGAAAGTCAAATTTTCTATTCAACTCTGGTCTTTTCACTGAGAAAGCTTGAAAGTCCTCTATTTTATTGAAAAACCCATATTTTGCCTTGCAGCATGATAGTAAAAGTAAAGTCGTGAAAGAGAGATTCAGACAAGACTATAGAGCGCCTTTCATTCCAGGATGAGAAGATTAGCTATAAACCATAGGCTCTATAAGTATTACTAATAATTATAAATATTAATATATTTTAAGACTTGCAAATTGATATTAGTTGTTAAATACATGTATTTTAATGTGTTAATGTGCATATAGGCATTTGCAATACATATATATATATATACACACATGTATGTATATATTTACATACACATGCAATAATTAAGAAGCCTTGATGAGGGTGAAAGAGAAAAGTGAAGTTTAACATTAAACAAACAAAACAAAACAAAAACTAAGATAGGGCAACTGGTCGCATCACTTCCAGGCAAATAGAGGGAGAAGAAATAGAATCAATGTGGCATTTTGTATTCTTCGGAATCAAAGATCACTGCAGATGGCATTGCAGCCATGAAATTAAAAGATACTTGATCCTTGGAAAGAAAGCTATGGCAAATTTGGAAAGAATACTAAAAAGCAGAAAAATCACCCTCCTGACAAAGGTCTTTATATTTAAAACAATGTTTCTGTTTGTTTTTTTTGTTGTTTGGTTGTTGTTGTTGTTGTTGTTTTCCTGGCTGCATGAATGGCTCTGAAAGGATTAGAAAGAAAACTGAGCACTGTGGAGTCGATGGTGTCAAATTGTGGTGCTGGAGAAGACTTGAGAATCCTACGGACACAAGGAGATCAAATCAATAAACACTTATAGAACTTAATTCAGACTATTCATTGGAAAGGCTAATACTGAAGTTGAAGCTTAAATACTTTGTGAACATAATGAAAAGGTGAAACTCATTGGATGTTGGCAAAGTTTGAAGTCAAAAGGAAAAGGGGGATCAGATGGATAGACAATGTCATGGGGGCAATGAACATGAGTTTGAAAAGAATTTGAAAGATAGTGGAGGATAAAAAGTCCAGTTACACTATGGTCTATGAGTCCTGAAGAGTTGGACACAACCGAACAACAACAAAAATGTGTGAATAAATGCACACACATATCTGTAAGTATATGTATGTTTGTATAGATAGATATTGCTATATCACTTATAATAATCCTGTAGATTTAGTTATACAAAAATAATTATCTACATTTTATAAATGAGGAAACCAAGGATCAGAAAATATCAATGACTTGCCCATGATCACACAATGGTGTATGAATGGATTCCAAGTCCATCACCCTACCTATGCAAGCCACATTTTTTTAAATTGTGTGACATATCAGCTATTAGAAACAAACTTAATGGATATTTAAGTTGAAATTAATTGAATCTTGTTTTTCATAATGAAGTGATAATTGTACTGTGCTCTGCATTGGGCAGATAAATAATGAAGCATTTTGCCCAGTACTCAGGTCCATATTTTGGAAGGGAAATTGACAAACTGGAGATGATATTGAAAATTATGCTGAAGAACTAAGAACTATATACCATATGAGGTATAAATGAAAGACCTCAAAATGATGGTTTCAAGAAGAGAAAACTGGAGGTACATGAAAGCTCTCTTTAAGTGTCTGGAATGCTATCAAGTTAAGGAGTTATTAGACTTAATCGTATGACCTCAGAATACAAAACTAGGAACAAAGAACGGAATTTGCAGAAAAAAGTTCTGAATGAATAGATCTGTCCAAAAATAGAACAGGCTGCATCAAGAGGAAGTGAATTCTTCATTACTGGAGGTATTCAAGCAGAAGCTGGATAAATTTTTTTTTTCTGGGATGATGTATAGGGGATTCCTGAATGAGGTATAAGTTTGGCTAAATGACCTCTGAGTCTTTCCAATTCTGAGGATCTATGCTTAGTTGATAGAAATCAGAAAAGGCCAATAAATACCGATTTGTTGATTAGTTGAATAAAAATAGTGATATGGAAAAGTTGGAGTATCAATCTAAACGTTAAGACAAAAACATTAGCAAGTTTTTGTTTTTGTTTAAAATTAGGAAATATGGTATTGTTTCAACCAACAAGCTTTAAATTCTTATTATTTGTGGGGCACTATGGTTGGTAGAAAAGATACACACATAAGAAACAGGATATACTTTATAGCTAGATTGTTTTAAATTTTCCCAGAATAACATGGGATGGTTGCCCATCTGCACAAATGCACCAAATATCAGTCATGGACACAATCAAGAGGCCAGGATGAAATATGCTCATCTCCATCCCAGCAAAAGTTTAAAAAGGGCGTGGTTTTTTGTGGAGAGGGGAAAATGTTTTGCAGACTTACAAAGACAAAACACCTGACCATTTGATAAGAGCAAAACCATAGCACAGCTGGAGCTTAGCACAGTACCTCACCTATAGTAGGTGTTTAATAAATGTTTGTTGACTGATCCACTGACTGAAGCTACTACTAGCATGGCCCTCATCCTAGAGCTTTAGTCGACCTCCTTTAGGAAATCAAATCTACAACTTCACACTTGGTGGCAGTGTTAAGCAGCAAATCCAAGATAGTCACCCTAGTCAATCCAATTGGGCTGGATCCAGATTTGTTGGGAAGCCACACTCTCTATGAATTTTCACATTATTCTTGAGGGGAGTCATCAAAGCTTTGTCAAATCTGACAAACATCTTTTAAATTATCATTAAAATAAAGAGATCCTGAAATGTTAGAGCCAAGGTTTAATGCAGTAATAATTCTCCTTTCTCCCTCCTCCAAAGCTTGTGTTCCCAATTCATCTGGAACACAAACAGAACCCCACTGGTTTGCAGGGAAAGTTTAGACAGTTGATAATAACCATCAAGACTTCATTTTTAGCTGAAGTAATTGTGTACGTTTATATTTCCAAAGTTGCAAGGATAGGAGAAGATGAAAGATGGAGAAAATATGTGACACTTTTAGTGTTCTTATAATTGTGACATTATGGAGACTGTGATCATTGTAGAGAAGAAGAAAAATAGATTTTCAATTAAAAAATAAGCTAGGCAAAACAAAGACATAATTGTCTAAGGTATATGTAAATATTTAATTATAAATAGATGTGAGGTTGTGTGCTTATTTATACACATAACCATGAGTCTGTGTATGTAAAAAGGCACTTATTTTACAAGCTTCCTGTATTTCATTTCTAGATTTATGACTGGAACAATAAAATCATTGGTTCAACATGTAGGCATGGAAAGCAGCCTTAAGGAACAAGTAGTCCAGCTTTCCATTTAACAGAAAATAGAACTGAATTCTGTTGACGGACTTGCCCAAGATCCCACAGCTTGTTAATTGCAAAGATAAAATTTAAACTCTTGTCTCCTAACTCCTAATCCACCATGCAACATTATATCATCATGTGATGAATTTTGCCCCACATTCATAAGCAGGCAATAGAGTAAATTAGAGTAAATATTGCAGTATTTCAGTGGATCAGTGATCTCACCACTAAGGGAACTCTTTCCAGTGCAGACTGCAACCTATCCTAGCCTGGTGCTTCTTCCATTGATTCAATTTTTGGAAACTTTTCCTTTAATTCTTTCAGAGAAAATCCATGTTATGTTCTGTAGACATTTCTCTAGGTTTTCTTTCCTTTCACATTTCTCAAGTTATCTCTCCAACTGCCCATCTATTACCTGTCTCTGGCTAAACCAGCCAACACCTGTTCCAGGTTTATTGTATAATACATTTTATATCTTGATGTAAAACTCAAACAGATTCAGGAAGAAGAAAATTATACAAGGGATCCCTGTGGCACATACTGACTTGAAAACCACATATTAACATTATCTAGGTTCTATTTTATTTTTATTTATTTTGTTAGATGTATCCCAATTGCATTTTAGTCTG